>NW_022589711.1:214287-678031 GCF_004348235.1 Phoca vitulina
AAAATCTTAAAAAAAAAAAAAAAAAAAAAAAATTGGAAACCCAAATCAATGTGGACTTACAGTAACTATCTAGGATATTATTCATTATTAGGGTTCTCAAATAAAAGCAAAGAAAAATTAAAATATTACAAATGGACCAAAGAATGGATTTACAGTAAATTTCACTAGGTTGCATTAGCTTCAAATTTCTTCCCCTTGGGAAAGGATGTTAGTGTTGTGAATGCTGGATCCTCAGAGAGTGTGCCCTGTGTAACTCAGATTACACTGCTATTTTGACCCGTGTCAAAAACCAATGAGATTCATTAAAGCAAAAGACACTGCTCAGCAAGGAAATAACTTATTTGTTGAGCTTGAGCTACTCTAAAGTGCGCTACTGTAAAGTGATGAGAAGTCCTTCAAACCAGTGACCGTTGCCATGGATCTCTCTTGACATTTACACTTATAAAGACCTTGGGTATTTTGCCATATTAAACAACTTACTGATTTCAGAGATACTATGTCAGACTCTCAGGTTTAGAACTCCTTTGTTTAATTTTGATATGTCCATTGCCAATAACCAACCACTCTTGGATTAACCATAGTGTTTAAACGTCAAGCCCTTGTGGATGGTGCTGCACTTCTTTACCCCTCCTCCAACTCATAGACAATAAGAAAGAGCTCATGGACCTAGACTGTTCATAAAATTAATGTTGCACACATACATTCACAAATAACATTTATTTATGGAACTCTACGTTTGAAGCATACTCAGTTTACTCAATTCCTAAAATACCTTATGCAAAAAATCCCTTGCACATTCTCATTCAATTTCCAACTTCCATTTGTTATTCATGCACTCTAGCATTTTGCTTTATGTTGTTCAATGATGCTGTTTTGCATGCTTATTTAATATTTACTATCCCCAAAGGAAGGGTTGGCAAATTTTCTCTCTATGGGGCTTTGCAGGCAATATAGTCTCTGTTGCAATACTCAACTCTGTCACTGCAGTGTGAAAAGCCTCTTAGATAATAGGTAAACAAATAGGCATGCTTGTGTTCAAATAAAACTTTATTTGTAAAAACGGATGGCAGACATGATTTGGCCCTCGCTAGCCATATTTAGTCAACCCCTGTTTTAGGAAATCACTAATTAGTGTTAAGTTGTGTGCATTTACTCATACTGTGTTCACTCTGGAAGAAGCTTCATTGACCATATGTTTAGAGAATGATTACTCACTCTAGGGCAACTCCATGAAATATGAATTTGCTATTAAATAACAATTATTTTTCAAAACATTACTTTTCAATTTAATAAAATATCTTCCAACCCTTCTGATATTATGTGGTAGTGGAAAAAATAGTTTTATTTTTAAAATGGTATATTGTAGGGGCATCTGCATGGCTCAGCTGGTTAAATTATCAACTCTTGGTTTTCGCCCTGGTTGTGATCTCATGGGTTGGGAGATCCAGCCCCACATAGGGCTCTGAGATCAGATGGGAGGCTGCTAGAGGATTCTCTCTCTCTGCCCCTTCCCCTGCTGGTATGCTATCTCTCTCTCAAATAAATAAATAAATCTTTAAAAAATAAAATAAAATATGATAAAATGATATATAGTTAAATGTAAGTTTATGATATATCAGATGATATATATCATATACTAAATGATATTTATATATAATATAATTTCAAATTGCTTTAATTTTAAATTATTATATAAATAATCATGAATCAGTCATTAAAATTTAAAAGAGACATTGGAAATAAAATATAAAAATAAATTAATCCAAATTCCATAGCTCTACAAATAGGGAACTGAAAGCAATAATGCCTCATATATCATAAATCTAGATAAAAACAAGGTTCAGATCTGCTTGCATTGGGTCCCTATTATTATTTTAATATTTTGGGGGGAAATTTTGTCATTTTTTTCTTCCAAAGAATTGATTAATTTCTGATGTACCACAAATTCTATCAATCAACAGCTTACATGATCCAATATGTTACTTATTCAATTGACTTAGTAATGTTTCTTAAATGTTAAAAAATAGTCTATATTTTAACATTACATCATCTGTAAAATTAATTATTAAATATTGATAAGCATATATTGAATTCATACAACTTAAATTCTTCCATTATGTGTTTATGATTTCCCTTTGTTAGTAAGATATTGTAAACTGAGATGGCTTCTAATATTGCAAAAGAAATCTGCTGTAGCCTGTTTATTGCTTCTATAGTGTTTTGTGTTGGGGATTTATTTTTGTGTTTAATGTATTTTATGTTTTATATTATATATATGATTTTTTTGTGATATATTTGCTCTATGAAAATGGATGAATCAATTAGCAGAAGACTTAGACATTGCTCTTAGAGCATTATAGTTAACTAATACTGAATAATCAGCCCATTCAGCATTTCCATAATCCACATTCTTTTTTTTTATTATGTTATGTTAATCACCATACATTACATCATTAGTTTTTGATGTAGTGTTCCATGATTCATTGTTTGCATACAACACCCAGTGCTCCATGCAGAACGTGCCCTCTTTAATACCCATCACCAGGCTAATCCATCCCCCCACCCCCTCCCCTCTAGAACCCTCAGTTTGTTTCTCAGAGTACATAGTCTCTTATGGTTCATCTCCCCCTCCGATTTCCCCTCCTTCATTCTTCCCCTCCTGCTATCTTCTTCTTCTTCTTCTTTTTTTTTTTTTTAACATATAATGTATTATTTGTTTCAGGGGTACAGGTCTGTGATTCAACAGTCTTGCACAATTCACAGCGCTCACCATAGCCCATACCCTCCCCAATGTCTATCCCCCAGCCACCCCATTCCTCCCACCCCCCACCATTCCAGCAACCCTCATTTTGTTTCTTTAGATTACGAATTCCTCATATCGGTGAGATCATATGATACTTGCCTTTCTCTGATTGACTTAGTCCGATAAAGAAGATGTGGCATAATCCACATTCTAGCTAAACATAGGAATTAGTCCTTCAGTTGAGGATCATACAATTAAAAGTTAAATTGTAGATGATAGTAACACTTGTAGATGTAAACCGCAGGAACTACTGTTTCATTTAATTGATTCAATAGCTGAGCTGTTTGATTTAAACATGCATAGTATTAAAGGTTGAATAGTGCCACAAACCCTATAAAGCAATTACTTTTAATGAATTCTGAAATTTACTTAGAATGAATTCTCTAGAATTCACTGAAATTTACTTAGAATGAATTCTCTAGAACAAAATAAATATAGTTTGCAAATGGTCAGGAGTACAAGGCTTTGATGATCTTAGCAATAGTGGAAACAGTTAATGCATTTATCTCTTTTATCTAACTTAGCAATTGCTCCATTTTTGCAAGTCCAAAGTCCACCAGTTTTTCAGTTGTAGCACAGAATTATGAAGTCATAATTGTTGCCTCATTGTAAATACACTATCCATTCTCAAGACTCCTATAGCACTTTATCATTCTTATATGACAGTATTGATGTTTTGTTATAAATATTCATATGTAAATTTGACCTCCAAGGCTAAACTCAAAGATCTTAAAGAATCCATATTACTGTATTTACATCTATCCATCGTCTAGTAGTCAATTCATTTATTTCAACAGCTATTTAACTTTGACAGTTATTTAACTTTGACAGGCTAAATAATGCCCCCCCCCCCCCCCCCGCCCAAAGATGCCCATATCTTAATCTCCAGAACCAGTGGATATATTACTTTACATGGTAAAGGGACATTGCAGATGTAATTAAGTTAAGGAAATTGAAATGAAGAGACTTCTTGGGTTATCCAAGTGGGCTCAGTGTGATCAAAGGTGTCTCCACAAGAGGGAAACAGGGGGTTAGAGTCACAGATTTGAAGATACTAATCTGATAACTTTGAAAATAGAAGATGAAACCATGAGCCAAGGAATGCAGGCAGCCATTAGAAGCTAAAAAAAAAAAAAAAAAAAAAAAGGTGTGGAAACAGATTCTCCCCTAGAGCCTCTAGAAGGAAGGCAGTTCTACCTTAATTTTAGGATTTGTGACCTCCAGGGCTATTTGATAATAAATTGTGGTTTTTAAAATCACTACCCCCTACCTTTGTGGTAATGTTTTTCAGCAGCAATAAAAAACCAAAACATTAACTTTATTTAATTTGTATATCTTTATTTGTGTATCAATCCATATATACATATGTATTTGTAATACATATATCTATGTATCTACCTACATGATTTAATAAATGGTTTGAATCAGAAACCATTTTTCATTTGGTGTGGGTTATATTTCAGACATGTTCTGGGAAAGTACTGTTGAGTGACTCACAACACTTACTGCAACAAGAGCAAGAATGTTGTGATAACACCTGATACAGATGTGTGCATTAAGCGTCCTATGGAAGGAGGGAGGAATTCTTTGTAAATCAGACTCTCTAAATCAAAATGAGGTACCTTTGAAGGATGAGGAATATATGCTAGACTAAGATGGATGGCAGAAGAAAAAGTTATGACAGCAGATAAGCTATTCTTATTACCATTCTCATTCAAGTAAACTCAAGTTGATTGATTTTCTTGGTGCAAGTGGTACATGGAGAGGGAAGGGTAGATATAGAGAGTTAGGAAGATATCAGATTGTTTACTCACCCTATGCACTAAATTAGAAATTTCAACTTTATCCTGAAAGCCATTGAGGGTCACTGAAGACTTTTAGGATGAATTAATATAAAATGAGAAAACCAGAAACAAGTAGAAAGTTTAATTGGCCACACCAAGCCTTCATTAAAATGGTGGTGTTGCCATTTGTTGAAATTATTAGAGTAATGGATTCTTTGGGTTAAAGTATCTAGTTTAAGTAGGAATTTGACATAGTATTTCATGAAATATAAACATTTAAATATGATAGTTGCGCTAGGAGTGTGAATAGGAAATGAGAAATCCATTTGCCCTTAAAGAAAACCTCAGAAGTTACAAAAGTGGCTGTGCATCAGCTTGGTTTGCTTGTAGACCTACCAGATAATCTGTCCAGTAGCAGACCCCTTTAATGACCAGGGGTTGCCAGACATTATATGTACATCATAAAATAGTATAGACTTTCTCAGTTACAACTGACACGTAAATTCTCACCTTACCACCCAAGCTTGGCTTTGTTCAATTCCTTACAATTTTTGCATCAAGAAATGATGAATCACCTGTTAATTGCATACAGCTCTGCCCTTCAGGAATCCCTTCCACTTATGAATATAAATGCTGTATGTCAAAAAAATGGAATTAAGGTTTTGGTTGTTTTGATTTTCAGATGACATCGGCAAATTGGTATGATGGGGAACAGAAATAAGCTTAACTATCCCTTTAGCATAATGAGGATTCTGATCTCATAATTTATTTCTGACCTCTGATCTGCCACACAAAATGTGAGGTCACAAATGGGAAATGAATAATATTTCACGATCAGTGTATATTTAATATGTTCATTAGGGGGTTTAAGATATGCCTTTACAATGCCACAAAATGGTATAACTGTCATTGGATTTAAGCAATCAGTCAGTTAAAAGATTAGAACAAAGTCTCAGAACTAATTCACTAAATTAAGAAAACAGGTGTTTTGTTAACATAATAGGTCTAAACAGGCGCTGGGTTTTGAATTATGACTAATTAAAAAGAGAGTAATATTGATAGAACATTCAAGAGTTAATGGGGAAAATAAAGATCAGCAATGCCTTAAAAAAGAAGAGGAAAAAGAAGAGGAAATGTTTCCATGAAAATGTGAAACCATAATATTTTAAGAGTCTGTAAGAATTTTTCAGTTCACTGAGTAACAATGTTGGGACCTACAGTCATTTCTGTAAGAATCAAACAGGGGACAAGAATAGGTTTAGCAACATGACCCATTCTTTTTGAAGATAATCCTCTGTTTGCTACAGTTACCTGATTCTTCACATTTAATTAATAAAACATTTTATACAATGAAAACTTCAAACAGATTTAGACATTTTGGATGAGTAGTGATGAAAATTATAATCTGGATTTACTACATTGTTAAGTTTTTCTTTATTTTTTTCTATTTCCTTCTTTGCCACTAATGAAGTCTGTTTTTCTGTGTCTTCTTAAACTTTTGATTATCCTTATTACCTACCAAATGCCTACAACATTGTATTTGCTCAATACCTGCTGTTTGAATAAGTTGAATGGATTGCATGATATTTAATAAATAGAAATACTGTTTTTGGAATACTCATAAGGAAATGACCAGGAACTCAAATCTGGCAAGCATATCTATGATGGTTTTGTATCATTTATAACAAATAAATTATATTACATATTAACAATTGACTTGTGAAATTACATAAGATACAGTTTTCTTTTTTTGTGTTTTTTTTTTTTTTTTTGTATCTTGAATTTATAAACCTTTTATGACCAGTTTTGTATAAGTCTCAATTCCTCAGCTTCAACATTTATACTCAGGATGTTTTGAAATATATTTCAACAGATAAGATAATTAATGCATTGAAGTTTTCCAAAATTGACTATATTGCTGGATATTAATTTAGTCATTTCCGAGGTGTTAGTGGGCAGCAGAAGGTTGTGCTGTCGACTGGTGGTATGAAAACAGAAATTATGATCTGCTGTCGTTTTCACTGCCACTAAGGTAAGGGGCATGAATTGCTTCTACATTTTTCTCTTTCTCACTCTTGCAGTTTTCTTTCTAATAACTTCTTTTCTCTTCAAAGCTGTCCATAGTGCTTAACAACAACAACAACAAAAATGTCTTTATTGTGGAATGAGAGGAAACAGGAAAATGCAGTGTGATGTCTATCACTTAACCAAATATTGATCATGATCATAGAGTATTTGGAGACATTTTTAGCTATTGAAACAGTTGCAAGCTTAACATTTTTAAATGGAAAAAAAGAGAAATAAATTGATACTCAGATATCAACAAGTGGAATAATTTCATTTTATAAAAAAAAAAAAAAGAAGATTCAGGGCTCTGATGGTATTATCAACTATCATCCAGGTATTTAGGGGAAACGTGAGTACTTGAGCTGTTCTGTCTCAAGACAGCAGTCTCAATTCATATTTTTATATTTATGCCCCTACAATGTAACTTTGCGTGTTTTTCAGGATATTCTCTAATACTTCCTTTAAGTTGTAAATGGAATTTCTTCTTTCTATACTTTATATTATTGTCAAGAAATAAGAATACAAATTATTAATATTTTGTAGTAATTTTAATTTTTTATAATTTTGTATCATTTCATTTATATTAGATAATGTCATCCTTCATATTTCTGCTTAATACTCTAGTTGATGAGACACCCACCCTCTTTCCATATTCAGGAAGATACTTTTTTCCTTGAACAGTTCTTTTTACCAGCCTCTCTAATGAACGAATGAAGAGCGTAACACTCAAGGCACATTCACTGTAGACTGGGAGAAAATCCTGAATTAAAGGCAAGGACCAAGCCTGCATCTTCTCTTCCTCTTCCTTTTTCCATTTCCTGACCTCATGCAACAAGCACAAAGGCGCAGGTTTGCTTTCTACATGCAGGCTGTATGAATCCCATTCATTCAGTCATTTAGGTGAACAGACTTGCAATGGATAAAGTTCTTTGGTCTCACACCCACTTCCTCTCTCCAAGAAGTTACCTCGGAAATATATTAGGAGTTGTAAGAAGCAGTACCATCTACATGAAGCTTTACTGCCTTTCCAGTTAGAGATGCTTAGATTGATAGTATCAGTGAAAACAACAAATAAGAGGAGAGGTAAGTGTTACCTCAGACCATAGGAATGAGACCCAGGCAACAAGATTGGAATATAGCTATGCCAGGCATTATTATAATCTATTTCTTGCTAAAGTGGAAATGGAAGTAACATAACTAATCAAAACAAATACAGGATTCAGACCCAGGCCTTCCAATTTAATACCACAGAATAACAATTACTAATTTTAATATTAAAAAATTTACAAAATTTTTAAATTATCATTTGTTTCTGGATTTGCAAAAATATCTTTTTAGCCTAAATTTTCCATTATCCTTTTCATGTACATAAAGTCCTACACTAGCCCAACAGTATACCTATATACTTCCCTATCACCAATGCAGTTTAGTTAGCTTGGAATGCCCTACTTTAACTAATGCAGTGTTATTCATGCAAAATTAGTTTCAAATTTTGAGATGCTTATTATAAGACTAGTAACATATTAAGAATCAAAGATTCCTTAATTTATCTCATATAATTAATACTTCATGAGATTATGAATTTGTAGTAAAATACTAAGTACTATACCACTTTTTTTGTTACCTATAATCAATATTAACAATTTGCCATTATTCGTGATAATAACTGTAAATATTTGATCCCTAATACCTTGAAAAGTAACTCGAAGATCTGTAACAAACAAAAACATTACATATTCAGAAGGTGACACAGCATTCAACACTAGTTCACAGAATGGTGATAAAATCCGATGCCTACAATATAATAGATGTAGTCCAAAGGCAATTCATTGTTTTCTCTTTAGATCACTCCTTCTTTTCTAAAGGCAGAACCAATATCTTATTCATCGAGAATGCCAAAAATTATATAAATAGACTCTTAAAAAAGTATTTTTGAAACAAACAATATGAGTCTAGAATCCACATTGCAACAGGGTAAGGACTTGGCCAGCAGTCAAAGTTGAATAAAGTGGAATCAGAAAATAAGCATTCTACTAAGAGCTGAGTCAAGGTAAAATTACAGTTTTGCTACTGAGCTGTTTTTTGCTTGTTTTCAATAGAGGTGATCTGAACTTGTTAGAAAAGAGAAAAGGCTTTCACCTATATATAGGTGAAAACATAAAATGCTTGGCAGAGAAAATAATATTTTGGTAACACTGAGTGAGCTCTTCAAACTCTAGTTTATGCCCCACAATTGCAAGGCCACATCTCTAGAGTTTTTCTGTCTAATGATATGGCTATGTAAATTTATATTTAAATTAATTTAAATTAAACAAAATTAAAAATTCAGTTGGACTAGCCATAATTCACGTACTCAGTAGTCATATGGGCCTGGTGGTTACCAGAGAGAAATACAGACACAGAATAAATTTATTGTCATAGTAAGTTGCATTGCTTAACAGTAGTCTAAAAACATAGATATGAGTGAACGTATGTAGTTTGGAATAAATCATAGCTTACATGAAAATTATCTATCACAAGCACAAAACTGAGTGTCTCCTCGGCATTCTACTCTGCACATGTTAGATATGCACGTATTGTGTTAGGGAAGCCCAGCTCACCCCTAGAATACTCCTATACCTTTGATGTATTATGTAAAGAGAATAAAATATCTTCCAACTGTATTACATTCTTTTTATGGATTTATTTCTAGAGGATCTCTTTCGTAACTTCTTTAAAGTATTCTTACAATAGGAAAAATGAATCTAAAACAAGCCACAGGTGTTTTTTGGGGGGCTGGGGTCCCTGCACTGGACAATTATAGGTTTGCTGTGTTATGAGAACTCCTCTCTTCTATAGAGCATTTTTTTTCTCATTTTTATAGACTTTTAGTTGACATTTATGTTTTAATGACAACACAATTTAAGAAATGAACACATTGAGTAGATTTACTTTAAAATTAACCCTTTTAAAGACAAATGTATGTTTAGCATATGGGCGGGAGTTGGAATAAGAGAGAGGACAAGTAGCAACACTATGAAAGAAAAAGAGGAATGCAAATTAAATTCTGTGCCTTGCAATAATTAAAGTCATGCCAATATAAAAGGAAGTTAAAATGTTATTGTCTTAAGGAGTTTGAAGAATCTTAAAGTCTCAGAAGAGTTCTCGGTAGAGTTGTTAACATCTGTAGAGGATTGCCAGGGATTGTGTAAAGAAAAATATTCTACAACTTCATATAAAAATTTTGACAGGGTTGTCGAAGACAGTAGGTCTTCAGGATAATTGAAAAAGGTGAGATATACAAGGTCTGGAGTTCAAAATGTTTATAAATGAAGAGAATCATGGACCAATGATCTGGGAGTGACCCTGGCAGGTAAAGGCACAGGCAATATAACAACTACTACCATTAAAAGTCAAAGAAAGGGGAGCCTGGGTGGCTCAGTCGGTTAAGCATGAGCGTCATGATCCCAGGGTATTGGGATCGAGTCCTGCATCAGCTCCCTGCTCAGTTGGGAGTCTGCTTCTTCCTCTCCCTCTCCCCCTGCTTGTGCTCTCTCTCTCTCTGTCAAATAAATAAATAAAATCTTAAAAAAAAAGAAAGTCCAAGAAAATTGAGAAGAAGTCCCCCTAATAGAAGCATCAGGGTAGAATATTTGAAAGAGAAGTGCATGTATACAATCTTTGCTGAAATAAGAGCAGTATCACCATGGGTTGTGATACAATTATAGGCAGAAGAAAAGGGGTGAGAGTGAGTTTAAAAAACAAACAAACAAACTAAGGAGAGTTGTGTGCAAGGAGTTTTTGAAAACAAAGAGATGAGAAGTTCATTTGCATAGTGGTCGATGTGATGAGCAGGAATGACTGAAACACTTAATTAGGAGTGAAATGTATTCTGACATTTTTAAGTCTGATTTACTAGATCCAGAAGAGAGGGTTCGTTATCACCTGGGTATCTAAACTAATTATGGCCATCTGACTTAAATGATTTTCTAATCTTCTTCTGCCAGAGTTAAAAAATAATATGCAAATTCAAGTTGTTGTCATGAGACAGGATGAAGTAATTTATATAATAACTTATTTACATGTAAAAATTCTATTCAACCTTTATATCTCAGCTCAAATGATTCCTCTTTAATGAGATGTTCATTAATCTCTGTTCATGAATGGGTTCACTTTTATATAAGGGGTATAGAAATGTCAAATTACCTGACAGAAAAGGAACTATTAAGGAGCCAGACAGATGTTTTAGAAATAAAACAATAGATGAAGGGTTGGGAATCAACATCCTCCTGGAAACCATAGCAGGAGGCCATGTTATATGACTCTAGCATCTGTAGCACTAAATGGAGTAAGGAGAATGTTGAGGGAGACTGGTGTGTTGATCTATTGTCCATTCAATTGAGACTTCAGATAAAAAGATTATTTGAAAGAAAAAGCAGAGCAGCAACTTCAAGAAAACTGAAACTATCTCCTGCAAGAAGCATTCTCTTTCTCATCCGAAATGCAATAGGATTCTATATATACAACAGCTAATACATTTATTAAGATTTCCCCTTGTTACAGTAATGAAATGGCTTATCTGTCCTTGTCAACATGCTTTCCTTGGGTGAAGGTCAATGACGTGTCCTTTAAACAGACACTCACGTATCTGTTTTGCTGGTTTCTTGTCCTTTAACCAATCTGTGATTATGGCAGTGCTACAAGCCTCTGTTCTTCACTCTTTGTTCTTCTCTAATTACATTCACTCCCAACATCACTTTATATCTCCCCTTATCTTTAAATAATATTTAAAGCTGATGATGTCCGCAATATTTTATTTAGTCCCTATGTTCTCTCTGAACTCGAAACTCAAATATCTAAAACAACATTCAACATCTCAGTTTTGCCGGAGTCCAGCTCCAGCCGGGGTGGGTCTCTCGTAGGAAAGGACGGCGTCGGCGAATGAGGAGACACAGACACAGGGTCAGGTCGCAAGCATCTCCTCCTGACAGCCTCGGAGGGACTTTATTTATGTGTTAGGATATTTTTGTTTTTCCAAATCTTAGATCATTTCCTGGATTACAGCCATAGCCTTCTTTCATTTTTCCTTTGTAATGATTAACATGACCTTTATTGATTTCTGCTTATTGGCTTTCGCTAAAACTAAAAAACAGTACGCAAAGAGAAAGGTGCTAGACAGAGCGTGACCGTTTTGTTATTTTGTTCTATAGAAACTAATTCTTCTTGGAATTACTTTCATTATGATTGCTTAGATAGGTGTAACTAAGATGAGTAGTCACTTTATCATGAAACCCCAGAAATATTCCCACAATTACAAAGATTACCATAAACAAAATGAAAGAGAAGATCAGGAGCCAGCTGTGGAGTCTCCTGTTTTCAGGATCGTCCCCCATACTTGGACTTTGTCAAACAGCATGAGTAGCTTGGCTCGCGCCACAGTTTGGCTATTGAGAGACATCTCAAAATCAACATGCTGACAACAGTTTGGATTTACACCTCTCCAAACCTTCTCCTCCTGTTATTTTCCATTTTAGCAATTGATACTAACATTCAACCCCGTGCCTCCAACCAAAAACCTAAGCATCAGGCTTGACAGTTCTCTTTCCCTGATTCTTTCATATATACTCCAGTATTTAATCCATCAGAAAATCTTTCTGCTCTAACTTCACAGTCATATCTCCCATCCAAAATTTTTTCATGTCTCTGATACTATCAATCTAAGTCTAAGTCTAAGTAAAATTGTCTCCTGCCTATAGCAGTGGACTTCTGTGTGCTCTGCCAAATTTGACATTTACTCCTTTCCCAGCAATGTCCACAGAGTTGACAGACTCATCCTCAAAAAATTGGAAATCAGGTCAGACTATTCTGCTTTCCAAATAGGTTTCAAACTTATCCTGGTTTATATATCCATATATTATCAAGCTGTTTGCCTACTTTTGACATCATCTTCATCTCAGTACTTTTATTTTCTCTTACCAAGCATATTTTACAATATCCAGCACATTTTGACCACATTCATTTTGGACATAAACTCTGGGCCCTCGGTAAAAATTCTATTGTTTCAAATATTTACTATTCTCCTCACTATGTATACATGTTGTCATGTTATTTTAATGAATTATGCTTTCCTTTTGTGGCTATTGTATATGAAATATATTCTTGATCGCTCTTTAATTTCTAAAGATGATTTAGGAGAGGATACTTTTCTCTAGTAGCTATTTACCTTTGTCTTTCATTTTAAAAATAAATCTTGTGTTGTAACTCTATCAGTAACATATCTTCTAATGTTATTCATTTATTGTTACTTAATGTCACTGGGAAGTAATAACAGAGGTTATATAGATGTTTAAATTTCGGGACCAATTTACTTATAATCTTGGGTCACTGTCCGAATATTAGATTTGCAAAGTATTTTTGACATATGACTTTTCTGGACTTAGCATTAATTATGGTAATGGTGAGAAGTGACCATTCTGGTAACATGTAGGTCATAGTGTGAAAATTAATGATGCAATGAATATTTCCTGAAAGAGTATGGCAGATTTTAAAATAAGTGTTGTGTATTTATGAGAGGAATTTGGTGTAGGAGAATAAATACAACAGCTGCTTTTTAATCATATGTGGAAATTATGATTCTAATCTGTTACATTTAATAGCACAATACATTTGAAAGAATGCACTACTAAGTATTCATGTTACTAAGCATTTTTACACAATAAGCATCACTCAAATAACTCATACTCTATGGTTTTGAAAACAGATTGGCATTTTTCCCCCACTAGGCTCTTTTCTTTTCCTAACACGTCACTAGCAAATGACCTTGAGCTTGGTTGGAGAACACACTTTCCCCTTTGTTTTCTTAGCTCTTGAACTTAGCCATCCATATCTCTACACGATGGGTAGAAGTCTTCATTCTGGAGAAGAGATACAATTGAGGAAAACTAAGAATTAATGCCTTCTTTCTTCAAACACCCATGGGAGAACATAATCACTGTCACTAGAATAAACAACAAATGTTACTTCATTGAGTGTTAAGACAGTGTTGGAGGGGCACCTGGGTGGCTCAGTCATTAAGCGTCTGCCTTCGGCTCAGGTCATGATCCCAGGGTCCTCCGATCGAGCCCCGCATCGGGCTCCCTGCTGGGTGGGAAGCCTGCTTTTCCCTCTCCCACTCCCCCTGCTTGTGTTCCTGCTCTCACTAACTCTCTCTCTCTGTCAAATAAATAAATAAAATCTTAAAAAAAAAAAAAAGACAGTATTGGAGATGGTGCCATCCATGCACACATGTGGTTATGGTCTAAATGCGTCTCATTTTAAAACTTTAACCCTCAGATCCAGGATAAATAGTCATCTCTATTCACCATCTGAGTCCAAAAGCCCTTCTTTTAAAATGTTATTTTAGGAGTTAATCCAAAAGGAAGACTAAGGAGTATTGAAAAACAAAATTATTAGGAATTTCACAGACAATTTAAGCATAGTAAATGCAAATTTTTATTCCAAAATGTTCCTGATTTTAAAGACATAGTGCAGTGTGGCCAAATGAAGAATTTGGCAATCCCTGTAAATAATAATAAAGAGAAAACATTAATAACATTGGACAAATAAAATGTCTAAAACAATCACTTCAGGGCTATGAAAATCAACCAAAGGCATTCAACAAGTTGGAAAAATAGTTATTTATAGAAAACTACTGAACTTTGGGTAAGAACACTGGGAATCTGTCATATTACTGCCTGAGATTGCTCCTATTTCCTACCTAGCTCAATGGTTTAGCCAGAGAAAGCTGGCCATAAAAATCAACACCTTCCTGAAAGGAAGGATGTCACTTTTTTTAGAACAGAGTGCAAAACACCACATCCATAGAAATTATTAGTAATAATAGGAACCTCAGTGGTGAATAATGGGAACAATGAGAGTTTTGGGGAGACTGAAGTTTGATCCTTGCTGGGGCAAGCAGTAGCCAAGTAGCCAGTTATGTATTAGGGGCATCCAGAAATTGTGACAGAGGATTTGTTAAATTACCAGATATCCTTGGCTGACTGAAACAGCTTCATGTAAGCACAGGATAGCCTGCAGAGAACACAGTCATCTACACATTGAACTCATTGCTCAGTGTCCATGTGACTGTGTGCACACATAAGGAGAATATGAGACAGTCCAGTAAAATGGAAAAACCGGGACAAAGTTGAAAACAAGTTGAAATTTGAAATTGCTCTGCAACCCAAACATAGGTCATTAGCAAAAGTGAAAGTCTTACCGGATGAAAGCGTTTGATCCCACCTTCTGAACAATCACTGACTGATCAGTAAACTAAGTAGATACAGGGATGCCCTCTCAAAAACCATGATCATCATCAGTTATAAAGGACCAGTAAGCTCATGAAAGGATGCCCAAGCTCATCATATATTATGAAAGTGCTTATGAAAACAAGACACCATTTTCCCCACCAATAAAATGACTGTAATAAAATGATAAGGAATAGCAAGTGTTGGCAAAGATGAAGTGGAATTTGTGCCCCAATATATTGTTGCCAGGAATATAAAATGACAAAACCACCTTGGAAAATAATTTAGCAGTTTCTCAATGTATTAAGCATAAAGATAGCATATAACCCAGCAATTCTATGCCTAAATAATCAATTTAAAGTAAAAGAATGGAAAAGGATGTGTATGTTAAGCAAAAGAGAGCAGAATGAGCAAATATCCAGCTTCTAGTGTTTTTGAATACTTCATCTGCTCCCCAGCAGAAAATATTAAACCATTGATTTGTATGATATCATCCCTTGAGGATACTGTCCAGACATTAACAAGTGAGTCACAGCAGAATGTTTTAAGTATTAGTTTCCCAGGGCTGCTCTTACAAATCACACCACAAACTGGTTTGCTTAAAATAAGCAAACAAAAATGATTTTCTCTCAGTTCTGAAGGCCAGAAGTTTAAAATCAGGATGTCAGCAGGGCCTCACTCTGTCTGAAGTCTCTGTGGTTACATAATTCCAATATCCACCCCAGTCTTCACATGACCTTCTGTCTCTATGTCCTCTCCCCTTCTTATAAAGAAAACACTTATTGGATTTAAGGCCTATTATAATCCAGTATAATCCCATTCTGATCTTAAACTACTAATATCTTCAAATATCTATTTCCAAATAAGATCACAATCTAGGTAGTTCCAGGTATATATGAGTTTTGGGGGGGTATTATTCAACCCACTCTTTCTTACAACCTGTCATGGCATCAATTTATCCCTACTGGAATTGAAGCCATGGGAGCCATACACATCTCTACAGAATACCTAATTTAACAGTATGGGATCCTGTACAACATTGGCTCAGGCCCAGGGCAACATCCATTCGTTTGGAAGAATAGCAACATTGACACATGACTTATGTCCAGTGATACAAGCACATGCCACATCATTAGGAGAAAGCCAGCTTAGTAAAATAATGGAGTATCCTTTTTATAGGTAGAGCAAATTTCTCTAAGGGCTCAGGGACAAAATTTTAAGACTCTGTAATTCAAGATGTAGTATATTCATTTAACCATGACCAAATAGCAGAATAAATGAGTGAAAACAGGATTGGTTCTTCTCACCACACTCCAGTGCCCCAATAGTTGAATTTAATCTTCCTTCTCTGGTAGTCATGAGCTCTCCTAGTTTAGAGGTTCTGGCTCCCAGAAAGGAAAGCTACAGTTATAGCTAGAAAGTTTGGGAGGGGAAAGTATGATCCAGAACATTTCCTCTCATTATCTCAAGGCTCTGTAAAAACTGTTAATAAACAATTTTAACAACTATGATCTGCCCAAGGTAATAAAAAAGTAGGTTCATACTACCTAGAATAGCCAATATGGGAAAGCTACAGTTTCCTGAGAGTCAGCATTGATAAGTATTAGTTATGACCTCAAGATCAGTTACAGCATCAAGGATGTTCTCAACAATCATCTTATATTGACTCTCCTGAAAAATGTGCAACTTGTCACTTCCTGGCAGACTCACTACCAGAACAGACTTAATGTAGGACCTGAGTTGACATGAGCGGTATAAGGGGTGGACTGTAATTGAAGCTTCTGCTGCTCTGCACCTCTCATTTCCACAAACACCTCTGTCCCATTGCAGACTTTCCTTAGGCTGACAGAAGACCACTCTAAGTGTGTTCCACTCTTTTTTTTTTTTTTTTTTTTACTTTTTTCTTTTTTCCCCCTTTTTTTTTTTTTTTTTTTTTTAATCAGTGAAGATCCGCACTCATCATGAATATACACATACAATCTGGTCATGTAGAAGAGTTAATTTTCACCAACTTCAACCAATGGAGCAGAAGACAGTAATGAACGCTTCAAACATCTTTCTTTTAGTTGGCAATTCAAGAAGGTAAGCTATATGCCACTTAGGAAGTCTTAATAGAAACAATTCCAATTGCATAGATACTGTCCTCAATCACAGACATTTATGTTGACTTTTCCCACTTCCTCTCCACTCATCTCTCAATTTTTCTTTCTGAGATCATCACCCAGAAAAGCTGATTGCACTGAAACCTTGCCTAAATTTCTACTTTCAGCAGGAACACGGCCAAAGTCATAAAGGTATACTTTCATCATTGACTAAAAGAATTCGTAGCAAGGGTTAAAAAAATTTATGCTTGAACATATCTTTTTCAAAAATAAATCTAGTATTTGATTCTGTTAACCAGTTCTTTTTTAATGCATTGCTATATAAAAGTAGCTCCAAACATAAAACAGAAAGGCCAGATCCAATTGAATACATTCAGTGCAATTGCTAGTTCCATCCTTTTGGGACGTTCTATAAATATAAGTGATTGCATGTGAATTCATCAGGTTGAAATTTCCGTTTTTACAACCACTTACTCATATTCAAAAGGCTTCCAATTTGAATCACCATTATTAATAATAATAGTACTATAGGGAGCTGGAGATAATTACCATCAATCTGCCCTGTAATGCAAGTCATTTCTTGTATCTGAGATGAAACTTATAAACTCCCTTTCAATTTGTGCCTTTTTCAGAAGCAGGGAAGGATTAGGAGATAAAAAGTGTTATAGAGTATAGGAATATAGTAAGTCTTGGTTTATTCAAATGCTCAGCTACAAAAGCTCAGGTCTAATCGAATAATCATGTCATTTATCCTCATTCCTGGCAGGAATTTTCTAAAAGATGAGATCTTATTCTGCTTGAACTGCTAATTAACTAGAATTTAAAAATTCTTATTTAAATCTGAAAACTAGGAGGAAAATTATAGGAGTGGTGGGTACTCTATTAGAAGAAAGAGGGATTTCTTTCTGAATGTTTATAAATCTTTTCAGATGTATGTCTGGTGGTCCCAATGAAATCTAGATTACTTGTTGGCAATGGTCATGATTTATTATGTTGTTGTTGTCCTTTCAAAATTCTAAGGTGTTCAGAGATATTATTTTAAACTTATGGTTTACATGATGACTCATCTGAGATCAATAATGTATTGCACTAAGGATCACTATGAAGGGGCAAATCAGGCATGTCCAATAGTGCTCCACAATAGAGATTTGTAACCATTTTCACACCAAAAAAAGAGTCTTGGTAAGTCAAGTGAAGCCTACAACTTTCTGCTGTATTTTTCTTTTATTGTGGTGAGATATACATATCATAATATTTACCATCTTAACCATTTTCAAGTGTAAAATTCAGTAGTATTAATTATGTTTGCTTTGCCATGAAACAGATCTCCAGGACCTTTTCATACTGTAGAAATGAAACTCTATATCCATTAAATACAACAATCCCCCTCTCCCCATGCACTTGTAACCATCTTTCCAATTTTTATATCTGTGAATTTTACTACTTTAGGTATCTCATAAAAGTGGAATTATACAGGGGTGCCTGGGTGGCTCAGTCATTAAGTGTCTGCCTTTGGCTCAGGTCATGATCCCAGGGTCCTGGGATCGAGCCCCACATCAGGCTCCCTGCTGCAGCAACTTCTTCCTAAAAACATCACCAAAGACAAGGGAAGCAAGGGGAAAAATGAACTATTGGGACTTCATCAAGATAAAAAGCTTTTGCACAGCAAAAGAAACAGTCAACAAAACCAAAAGACAACCAACAGAATAGGAGACTATATTTGCAAATGACATATCAGATAAAGGGCTAGTATCCAAAGTCTATAAAAAACTTATCAAACTCAACACCCAAAGAACAAATAATCCAATCAAGAAATGGGGAGAAGACATGAATAGACATTTTTCCAAAGAAGACATCCAAATGGCCAACAGACACATACACATGAAAAAGTGCTCAATGTCGCTCAGCATCAGGAAAATCCAAATCAAAACCTCAGTGAGATACTACCTCACACCAGGCAGAATGGCTAAAATTAACAAATCAGGAAAGGACAGATGTTGGCGAGGATGCAGAGAAAGGGGAACCGTCCTACACTGTTGGTGGGATTGCAAGCTGGTGCAGCCACTCTGGAAAACAGTATGGAGGTTCCTCAAAAAGTTGAAAATAGAGCTACCATATGATCCAGCAATTGCACTACTGGATATTTACCCCAAAGATACAAATGTAGTGATCTGAAGGGGTATGTGCTCCCCGATGTTTATAGCAGCAATGTCCACAATAGCCAAACTATGGGAAGAGCCTAGATGTCCATCAAAAGAGGAATGGATAAAGACGATGTGGTATATATATATACAATGGATTATTATGCAGACATCAAAAAAATGATATCTTGCCATTTACAATGATGTGGATGGAACTAGAGGGTATTATGCTGAGCGAAATAAGTCAATCAGAGAAAGACATGTATCATATGATCTCACTGATACAACGAATTCTTAATCTCTGGAAACAAACTGAGGGTTGCTGGAGTGGTGGGGGCTGGGAGGGATGGGGTGCCTGGGTGATAGACATTGGGGAGGGTATTTGCTATGGTGAGTGTTGTGAATTATGTAAGACTGATGAATCATAGACCTGTACCTCTGAAACAAATAATACATTATATGTTAAAAAAAAAAAAAAAAAGAAGGTAATAGGAAGGGAAAAATGAAGGAGGGGAATTGGTGGGGGAGACGAACCATGAGAGACTATGGACTCTGAGAAACAAACTGAGGGTTCTAGAGGGGAGGGGTTTTGGGGGGATGGGTCAGCCTGGTGATGGGTATTAAAGAGCGCCCGTATTGAATGGAGCACTGGGTGTTGTATGCAAACAATGAATCTTGGAACACTACATCAAAAACTTATGGGCTGCAGATAAAGAACTGCTTCTGTAGTGCTTAAATGTGCGATCTAATAGCTGCTATTAAGAAAACTAGACTCTTCAACTCCTGCACTCCATCCCACTGCCACACTTTCAGGAGCCTGCTATCTAAAGTTGTCTAGAAGAGAGTCCCACACCTAAGGACCTTGGAACCAACATGGTGCAGAAAACAGACTGCAGAGTAGAAGACACAACTCTGTCAAAATTCTTTAGAAGTTTTCTTATTAAAGTTCTTTAGAAGCTAGAATTATTATTATTATAATTATTTTAGAGAGAGAGAGAGAGAAAGCATGAGCTGGGGTGGGGGAGGGGCAGGGGAAGGGAGTGATTCTCAAGCAGTCTCCTTGCTAAGCATGGAACTGACACAGAGCTCAATCCCAGGGCCCTGAGATAATGACCTGAGCACTTAACTTAAGCGACGGAACCACCTAGGCAAACTTAGAAGCTAGAATTATTATACTCCCAACAATTAAGTCAAATTAACCTTACAAATACACATATCTAAATTTTTAAAAGGGCTTTGCTAATATTCTTTGTTAATATTCTATTATCAGTTCTGATAAGAAGCATAAAAATTTAAGGCCCTTCAGTATAATACACTTGCACAACAGACATACATAAATACCTACCCTAGAAAATCCTTGTATTGGCAATTTAAAAAAAATAAGTTTTGGCAAGAAAGAATATCAATAAAGGAGATATAAGTTACCCATATGTCTCATTTCTTGGAAACTGATTTAATCTGAGAGCCAAGAAAAATACTGAAAATCAAAGTTTTCATGGTTTATGAACCAGGAAAAATGGAGCAAATTAAAAACAAAACTCCAGGAGCTACTTCTATTGAATAAAGCAGCAGGGATTCTTCAGTTGGTCAGTTGCCCTAATGAATACAGTCTATTAATTAAATCAAGACCCTAACAAAATGACTTTTATAATGAAAGAAAATGGTTGACAGGCAATAAGAAGTCTGCGTGAATGTGTCTGTAAAAGCTTATAAACAAAAGAGCAATATTTTCAAAGGAACTTTGTAAAAATATAACATAGGAATAATAGAATTACCAGTAGACCTGTTAAGAAGGCAATTTAATTGCTGTGACCTATTTTAACAATTGAGACTTTCATGATATTCTGTATAACTCTTTTAGAGATTTCTTTCCATGTTATAGATTGTTTTTGTCTGAAATGCAATGACTAAAATAAGTTAAACTTTATGAAATTTAGCTGAAAAGTGTTCATATTGCTATTGCTATAGTCAGCACCATCTATTTATTTACACACATGCATAACATATATATTATATAAAGATCTATAATTATACATATTTATAACTTAAAAATCCCATTATTAAATTCTTATCTTTATTTGATAATGTCAAGTTCTCAGAAGTTATCACAACTTCACAATAAAAATAAAGTACTACTAAAGAGTTTTTTAATGTCCTGAAGATAAGAAACTTTCAATTTCCACAGTCAATGGGCAACTGGCAGATTTATTTGGGGATTCTATAGTAGAAAGAAAAGTAAACAAAATATATTTTAATCAGACTTATTTAAATAGTTCAGACCAGTTCCTTGATGTAACTTTTGTTGGGTGACATTTATTTCATTTACTCTAATTAGTAGTATATTTCTTTCCTGTGGGTGATAATTTCCCTGCATAATAGGCACTGCACATAGTAGATCATATTTCAGGTGTACTGGTAGAGCTTTTCCTTGGGTAGAACCATTTGTTGCAGAGGTTACTTTTATGTGCTTATACATCAAGCTTTTTTGTGTGTGTGTGTGTGGATGAGAGTGTGCTCCTAAGTGTGTGTGGGAGAGGGTGTCTATGAAATGTTTCTTAAAACAGTTTTGCAAAGAAATATATGTTTTTCTAAACACAGACAACTCATCTTGATGTTGTGTATTGCCTATTTAATTTCCAAGCAGTTCTCCTGACATAATATTTATTCAATAAATGTGTGACAACATCATGTTTGAATTATATTGTCCAATTGCTCCATCAAATTTATTAGTTGAGCATGAGGGAAGATATCTCTATATATCTCTATATATCTCTCTCTATATATAGATATCAGTTGATCAGATCGATAGCAAATAGATATGTAGATAGATTAATCACTGGGAAGGCAGATGATAGAAATGCGGGTGAGAGAGAAAGAAACTGAAAGAGAGCATGACAGAGGAAGAGAGATGACAACATGACATGTTGAAGCATAACTTTCTACAATCAGATCTCTGGATTCAGATTGCCCCAGTTAGAGCCCTAACTTTGCCACTTAATTGACTCTGTAGTTATAAGAAAGTCATTAAATATTTTCCAAGGCTCATTTTTTCTTTAAATAAAAAAATCTTAATAATTAAAAACAAAAGTAAGAAAATCAACCTAGCCAGGTATATAAGTATATTTAAGAATAGTTACCTTATAGCAAGGTTTAAAATTTTCACTAGACTACTTGTAGTAGCTCTCATGTTCGTTAAAATAAAACCGGCTACTAAAACTAAAGAACAGTTTTCAGAAAAATGGGGAGGAGATGGTTATAACTTTTGAGGCATTCCTGATTTTATTAGCATGTTTTCTTCCTATTTAAATTAGTTCATTTACCACATATCCCTGAAAATCTAGTGCAAGGAGACATTTCATTCTGAAGAATGAAAGCAGAAACATGTAGTCTTGATTAATAAAACAGGGTTGAAAGAGGAGAGAGCATTTGAAGGAAAGGAATAATTTTGGAGGTGTTGACTATCGGAGATTAACTGTTTTTTTCACTTGTGTTCTCAAGTTGATATGCCAGAGAAGTAATCATGGATTAAAGTAAGATAATATGTATTTATAAATGATATGTTGTGAAAAATTAACTTGCATCAGAGACAAATGTATGAAAATATTCAAACATAAATTTCCTACGAGGGAAAAGCATAGGAAAAAATAAGGGAATGCAGGGTTAAAATTATTGTCAGCAAATAATATATAGAAGATTCTACTGACATATAGAAAAATTCCTCAGTAGATTCTTGCAAGGGAAATTTCCATGTATATGGACTCTTCTTTCTATGTGGGAGAACTTCGTTTAGAGGAACATTTCTAATTTCTTGCTGTGCCTCTCAGTCATGGAGGTGAATAGTGTCTATTAATTCACATTTCTTGATTGGGTGGAGGAAATTTATTAAAAGCAACAAGCATTAGTGTATCACGCGTGTTCTTGTTTTATTGCTCTTCCCTCTTATCAGTAAAGTTGGCTAAATGCATCAACCCTGGAGACAGCCACTTCTCCTAGGTGAGATATCCTTTTGTCTAGAATGGTATTGGGATGGGGATGAATAGGAACAGTTTGCAAACACTTTGGCTACAGATCTAAATACACTTCACCAAATTAGTTTTTCTGCACCAAAGCTAATATTTTAATTCCATACGAAATGGAATCCGTGCCTTTTTTCTCAGGTTGTCCCAGACTTGGGAAGTGAAGAAAGGCACGTTGCTTTTAACTGTGTTTATGAGCTAAGATCAAAAAATCACACAGAGATAACTGCTTGATCTGAAAATACAGTGCCTGAGGCCTAAAGTAAGATTAGTGGAGCAGAATTATTGTCATGAAAATTAGAATGCAATAAACACTTAATTTAGAAAATATAGAGGTTATAGAAAATTGAATTTGTAAAGAAGAATAAAGCTTGAAATCACATTTTAATATACAGAATATGTTACCAAAAACAAAATAAGCGAAGTAGTAGAAAGATAATGGCAACCTACTAAAATATTAATAAATAATGATGACTGATAAGATTATTTAGAAAATATATTACTTTTCCATTACTTAAAACAAAAACAAATTATGCATATTTCTTAAAGAACAAACAAAAACAGAACAAAATGATACAAAACAAAAACCAAAGCAGTTTCTATACTTTGGCAACACTAACAAATTTAAATTAAGGAAAGGCATAGAGAAATAACCAGGGTAATACAAGTCAGATTAACCTAAGATTTCTTTGTTGTGGGAATAAACTGCAGACCACACTGGGGCAACATTTCTAAATTTTACTGTAAAAAGGTTTTTTCCAATTCTGTAATTCTGAGATAAGGTTGTCTTTCATATCACCTCCGTTAATCTCAGATATCCAACATCTCATAGAATCTAAATAATATTGACTTAAGTTAGGCCTCTTGTAAGGAAAGCCTGAGATGGAATTCCTGTAAATGTAATTCTTGAGGTAGTCTCCTCAGAAAGGGAGTAGAGAAGCTGGACAGGGCAGGCCAGACAATGAAGCAAGAATGAGATTTCAGCTACAGACAAGCTTTAGCCTAGCTTCATGGAGTCATCTGGAACATGAATTGCACTATAAAGTTGGACCCACTGTGAGGGCGTATCGGTGCGTTTTTACACCTCTGCAGCAGTGAGAGAGTCATTGGATGGATGGGCGTCCTGGGAGAAGTGGCAGCATAGCTTCCTGGATGGGACCCCCCCCCCTTTACCTGAGGACCATACTCTAATGGAGACAACTGACAGCCATTAGCAGTCACCAATCAAAGCAGACAGGAAATAGTGCAACTCCTCAGTGAAGGGGCTAGTGGGGTGCAGGGCATCCTTATATTCCCTCCTATACAACATGTAGATTAACTTGTTTATCGATAACATGATTGTTGACGATTTCTGTGAAAAATAATAAAAAGAACATTAGTGTGACCAGCTAGAGTCTCTGTGGCTTTAGTTGGTCCTGAAGATGATAAATGATATATGTCAACCCCCTATGCTCCTAGAATCTGGATTCCCTTTCCATGCATCTATCACTTCTGCAGAAATCACTGGAGAACCATTTGTTGGTGGCTTTCCTGGTGAGGTAAACTGACTCTGAAATATTATCCCTGAAGGGTCTGAGCATCTGATAACCAAAGGCCCTGTAAGGGCCTATCTGTGGGTAAAATCTTTACAGCTAAATGTGTTGTAGGGCACCTGAAAGCTATCCCACTGAATCCCCTGGACTTGCCAGCCTGTTGGGAGGCTACTAATAAATTCTGAAATGATTAAAATAAAAAGTTGATTCAAAACAAGTCATAAAAATTAAAATATAAACTTACAGGTTTAAATACATACTTGAAGGACAAAATATATAATGTAAAAATAATTTTCAATTTATTATCTGTATTAGAAATACCATATTATATTTATGAATTCCTGGAAAAAGTTTGGGAAGAGAAAAGGAAAAAAAAAAAATCTGTGGAATTTCTTGCCTTTAACTGGGGTGGAAATTGGGAAGCCAGAGCATCAGGGATGTAGCTTGACATTTCAAAATACCCAGTAATTTAACGTTTGTATTTTTACCTGAATGTAAACAGTGGGAGAGTTCTAACAAGAACAACAGACTTGTAAAACACTATTAAAAAAAGGAAAGTGTTATAACAAATTCATTTCACTCTAGAAAACTGCCGAAATTTTTGAGTAATCATAAAAAGATGAAAGAAGTAAGTTAAATATTACAAATCTGCAAGGAGGTCCAACCCACACATATCAAAAGTTTAAAACCACGGAACTTTGAACACATAAATTCTTGATTCTTTATATAAGGCAACTCACCAAGTTGAAAAAAAATAAGTAAAGAATTATGAAAAGATAGTTCAAACAGAAGCAAAAATGAAGCACAGATGGCATTAATCACAGCAAAATAAGCCGAATGCAAGACATATAGGATGAACTACAGCAAAGAGGTGAAATTTATAACAATAATTAGTTCAAAAGTGAATAAAGCTACAGATATCAACTTGTGACCATGAATAAGTATATGTAATATGTAAAAACAAAACTTATTTGAAGGGAAAAAAAGTTATATTTCTCACTCTGAAGAATCAAGAATTCAAAGTAAAATCAGGGTATAAAAAATATTAAAGAGTATCATCCTGGCTATAAACAGGAGTTTCTGTAGTTTAAAAAAAATCTTAAAATAGGGATCATTGTACAGTTTATAACAGCATGCCATCTTTGTCTAAAAGCTGTTTTTTTGTTGATTTATTTTCTACACGGAGCTTGAACTCATGGCCCTGAGATCAAGACCTGAGCTGAGATCAAGAGCCAGATGCTTAACCTACTGAGCCACCCAGGCGCCCCTCTAAAAGCTATTTTAAGTCAATAATGTCTTATAATTGATGTTTTAGAACTGATAAATGACATATTTCGTAAGCATTTATATTACTCAAGAAACTGATTTGGCTTTTCTGACAGGGCAAAATCTATGTGGCTGAAATAAAATGGAAGTTTATTCTCTCATATAATATTCTGAGCATAAAACATCTGGGGCGGATAGGATGTTGCCATGATAGTGAGAGATCTGACTCATTCTATTTGGTTGCTCCACTTCTCTGGAAATGCAATTTCCTTTATGAATAAGATGGTTTTCTTGTTCACAGGTTATTTCACATTAACCTTAAAGTCAGTGGGAAACACTGAAGAGGGGGACATGTATTTACATATAAACAAAGCCCTAAGAATAAATTTTATAAGAAAAATTTAAAATTTATATTTTAAAAATATAAATCTGACTTAATGGAAGAACATGAAGAACACTTGTTTCAAAATAAAAGGGTTTCCAAAGCATTTACTCATTTTTTAAAAATATATCTGTTGGTTATTTGTATGTCCTCTTTGGAGATATGTCTATTCAAGTATTTAGCTCATTTAAAAATCAGGTTATTAGGTTTTTTTTGCTATTGAATTGTAGGAGCAGTTTATATATTCTGAAGATTAACCTCTCATCAGATATATGTTTTGCAAATAATTCCTCCCATTCTGTATGTTGTCCGTTCACTCTGTTGATTGTTTACTGAGCAGAATCTTTTTAGTTTGAGGTAGTCCCACGTGTCTATTTTTGCTTTTTTTGCCTGTACTTTTGGTATCATAAACATGAGATCTCTATGTCACTAATCATCACGGAAATGCAAATCAAAACCACAATGTGATATCACTTCTCATCTGTCGGGATGGCTATTACCAGAAAAACAAAAGGCAAATGTAGCAAGATTGGAACATGTTCAACATTATTCATAAAAACCAAGATGTGGAAACTACCTAAACGTCCACTGACGCTTGAATGGATAAAAAAATATGTTGTAGGGGCTCCTGGGTGGCTCAGTGGGTTGGGTGTCTGCCTTAGGCCGAGGTTGTGATCTTGGGTCCTGGGATTGAGCCCCGTGTCTCAGGCTCCCTGCTCATGGAAGTTCTAATATCTCTTTGAGATCCTGATTTCAATTAATTTGAATAAATACCCAAAAGAGGGATTGCTGGATCACATGGTAGTTCTATTAATGTTTTGAGGATCCTTGATATTCTTTTCCATAGCAGCCACACAATTTTTCTCTCCAACAGTATACAAGTGTTCCAATCTTGCCAGCATTTGGCTTTTGTATGTATACACCACATTTTTAAAAAATATTTTATTTATTTATTTGAGAGAGAGAGCATGAGTGAGGTGGAGGGGCAGAGGGAGAGGGAGAAGCTGACTCATGTTTCAAAGAATCTTCTTTGAATTATTTTAACTACTCACAAGCTCACATTTTCTTCTAGAGATGGGAGAAAGTAATATTGCTCTACATGGTAATCCAAATATTTCTCATTTAAAATAATCACTCAGAGATAATATTGGGAGAGAGAGAGAGAGAATCTTAAGCAGGATCCAATCCAGAGTAGGGCTTAATCTCAGGACCCTGAGATCATGACCTGAGCCAAAATCAAGAGTCAATCGCTTAACCGACTGAGCCACCCAGAAGCCCCTTATATCCCTCATCTTATAACATTGGAGTCAAATTTGAATATGAAATGAGAATTTTGTTAGATTTTAGAGAGGTAAAATAGTCCATATATTTTCTGAACTGTCCATTAGGCCCTCAGGCAGTGGACCATAATAAAATACATTCATAATTCTGCCATAAAATCTATGACAATTCGTATGAAGTTAAATCTGTAATGACTTTCAGTAATTTCATTGTCATCAAATTATTTTGATGCTTATTTGCATATCGGAGCTGTGGGTACAGCATTGTGAACCTGGACGAGTCTGTCAGTGTTTCTCTGTTATTTCTTTTTGTTCTCTGTTGGATTCATCTAAATTCCTGGGGTATTTGCTATGATTCCAGCTTTGGGGGATGATTGGGTAACTACACTGTTTTCTCTCCAGTTTGGTCTTTGCTGCAAAAAATTTTGAGACTGTGTAAGAACTAGGTAATATATAAGGAAAATAAAGTGGAAAGTGCTTTCCGACCCCAGGCACTTGCTATTTAATCTCTTTATGGTCAGAAACCACCTGTACTTTTTTTTGCATATACACACAAACTTTTTCTAATATAGTAACAGTGAATTTTTTTTAGGTTGACTATTTAACATACATTTAAAAATCCAAAATGATAGTGAAATGAACATGTAAATGGTGCCTACTATGTGCAGGGCATATTTTATGTGCTTTATAAATAATAATTTAATGGATATGAATATTTCACTAAAATTACCCATTTTTATGCAAGGAAGTCAGTTCACATAACTTAAGTGAGTTCCAAGAATCACATAATTATTAACCGTGTTTTGGTATTTCCTTCTTATACTATTTAATGTTTTTAAACTTTTTATATATTATCTATCATTTGTGTTTTCTATATCACAGCGGCTTTACATACTCAGTCTTAATTTCAGCCAAACCCTAAGTTGCTTCAAATTCCATGCTCTTCTTTATTCTAGATACTTCCCTTGTTATTGTAAGAAAGAACAGCCTTTATTAAGAAATATATCATTCCTATTATTTTCTACACTATAATCTTAAAATGTTGCACTTTTTTTTTTGGTTGGTCTCTCTGCTTAAATGTTAAAATTATGTCAGTCATGATTACCTGTATTTACTGGTTTTTAAACTTGTGCAATGCTCATCAATAATAATTTAAAGGTAACAATTATATTTTAAAAATATATTTTCTGCATAAACCCTTATGAATCCTTTTCATTAGTAAGCAGGGGAACAAATAATAACAATAATAATAAAATCGCGTCTTACCTGAGTGTTTTTTAGAATTCAACAGAAGAGGTAAGAAAAGTAAAGAAAATTACATGATTCCTCAGCTAATGTCCATTTTTCTAAATATGAACAACAGTGGCTAAAAAAGTTTTCCTTTAAAAACAGCAGCTGCAACTTTATTGCTTTCCTTGAATTGAAAGTACATCTTGTAATATGATATGATGCTATTATTTTTTAAATTATTTCTTATTTTCATGCAGCTAAAGATTTAAACATTAAAACAAAGATGAGATTTTTGGTTTTCATGTCAATTAAGCACGCTGCTCTTCTTTCTCTAAAATACACTTCAGAGGGAAAAATCAGAAAAAGCATCACATCTATTAAACTCAAGACAGGAGCAAAACAGAGGATAAGGAGAGGATCTTAAAACTGCCTCAATCTTACCCTATGAAATCACTGGGTCTTGGACAGAACATTTTGTATTAGATGCATAAACCTTCTTAGACAGATGTTAACCAGAACACTAAAGACCAGGACACAAAGACTGTCTTAGCAGGATATTTGTTTTGGTAGGGATTTTGAACAAAATTGGGGAAAATACCTGGATCCTCTGAAGTGTTTCTTTCCCCAGGGTCATCATATCCCCTTTGTCTCTGCTGATACTTCTTTAAATTATTCTCAGAAAGTATCTTTGACACCTCACTCTACCTTCCCTCCCCAATCTGGATTCACCTTTTGTCCACCAAGACCTGAGAAGGGTGGGGCTATCTGCATGAGCAGCAACTGTCATTTCAACTTTCTCTTTTTTCTAATACACTTTTTAAAAAAAGATTTATTTATTTACTTCATAGAGAGAGCATGAGCAGGGGGAGGGACAGAAGCAGACTCTCCATTGAGCTGAGCCCTGTGCAGGGCTCATGACCCATGGGGGAGGACCCAGGGGGAAATCAAGAATCCAACACTTAACTGACCGCACCACCCAGGCACCCCTAACTTTCTCAAGTTTTAACTTGCGGGGGTAAGAATCTTCAAATTGTTTGCTGAACTGTCAAGCTGGGCGATTCTGGGCTTTGTTAGCAAAGTACTAGGGTAATCTTCAGAAATTGTCTGGAAAACAATCGCCTACTCTTTTTGTGTACACAGAACTTAAATGAGCTCCTACTGAGAGCCCCATTTTCTTGGTTTTGTTTAGAATTCCTATAGGGTTAAGCCAATTATAAATTAGTTCTACTCATTAGAGAAGCAACAAAGTCTCATTTTTCTTTGTGGCAAGCTAGTTTTCAGTGAATTTCAAAAAATATTTCTGAATGATGCTAAACTGTATCAAATTCTTAAAATGTCTTACACAATGAGAACATTGTGGAGTTAATAGAAAAGATGAAACTGTTGGTATTTGTATGAAAAAAATATTTAAAATAAAGAAAGTAAAGAGAAACTGGTACTTTTTGTTTAGTCTGGTATTTCATAACAAGACAGAGACTCTTTCCTTAGATCATCACATTTTAGATATAATGAAACCCAGGGAAGTTCAGTTAAGCACAATTAAATGATATCCACAAGCAATGTGGCATAATAGTTAAGCATATGATCTCTGGAGTTTGACTCTGGATTAAAATACTAATTCTACTACATCCTAGCTGGATAATCTTAGACAAATTAAAAATTTTAAGAGTGATTAAACTAAAAAATCAACCATCTATAACATTTTAGGCACTCTATTATGCACAAAGACATTTATATCAAACCTGCAGTATATAAACAAGAATATTCATTATTAACACATTCAATGTCAGAATCTACTCAATGTCATTAAAAGAATATTTGGAAGAAATAGTTTATATTTAAAAAATATTAGAGAGGAACAGAGAGAGAAACAATGTGCATATAAACTATTGAACCCCATGATTTTTAAAAAATAACTTTGTTTTTTAAGAGGAGAATTAAGTTTTCAGTTAGCAATCAATAATCACACCCTGGATAAACCTCATTGGTTACGAATGATACTGCCACTGTGCAAAGCTAAGAGAAGAATTAAGGAAATATATTTAAAGAAAACTATTCATGACTTGGGAGTAAAATATAAGAATAAAAATTTACATAATTGCATAAATATAAAAATAAAATAATAAAAATGCATATATTACAAGGTAACTTGATATATTTTAATTGAAATACTAAAATGCACAAAATTACAGTAATAAAAGAGAGATAACAATAGACCCCAAAATTATTTTATAAAATTAAATGTTAATTAAATTTGCTGATTTAAAAAAAAGGCACATCTGAATGTTTTCACGTAATCTGCTAGTTTCTAGGAAAATATAAATGAACAAAATTCATCCAAGAAAAATCCAGAAGTGAAGCAGAAGAAATGAAGTTAGAGGTATAAAGGGAAAGAATAAGAGACAAATTATTTTTCCATGGTTGGAATAAGACAAAGATGACATCCTCACCTCATCACTTCACATTGCTCTTTAATTGCCAACTAATCTACTGGATGAAAATAAAGAAATAATGGCTTCTCAAATTTGAATTAGAAAAAAAAAAAACGATTATTTATATATGAAATGCCTGATACTTCAAATTCCCAATAGAAATAACTGAAAACTAATAACAACATGTGCATTCAGTAAGATGAAAATAAAAATTCAATGTCATTCCTATATACATGTGGTAATAAGCTAATAATATAATGGAGTTTCATATCATTTGAAATATTAAGCAAAAATAACAAAAAAAGTATACATGAATAAAACTAAAAAAGGTGATCTATTTGAGGACAATTTGAAACTCCACTGAGAAATACTAAAGAAAATTTGAATAAAAATAATTATACTTTTCGAAGAAGTTAATATTGTAAAACAGTCAGTGCTCTCTCCATTGACTTTTAAATTCTGGCAATCCAATAAAATATGGTATCCCTAACACCTATTAACCACCATTCTATTCTCCATCTCTATAATTCTGCCATTTCAATAATGTTATATAAATAGAATTGGAATATGCAAGCTTTTGAGATTGAGTTTTTTTTTAACTCAGCATAGTTCCACAGAGATGCAGCTATTTTGATTTATCTACGGAATTTATGAATATATCTCACTATATTTTAGTGGTTTTTCTAAGCACCACATTTAAATACATAATAAATATATAACATTCATGTATAATACCAGTGTAAAGGGACGCCTGGGTGGCTCAGTTCGTTAAGTGTCTGTCTTTGGCTCAGGTCAAGATCTCAGGGTCCTGGGATAGAGCCCTGCATCAGGCTTCCTGCTCAGCAGGGAGCCTGCTTTTCCCCTGCTTGTGCTCTCTTGCTCACTCTCTCTCCAAATGAATAAATAAAATCTTAAAAAAAAAAAAAAAAAAAAAGAAAACCACCAGTGTCAACATATTATTAGTTCAAGTAAAGTATAGGAATATTATTGCCACTTAAGTCTCTTTACCATCTTTCTTTACAATTTATTGTTTTAAACATTTCCTTTAAATACATTTAGAATCATATCAGGCAAGTTGTAATTTTCAATTCAATCATCTCACATAATTAAGAAAATTAAAGAGAATGATCTACCATATTTATCCAACTTTTGCTCTCCCTTTTGCCCTTTCTCCTTTCCTGATATTTCAAATTTTCTTCTTTATCATTTATTTCATGGTTAGAGAACTTCAGTTGGCCATTCTTTAGGGTAGGTGTGCCAGGAACAAATCCCTAGGTTTCCTTTTTTTTAGAATGCCCTCAGTTTACCCACATTCCTGGAGGATATTTTCAATGGATATAGATTTCTTAGTTTACAGTTTTGTTTTGATTTTTTTCCTTTAGAACTTGAAAAATGTGTCATTTCCTCCTAGTCATGGTATTTATAATTATTTTTCACTTACAGATAATGCTTTATTTCTCTGTAGCTGCTTTTAAGATTTTTTCATTGTCTTTAATTTTCTGAAATTTATTATGATACACTTTGGCATGTATTTTTTAGGTTTATCCTGTTTGAGGCACAGAGCTTCTCAAATAGGTGGATTTATCTCTTTTGCCAAATTTGGGGCATTTTCTGGCATTATTTCTTTATACTTTTTCAGTGTTGCACTCATCTTCCTCTTCTTCTGGAATTCTGATATGGACTTAGATATTTTGTTACTGTACCTAAGTTTCTGTGACTCTCAAAATTCCTTTTCAGTCTATGATTTTCTTCTGTCGTTCAAAGTGGTTACCGCACCACCACCAGGTGAGGGTAATAGTTCTGTTCTCTACTTGAACTTATTGGCAAGGGGGCTGGAAGAAGGTGGGTTGCATATTAGCACTACCTCTAACTTCTTTATTTCATCTCATTGTCTTCATTTTTCATTATATTATTTACCTATGTCTTCATTTTTCCCTTATTAATCTCACCTGAAATGTATCTATTTTATTTTCAAATAACTCTTGGATTAGATGATATACTTTGTTGTATCTTCATTTAATATAACAATGAAAGAAGTAAAAGCAGAGTACAGCAATCTATTGCACACAGTCCAGATTGGCCTATTGCCTGGGTTTCTAAAAAATATTTTATTGGAACACAGCCACCCATTTGTTTAAATATTATCTATGGCTTCTTCTATGCTACAGTGACAGCATTATGTAGTTGTATAGAGTCGGTAGCCTGCAAAGCCAAAAATAGTTACTACTTGACCACGTGCAGAAAATCTAGTGCATGAACTGTGTCTCCCCCCATTCATATACTGAAGCCCTTATCCCCAATATGATGGTATTTAGAAGTGGGACCTTTTGGAGAAAATTAGATCATGAGGACGGAACCCTAATGAAAGAGATTATTGCCCTTACAAGAGACAAGGGAGAGATTCTCTCTTTCTCCTTCAAACTGTGATGTGAGTATACAGCAAGAAGGCAAATGATTTGAAAACCAGGATGAGGACTCTCACCAGATGCTTATCATTCTGATATCCTGACCTTGGACTTCCTTGCCTCCAGAACTATGAGAAATAAATTCCTGTTTAAGCCACACGGTATATGGTATTTTGTTATAGCAGCCTGAGCTAAGACAATTGGACGATTACTGGTTAGGAGCACATTCTGGAGGTAGTCTACCTGAGTTTCAATCTTGGTTCTGCTGCTTATTGGCTTTTTGTTTTGTTTTGTTTTGTTTTCTGTTTATTTGTTTATTTCCTAGCCCATGTTTTATTTATCTTAGCCTGTGAAAAATCTCAGGGCATAAATCAATGTTTCTTACAGAGAAGATTTGTGCTTCCTTTTACCAAAGCAGGGGAAAATTCAAGATCTAGGACCATTTGGACTCCTCCTTTCTTCTACTTATTCCAAGACAATGATCCTCTTTGTTTGCTCCTAGTTTAAAATCGATTGGCTAATATTTGCACTTGCCCTCAGGAAAAATCCTTCCCATCTATTCTTCCTGCTTAGTCTTCATATTTTATCTGTATACACGTACACACACATACACACACACACACACAGTTTAGACAAGATATTTTTTAGAGCATGAAAAACTAGCTGCTCACAGTGTCAAAATTCTAACTACTTTACATGTTAAGTTAATGTTAACTCATTTTATTGGAATAGTAATCTGTTGAAATAATTTAAGTATAGAGATAATGTTCTGTTGCAAAAGTTTTGTAGCCATACACTGTTTTCACATCCATTTTTTTCTTATTTTCTTTAGTAAAAATTTAGATCATAGCAATTATTTACACTTTGCAGTAATTTTCAAGTTTAATGACTAAATTAATAAGGACAAAAGCTTATGTCTGGGTAGGGGAGTGAAGTATTAAGGATAATTTGGTAGTTCTATGCTTTTAGTGATATGAGGGAGAGATACAAAACCAAACTGCCTATAGTACTCCTAGAGAACTTTTTAAAAATATCTTCTTAAAAGTTTATTCTTACAAGATTTTACGTATTTTTGTTTGTTTTCAGCATTGGTTCTGCTCCTTATCAGCTTATTTCTGTTTTATTATTTTTGTTTGTTTCTTAGCTCGTCTTTTAGAATATGTTACTCTAATAGTCATATTTAATGAATAGTAATAATAATAATAATTCTATTCAGTAAATCATTTAGAATTCTTATCATCCTTACATATCTTCACTCTCTGGGTCTTACTGCAATTGTGACAATTTGCAGTTCTTTACAATTTCAGAGGCTATGTTGCAAAGCAAAGGAATAGCAGAACTGGCCTTTAAATCTATTCTATGAGGATAAATGAGCTATTATTCTTCTTAGATATATTTTGTAATTTACACAAGTTATTCATGGGAGAAAGGACACAATAAGAGAAAGGACACAGTGTTTCATGACTGAAATCCAGCTGATGCTCTCCACCTCAAGCCATGATCCACATACCTGTGCTCAGAGGGTCACCCTTTCTGGCTTGAAATCTAGCAGGTGAGGTGTGGCGTGGTGACAGCCCATGGCAATGTTTATTGTCTTCAGTATCTTCCTCCACCGCTCTACATCAAGCAAACTCTCAGTAGCTGGCCTTTCTTGTTATGTATAATTTCCCTCATTTTCATTAAGGAACACTGGGAAGCGTGGGTATAAAAATATGCAGCTATGAAAAGTAATCATGTTGAAAGAATTAAAATAAAAAGCTGTTAAATGTTTTTTTAATGCTTGCCAAGTTCCTTGATTTTATGTGAAATCTGGTAAAGGCAAATATTCAAAGTAAAGATGATTGTAGAGATGGGATTTACACTTAAATAATCAGGCATTAGTTACACAAAGTCACGGACCCCATTTTTATTTCAAATCCTTTTATTCCTCAGTGAATATAAAAATAAGTATTAAATTATAAATTCAACAATGCTAGCTGTGGCAAATATGTAGGCTGTCATAATCATACCTCATTTTCCTCAATTATTTTTATTTACATTTTCTTCTATTCTTTACGTCTCTGGGAATAATACCATATATGGAGTGCTTATTCATTGAATTTGCCTTTTTTTGAGTAGGCACATGACTATGAGTAAATCAGCTTTTGGTGAGATGTAGTGAATCTTACACCCATTAAGAATAACTATATCGGTTGAGTAATCTTTTTAAATAATAAATTGTACCTTCTCTATTTTTTAATTGGAGTATAATTGGCATACAGTATTATATTATTTTCAGGCACACAACATAGTGATTTGACATTTGTGTACATTGCAAAATGGTCACCACAATAAGTTTAGTTACCATCTGTCATCTTGTAAAATGAATGCATTATTATTGACCATATTCTCCAGGCTGTACATTACTTCCTCATGACTTATTTATTTTGTAACTGGAAGCTTGTACTTCTTAATCCCCTTCCCCCATTTCACACCCCTCTCACACCCTCCTCTCTGGCAACCATCAGTCTTTTCTCTGTATCTATGAGTCTGAGTTTGTCTTGTTTTGTTTGTTTTGCTTTTAGATTCCACACATAAGTGAAATCATGCAGTATTTGTCTTTCTCTGTCAGACTTATTTCACTTAGCATAATACCTTCTAGGTCCATCCGTGTTGTCATGAATGGCAAGATTTCATTCTTTTTTTATAGCTGAGTAATATTCTATTGTATATACATACCACATCTCCTTTATCCATTTATTCATTGATGGACATTTAGGTTGTTTTCATATCTTGATTACTGTAAATAATGCTGCAGTGAACAAAGGGGTGCATATATTCTTTTGAATTAGCATTTTTATTTTTTGAATAGATACCCAGTAATTGAATTACTGGATCACATGGTAACTCTATTTTAAAATTTTTTAGGAAACTCCATGTTGTTTTCCATAGTGGCTGCACTAGTTTACCCACCAACCAACACTTCACAAGGGTTCCTTTTTTCCCACTTCCTCGCCAACAATTGTTATTTATTATCTTTTTGACACTAGCCATTCTCACAGGTGTGAGGTAAATATCTCATTGTGGTTCTCATTTGCATTTTTCTGGTGATTAGTGATGTTGAGTATCTTTTCATGTGCCTGATGGCCAAGTAGGTTTTCTTTGGAAAAATGCCTATTCAGGTCCTCTGCCCATTTTTTAATCAGATTTTGTTTTGTTGTTGTTGTTGAAGTGTATAAGTTCTTTATATATTTTGGATATTAACCCCTTGTTGAATATGTGATTTGCAAATACCTTCTCTCAGTTACTAGGTTGCCTTTTCATTTTGTTGATAGTTTCCTTCCTGTATGGAAGCTCTTTAGTTTGATATAGTCCCACTTGTTTATTTTGGCTTTTCTTTTCCTTGCCTTTGGAGTCAGATCCAAAAACAACTTTGCTAAGATCAATGTTACAGAGTTTACTAACTGGTTTTTGTTTTGTTTTGTTTTGTTTTGTTGTGTGTGTGTGTATGTGTATGTGTGTGTGTTTAGGAATTTTATGGTTTCAGATCTTACATTAAAGTCTTTAACCTATTTTGAGTTAATTTTGGTACATGGTGTAAGACAGTTGTCTACTTTCATTCTTTGCATGTATGTCAGTTTTCCCAGAACCATTTATTGAAGAGATTGTGTTTTTTCTCCCCATTGTATATGCTTGCCTCATTTGTCATAAATTAATTGTCCATATTTACATGGGTTTATTTCTGGGCTCTCTATTCTGTTCCTTGACCTACAAGTCTCCTTCGTTCATTTATTTGTTTTTATTTTTTGCCCATTCCATAATGTTTTGATTACTATATCTTTAACATATAGTTTGAAATCAGGGAATGTGATTCTTCTTTCCAAAAAAAGTTTTTTTTTTCTCCATGGGGTCTTTTGTGATTCCATACACATTTCAGAATTATTTGTTCTACTTCTTTGAAATATGCCATTGGAATTTTGATTGGGATTGTACTGAATCTGTATATTGCTTTGGGTAGTATGGGCATTTTAATAATTTAATTCTTATAATCCATGAACATGGGGTATCATTTCATTTACTTGTGCCTTCTTCAACTTCTTTAATCAATGTTTTATAGTTTTCAGTGTACAGGTTTTCTACCTCTTCAGTTAAATTTATTCCTAAGTATTTTATTCCTTGTGATGCAATTGTAAATGGGATTGTTTTCTTAATTTATTTTTCTTACCTTTACTATTAGTGTATAGAAGTGCAAGAGAATTTTTGTATTAATTTTGTATCTGCTACTTAACTGAGTTCATTTACTAATTATAACAGTTTTTGGTAGAGTTTTTAAGGTTTTCTATCATGTCATGTCATCTGCAGTTCTTCCTTTTCAAAGTATATGCCTTTGATTTCTTCTATGATCTAGTAGTTGTTCAGTAACACATTCCAAATCACTACTTTTTTACTCCCCCTGCTCCCTCCAACCACCACCACATTTTTTATTTTTGAAGTCACTTATTACATATTTTTGTTTTATATATCCCTGAACTAATTATTGTAGTTTTAATTAATTTTACCATTTTTCTCTTTTAACATTCTTAGTAGCTTTATGTGTGGTCAATCTACTACCTTTACCTTGTTATTAAATCATGAAATTTCTATTCAGTTTAAGGAAGTCCCTCCAGTATTACTTGCACTGCTGATTTAGTAGCAATGGAAAGCAATGAGCTTGTGCTTATTTGGAAAATTATTCTATTTCTCTTTCAAATATGAATGATAACCTAGTTGGGTAGAGTATTTTTGGCTGGAAGATTTTTTTTTCCTTTCAGCACTTTGAGTATGTGATGCCACTTCCTCTGGCTTGCAAAGTTTCTTTTGAGAAATCTGATAGTTTTATGGTGATTCTCTTATATGTAACAATTTATTTTTGTCTCACTACTTTTAAGATTCTCTCTATATCTTTAAATTTTGACATTTTAATTATAATGTGTCCTGGTGTGCCTCTTTTGGGGTTCATCTTATTTGGAATTCCCTGGGCTTCCTGGACTTGGATGTCTATTTCCTTTTTTCAGTTAGAGAAGTTTTCAGCCATAATTTCTTCAAATGAGTTTTCTGTCCCTTTCTCTTTCTCTTCTTCTTCTAAGACCCTTTCATGAGAATGTTATTCTGCTTGATGTTGCCACAGAGATTCTTTCAGTTATCTCCATTTTTAAAAATTCTTTTTTTTTTTCTTTTTGCTATTCCATCTGGATGAGTTCCATTGCTTTATTTTCCAGCTCCTTGATTTGTTCTACTTCATCCAGTCTGCTGTTGAGGCCAGTTGTATTTTCTCTTGAGTAAGGAGTACTGTTCATTTAATTATTTCAAAACATAAGAAGACCCAGAGTCAAAACTTGTTTTTAATAATATCTTATTTTAAGTGAAAAACTAATCTATTGCTGTTTTTTAAACCATACAGCAGAACAGAAACCCTAGCCATTCTGCTGCCCTGATAAGATAATTGGTTTGCCTCAGTTAAAATGGGGAGAAAGCTGAAAGCCACTGATGTATGTCCATGTGCTTAGAGTGGTTGGATATTTTGACCAAAAAACATTTATTTGCACACTTATTTCCTTAATGTTGGCTGCTCATCAATTTTTACTTATCGTCCTAATAAAAAATCTCAAATTTACATTGTCTACTTTCTAATACAAAATGCAGAAAATGCGGAGAAAGGGGAACCCTCCTACACTGTTGGTGGGAATGCAAGCTGGTACAGCCACTCTGGAAAACATCATGGAAGTTCCTCAGAAAGTTGAAAATAAAGCTACCCTACAATCCAGCAATTGCACTACTGGGTATTTACCCCAAAGATACAAATGTAGTGATCCGAAGGGGCACATGCACTCCACTGTTTATAGCAGCAATGTCTACAATATCTAAACTATGGAAAGAGCCTAGATGTCCATCAACAGAAGAATGGACAAAGAAGATGTGGTATATATATACACTGGAATATTATGCAGCCATCAAAAAAATGAAATCTTGCCATTTGCAACGATGTGGATGGAACTAGAGGGTATTATACTAAGTGAAATAAGTCAATCAGAGAAAGACAAGTATCATATGATCTCACTGATATGAGGAATTTGGGAAAGAAGACAGGATCATAGGGGAAGGGAGGGAAAAAATGAAACAAGATGAAACCAGAGAAGGAGACAAATCATAAGAGACTTAATCTCAGGAAACAAACTGATGGTTGCTGGAGTGGTGGGGGGTGGGCGGGATGAGATGGCTGGGTGACGGACATTCAGGAAGGTATGTACTATGGTGAGCACTGTGAATTGTGTAAAACTGATGAATCACAGGCAAAAAAAAATATTTCATATGTTGAAAAGTAAAAAAAAAAAATGCAGAATACACAAAAGGTAAAAAATATATTAGTGTACTACAAGTATCATAACAATAGTTTGAATTGGATATTCTCCTGAAAATATTTTTGATCAACAGAAATCAAAGAAGAAGTCATTCTAAAGTGATTTCTTTTTTCTTTTTTTTAAATCTGGAAGTCAGGGGCGCCTGGGTGGCTCAGTCGTTAAGCGTCTGCCTTCGGCTCAGGTCATGATCTCAGGGTCCTGGGATCGAGCCCCGCATCAGGCTCCCTGCTCAGCGGGAAGCCTGCTTCTCCCTCTCCCATTCCCCCTGCTTGTGTTCCTTCTCTCGCTTTGTCTCTCTCTGCCAAATAAATAAATAAAATCTTTAAAAAAAAAAAAAATAAAATAAATAAATAAATCTGGAAGTCATTTTACAAGATAATTTACACTAACTCCATTATAACATCAATACAGATGTAGAACTAAGACTCAAATTGACAGATTTTTAAGGTCAAATGTCAAAGATTTCTACCGTGTGATTTTTTGAAGACATTAATGCAACTCTAAATGATAATAAATTAATTACTGATAAACTTACTAAAAATCAATGTCAAAGAGAATTCATTAGAATCAGAGCTAAAGTTATATATTCATTAGCATTATTTGAACAGAAAGAAATTAAGTTTATAAACATATTCCAAATTATAATTAACAAGCCTTTTATTTTGTTTCACTCTTCAATAAAAGTAACCAAGATATAAATTAGCATAAAATTGACTTTCCTCTTCAACTCATTGATGTGGAACCCAATTCTTTGCCTTGTGACTGCCTGTGCTCATATTATTTTTCAGTGTGACTTTCATTTGATCCCAGAGCTATGGTCTCTTTTCAAGTGTCCATAATGTGTTTTATCCATTTTTACAAGAAAGATGTAGGTTGACAGAGAATAAATTTTTCAGATGTTCATGGGTGGTGTCTAACGCTGAGGAAATATTTCGGTAAATATGTTGCTTAAACCAGCATATTCTGCAAACATCAGAGGAAATTTCCTGCCAAAATGTTTCTTTATAATCAAGCAAAAACTTAAAAAATAGTCTGTTGGATGTATTATGAACCCTTTTTAATTCTATTTTATTCATCTGACTTATTCATAAAGAGTATGTTTGAAAAATATATGTTTACATTGGTAAAGACTTTGCCATGGTTTTCTCAAACTTAAAAATATTTCTTAAACAGTTTTACTTTTGAAGATGGTTTAGGTTTAGAATTGTGAAAACTTGTAGTTCTAAATGTTGATATTTATCAATTAAAAGGAGAACATTTCCTCCTATGTAAGACTCATCTTTTTCATTTTAAGTTTCTCTTTGATTTTGAGCTTCTTGTTGGAAAAATAGACAACTCTTCTAGATAAATTAATTAGAGGAGAAATTATTAGAAGGCTAGATGATAGATACTTGAATATATGAAAAAGCTAACAAGAAAACTTGAAAAATAGGGAAGAGTCTAGAGAAAATCTAGGGGGACAGAACATACCCCTATGTATCCCTAATCACACCTACAGATTCAAAGACCCATGTAGAAATGTCTGATTGGCTGAGATTATGTCTTCTGTACTTGATCTAGTTCCCAGAATCTGTGAAGGACTGACTTACCCATTCTTTTTCGGTTAGAAAAGATTCCTGAAAAAACCTGAGTTCAAATGCTAGGCAAATATTTACTTTAATCTATTACTTTGGATATCTAGTATCAAAGGAAATAATGGTTGATGAACATAATCCTCTCTTACAAATCTATTAAAATTGACCCTTATTTAACCCAAACACCTATACTCCCAAAGTCTCATAAGTTATGGCAGCCAAATCCAAGTTTAGGACTTTCCCATTGTAATCATCCTTCCTATAATTTGCCTTTACCAATTATTAATATATTGTGATTTTGTGACATTGTTGGTTTGGTTTAACTCTAAAGTTAATCACCATCAAACAACACAAGGTACATAGTTGGTGGGGGAAGCCTGATCAGTACTTTGACTTAAAAAAAAAAAACAAAAAAACGGTTTATGAAATCTTTAATATTGTGTTAAATATCTCCATTGACTACACAAAAGTTGTATTCAGTTAACTTCCTACTGACAATTGCTTTTGATCAAAGGAAGGTATTATCTGTAACTCTGGACTGGGTATAGTTTCACTTGCACCATGGTGATATTCCTTATAAGACTACAAAGCCGGGGCGCCTGGGTGGCTCAGTCGTTAAGCGTCTGCCTTCGGCTCAGGTCATGATCCCAGGGTCCTGAGGTCGAGCCCCGCATCGGGCTCCCTGCTCAGCGGGAAGCCTGCTTCTCCCTCTCCCATTCCCCCTGCTTGTGTTCCCTCTCTCGCTCTCTCTCTCTGTCAAATAAATAAATAAAAATCTTTAAAAATAAAAAAAAAGACTACAAAGCCATTTTTTGAAACTTTAGTGTAATTCTTATGTATGTATGTATTTATATATATACATATATATATAAATTTATATGTAATCTCTCTATACAAAATCTAACATTATTGTATTAAATTTACTTTTTTAAATCAACTAGGGACTGAAAACCAGATACCCGAAGCAAAATATAGAAAATTATGAAAATAGGGGCACCTGGGTGCTCAGTCAGTTGAGCGTCTGACTGTTGGTTTCAACTCAGGTCATGCTCTCAGGGTTCTGGGATCCAGCCCCGTGTCAGGCTCCCCATTCAGAAAGGAGTCTACTTGTCTCCCTCTCTCTCTCTGCCCCAGACCCCACTTGTGCTCTCTCTCTCTCAAATAAATAATATTTTTTAAAAAGAAAATGATGAAAATAAATCTTAAAATTAGAAAAATCCAAACATACTGAAAGCACTGAAAATTACTTAAAAAACAATGTTGAATATGAGGACATATACAATGAACATGGGATAAATGAAGAAATTGTCACCATCCCAAATACAACTAATAAAGTTGCATTTATCAACTACAACCTTTAATCAAAACTGCCTAATACATATTTCAATGATTGTTTTAAATAATATTTATTATTGAAGAACTTGAACAAGCAGAATCTCACATTCTTTAAAAAGGAAAGCACTAAGTGCAGCTTGCATAAAACTCTCAATTCTGTAGTGATTTTTTTTAAATGCAAAATTGGAAGGAAAATTACCTAGATAGATCGCTTTTATAAGAGAAACGCTTTAGCTATGAATGATGTAATTAAAGTAAAAACAAATCAGTAAGTTTAAGATTGCTGAACTTATTTAGAGATCAGTTTCAGAAGCCACCTTGAAATTGTAACAAACCATAAATTATGACGTTAGCAGTAAGATTTCTGGCTGTCCTTAACAGTTTTAGGAAAATTGCTTTAATTCTTAACTTGTTCAGAGTTTTAATCATGAATGGATGTTGAATTTTGTCAAGTGATTTTTCTGCATCTATGGAAGAAAACTTTCTTGTATACCTAATGCATGTATATTTCATATAATAACACAGCTTGCAAATTAATAGTCTTGCCCTTAGATACTAAACATGACTTAACTCTTTTCCTGCTTTGGGTTTAATTATAAAGCTTCTTATAAAAATGGCACTGTGGCATCATGTTCAAATTAATTCTCTGTTATTGCCTAAAATTCTCTCTTGATGACAGGAATGGAAAAAGAAAGAGATAGAAAATTCCATTTACATCACCATAATTTTACTACATTTTTATTAAACTCTTTTACTTTAGAATGCTATTAATTTACAAAAAAGTTACAAAGGTAGTACAGAGAAATCCATGTACTTCTCACTTAGTTTCTTCCATTGTTAACATCTTACATTTCCATAGTTCATTTGTCAAACTCACTTATTCATTTGCTAAACTCACTTATTAATTCGAGGAGTTTAATCTAAGAAACTGACATTTATAACTACCGTATTTTAATGTTCAGACATCACTTCTAATAATAGCAGGCATTTCAGTCCTTTTCTCTCCCCCAGGTAATTTCTGAGAATCCACCTCTGTGGTGCTAACCTGATTGATATATTTGTGCTGTTAATGTATGGTACTCTCTGTCAATAGTCAATGTCAGCTATGGGTGGGACAATGCAAAAGCTAAAGTTGCCTCTGATATTTCATACCATTTCTCTATGATTTACTACTTCTTTTTCTGAGGATACTGTCTCTCCCTTTCTAGCTACACTGTGAACTTGGCACACAACATCTTCCAAATCTATCACTGAATTTTACACATCAACTCAATCTCAAGATTCCTTACCTACCATTCACCAGGCCACTCTGTGGGAGGGAGAAAACCACCTATAATTTTTAAATATATCTTCTTGTATCAAAAAATTGATAATTCTCATGTTTTAATTATTCTTGTGGCAAAAATCTTCACTGATAACTTGCAAATCTTTACAAACTGACATGTATTCTACATTATTATACAAAGAGTGAATTTAAAAAGCCCTTGGGACTGCGCTTCATCACAGCCTGGTGGTCAGATTCATCATATTATGGTTAGAACTATACATAACCAGATTATAATCATCCCCATCTGGTTATGTATAGTTTGTAACTATTAACTACCATAACATCATTTCTAGCCTTTCTTTTTTTGTACTACATCTGTTTGGTTGCAAAGAGAAATTTCTGTTCAAAGGTATTTAGTTTGTATTTATATTCCTGCCCTTATCATATTAATCTAAATGTATTTGCACTTCCATATGTAAAATAAAGCCAAACTCTCTTGTAACTTGGAGATATCTTGTATATAGTATTTAAATAATAACTGTTTCTTTAGAGAGATTCAAGAAACAGATCTATAATGTAGCAGGTGGTTGTCTGACTAACACCTATGGAGAGTCTGACTGTGATTTGGAAAGATCCTTTCTACCACAAATCCCAAAGAACAGGTTACCTTGGCAACAGGCAGTTTAAAATAACAGATTAGCCACCCTCAAATGCTCTTTAACTTTTACAAAGATTTGGTGGTAGTTGTTTGGGAAATACAAATACTATATTAAAAACTGTTCTAAAAGGCTTGAAAACTTTCTCTTTGCTCTTTATCTCATTTATTCCAATTGATAACATGCCTGATTTGCCAAAAATATATATTATTTAGTAAAGAAACTAGCAGCAGATCCAGTGCAGCATGTTGATTTCTCGAGAGCAATTTCTCACAAGGCAATGGATGATTTTTCTGTATTATTGGCAGATTTACATACTTAATTAAATTCATTTAGCAGAGGAAGGATCAGAACCTCAGACAGGTTAAGTGACTTTGCCAGGATTTCCCTGTGAGCAAGAGGAAACACTGGAACAAAATCCTGAAAACTGCAGACGTACACTTTTATCCATTGACACCCATAAAGTAAAGTGAGGTGTTGACAAAATGAAATAAAATGCAAAATAAGAAAGATACAAATGAAAAGAAGAGATAAAAAGTCACATGGCACTCAAAGGGCTTCATGATCTAGTTAGTGAATTCTGCAACCTCATGTATCAAATTCTTTTCCACCTGCACTGAAACATTTCCAACTCTCCAGGTAGATAGTGTTAGTTCTCACATCCAATTTTTGGCAGAAGACTTTCTTGCTCCCTGATATATACTTTTCCTCTTTTAAGTTTTTCTAAGTTATTCTCATTCTTTAAAATTTCCCTCACATGTCACTCAATCTGGAAGTTCATCATTATCTTTCCCAAATCGGTATCATTGCCCTTGTCTTGCTTTCTTTACCGCAGCTTGAGCATATCTTGATTTTACTGCCAAGCAAAAATCACACTCTTGGAAATCTTGTAAACTTAACTGGGCCCCTCACTAGCCTGTTAACAATTTGACAGCAAGATCTGTATTTAAAAAGTTTATTTATTTATTTTTTTATAGATTTCCTAGTCCTACCCAGTACATTAGCTAGCCCACTGCTTCATCAGAATGATAAAGTGAGTGAAATTTTAAAAATAACTTATACATATTGGTATTATTGTCTTTAATTGGACATTATCTCTGGCTATAAATAACTTCTAAGTTAAGTATAAGAAGGGGCACCTGGGTGGCTTAGTCGGCTGAACATCGGACTCTTGATTTTGGCTCAGGTCATGATCTCAGGGTCCTGGGACTGAACCCCAAGTTGGGCTCCAGTTCAGTGCAATGTGAGCTTGTCCCTCTCCTTCTGCTCCTCCCCAACTTGTGCATGCCCTCCTTCTCTCTCTCTCAAATAAATAAATAAAATATTTTTTAAAAAGTTAAGTATAAAGATCCTTTATTGGCTTACTTTTTTCTCTTTCCTGAAGGTCTTATATTAACCAAAGATTAGAAATCTCAATAGGATAAAGTATAGTATTTTCAAATTATACATTTAGAATTCTATTTGTTTTTCTTTATCCTTATAGAAAATCATGGATGCTGAAAATTTGTATTCCCAGATTTGTAAAACAATAAATAAATTTAAAAAAGGACATCCAATTAGATTTGAATTTTAGGTAAATAGAAATTTTATATAATTATTTTATGTTTAATTATACATGATTTGTGTTACAATATGTATTTTTACTTTTTATTTCATTTTAACTTGTTTATTTATATTTAAAGTATTCTTGTAATAACATGTAGTTTGGTCTTATTATTATTCACTAGGATAATCGTTTTTTAGATGGGTTATTCATACTATTTATAATTAATTCAATTATTGATATGATTAGGTTCAAGTCTATCATCTTACTGTTTTTATACTAGTCCTATCTGGTCTTTATTCCCTTTCCCTCTAGTTTTTTTTTTTTTTTTTTTAAAGATTTTATTTATTTATTTGAGAGAGAGAGAATGAGAGACAGAGAGCATGAGAGGGAGGAGGGTCAGAGGGAGAAGCAGACTCCCTGCCGAGCAGGGAGCCCGATGCGGGACTCGATCCCGGGACTCCAGGATCATGACCTGAGCCGAAGGCAGTCGCTTAACCAACTGAGCCACCCAGGCGCCCCCCTCTAGTTTGTTTTTTTTTATTTTTTTTCTCTTTTCTTGAATCAATACAGTATATTTTTATAAATCCATTTTTTTCTCCTCTCCTGCCTTATTAGCCATAACCCTTCATTTTGTTATTGCAGTGATTGTTAAGGGTTTAAAGTATACATTTTAACTTGTCACAGTCTTTACCTTAAATCAAATACCTTTACCTGAATTAAATACCTTTACCTGAATTAAATACCTTTAATTGGTGTTATACCACTTCACATATAACATTAGTACTTCAATTTTTCTTCTTTATGCCTTATGATACTATTGTCTTACATTTCATTTATGCATATACATATATTAGTATTGTTCTTATTTTTATTTAAACAGTTAATTATCTTTTTCAAAGATTTAATAAGAAAATATTATATGTATAATCATTCATACATATATACGCCCATATAGTTGTCATTTCTAGTGTTCTATACTCCTTAGTATAGGTCCATATTTCCTTAAGTAAAAAGTTCTGTTTTTCCCATTCTCATTTTGAGATGTCTCACAGAGAGCCAATTAGTCATATAAGAGGAACAGGTTATGACTGAATTTATTATTTTAGAAGTAATGGAGCTACAGTTTATCTTGTATAATCAGAATGGGACACAAAATTTCAGAAGAACTTTGAGTTAACTAAATAAAATAAGATGTTAAGAACTATATATATATAAATGCTTAAAAATGAATTTGAAACTATAATAATTAACTTTATATGTAATAATAAGTCACCCTTTATATTTATGAATGTTAGGATGATGTGTTCCATCTAAAATTTTCTATAAGGATAAAGAGAGAAAAACAAATGGAATTCCAATTGGTTCTTCGTATGCTAAATATAAAGACAGTCGTAGAGTTGTCATAGTGATAACTGATGCTAGAAGTAACTCAGTCTTCTCAAAAGCTTTCATAGATGAAGGCCTCTCTGAATTATAGCCTAGTGTAAATTTAAGATAAATAAATTAACTTTAACAAACAATATGTTATGATTATCTGGTATGCATTTATAAACGTGTTTCTTTGAATTTTTTTTTTGCGATAGGCATATCTGCTGAATAATGTTCATATTATTAGGGTTATTAGGGTTAAGGTTTTGGCTATAAATGTACACATATCAAAATATAAAGGAAAGAAAAGAGGGAAATTTATACAGACTTCATAAAGTTTTGAAAAATAACTTGATTTCTTCAATTCAATTGTCAGAGTTTCTTTGATTTAAACCCCTTTATAAAATTAAAATAAAGTTCTGATATTATAAACAGTTATAAGTTTAATTTCAAATTCTAGGTAGGTAAGTTGCAACACAGTGTAAATACATATCTTAAACATAACATTGAGTAAATAACAGGACACAAAATAATATACAAATTATGATTCCTGTGTGTAAAGTTCAAAACAGGTAAAACTATCCTATGCTATTAGAAGTCAAGATAATGTTTAACCTCAGCTGAGAAGTAAGAAATAGGTAAATAGTGAAGGAGAATAGGAGAAGAGATTTTGGGGCCCTGGTAATATTTTGTTTATGGATTTGTATACTGGAAAAGGGTGCCTAATTTCTGAAAATGTATCATAATAATATATGAACTTTTATGAATGTAGATTACACATTGTGAGGATTAATTTTGTATGTCAACTTGGCTGGATCATGAGATGCCCAGATATTTGACCAAACATTACTTTTGGATGTGTCTGTGAGGGTGTTTCTGGGTGATATTAGTATTGAATCAGTGGACTCATAAAGCAATTTATCCTTTGAATGTGGGAAAGCATCATTCAGTCCAAGTTGAGGGCCTGAATAAACAAAAAGGCAAAAGTAGGAACAATTCTTCTTTCTCTGCCTGATTGCTTGAGATGCAACATTGGTCTTCTGCCTTTGGCACTCCTGGTTGTGAGGTTTTCACACCCAGACTGAAATCCACACTGTGAGTTTTTCCAGTTCTCAGGCCATAAGATGTGGTCTGGAATTACACCACTGACTTTACTGTCAATCTCTCTCTCTATTCTATGGTCTTGTTCCTCTGGAGAACCCTGATACATCCTAACCCATCAATAAACATTTATAAGATATTTAGATTCTTAATCAAACTACTTAGAAATTTTATAGGTTGTAAAAATGTTGTCTTCTCTGACAACCATCTATTTGCCAGTTATCTTAAAATAATGGATACTGTTATAACCTATTCCTGTTATGTTCCTAATTGTTATCTCCTTTTGCCAACCTAAGGGACATCTCAAACCTGCTTTCAAAACAAAACAAAACAAAACATTAAAAAAAAATTTTGCAAAGACAAAAACAAAGGCACCATTTTTCCTATACTTCTAAAGCTAGTCTATCAATGTCTTACTTAATAATTTCACTAACAAAACACACGTTAAATCCATTCACTTCTTTCTGTCTCCACTACTATAATCCCAAATAAATTATCATCTATCAACCAAACTGATGAAATAATAATCTCTTAATTTGTTCCCCCAATTTTAAATTTTATTGTTCTAAAATTCACTCTTCACACAGCAATAAGAATGGCATTTCTGATTGTGCTATTCCATTATCTAAAACTTTCTGGTAGTTTCCCATTATACCTGGAATAAAATGTAGATTGGGATTAAAATTACCTACTCGGCCCTGCCTACCTCTGGACAGCATCTTAAAAAGTGCTGATGTAGTTTCTGTTTAGTGGCTGTATATCCCTGGAATGCATAGCCCTATGACCCAACGTTTTCTTTTTATCCTTAAGATGTCCATCAGATCTTGTTTAATACTTAATTATTCACCATGTCTCTACCACTTCACCCTATTTTAATTCTTTGTAAGATTTATTCCTTTGTTTAGCATTTTTCTCAACCCACTAGAATGTATGTCTAAAAGACTTTGTTTTATGACTTTGTCTCATTTATTGTTATAAGCAAAATATCCGAAAAAGATACATGAGACATAATAGATGTTCAATGCAAGGAAATGAATGAAAAGAGGTTGTACATATGCTACTCTTTAGTTAATGCTTACTTAATATTTATTTTTATTATTTGAGATCCACATATATAGCACTCATATTAAATTTAATTCTACTTCAATATAAATATTTTCTTTTCATGTAAACTATTAAAATGTTTAGAAATCATGATAATATTTTTCTCTACAGTCTTTATAAGCTCCTAAAATACGGAGCAAATTCATCACTTTTAAAGATAAGACTTGTCTAATTACAAAATTAAAAGGAAAAAGTAACATTAAAAATAAAAAAAATGTGTCACTTTGATCTTTATTATAGCATCTAGTATTATCAACTTGATTAAAGGATAATTACCAGCTCAGAGAATTTAAAAAAAAAAAAAAGTAAGGATAATTTTGATGGGATTTCTTCTAATTAGTTTTCAGATAAAAATCAACCTTCACAACTGCGTGTTTAGCCTTGGCTGGGAGGTGGGAAAGTCCTCCATTTTATCATTATCTATAACTGCATTATAATAAAAATTATATTAAAAAAACTTTTTCTACCAAAATAGGTTTTGAACTGTTTATTAACTTTTGAAATATACCAGAAATTACTAAATTGGAATTACTTACTGAAGCCATGTGTGTTCTCTCAGACCATCAATTAGATGAAAATCAATAAATAAATTCATATGAGTGACAATATTTTTTTTATTAACCAATATCTTTTATATACATATGAATGCCATGTACTTGTACCCTTGGGAAAACAACATGGCTAGACCTAAAGGGTATTATGCTAAGTGAAATAAATCAGACTGACAAAGACAAATACCATGTAATTTCACTCATATGTGGAATCTAAAAAAAGAAAAAGAATAACAAATGAATAAACAAACAGAAAGCAGAATCAGATCTGTAAATACAGAGAACAAATTGATTGTTGCCGGATGGGAAGGAAGTGAGGGAAAGGTCAAAATCGATGAAGGGGAGTGGGAGATACAGGCTTCCAGGTATGGGATGAATAAGTCATGCGAGTAAAAGACACAGCATAGGGAATATAGTCAGTGCTACTGTAACAGGGTTGTTTGGTGACAGATGGTAGCTACACTTGTGGTGAGATAGCAAAAGGTACAGAGAAGTTGATCACTAAGTTTACACCTGAAATTAATGAAACACATTGTATGTCAACTAGACTCAAATTTAAAAAAATTTAAAACTCCAAGGAAATGAAAAAAGAAAGACTGTAATTTTACAGAATCATTTAACTGGACTATACAATAAATATATACAAATATAATTTTCTTTTCTAATTGTTGATAACTAGAAATACCTTTACAACTATAATTTATACAGTATTTACATATATTTAGAGATTTTAAAAAGTTCAAAACTGGAGATGAATCCATGATATAACCAAAATAGTTTCCAAACTAACAAGAAACACTAAAATTTCAATTATAAAAAACTTCATATTTTCTTGCTCTATGATTTTATTTATACTTAAAATATTAAATATCCTTCACCATATGTAAGAAGTATTCTTGGGGTGCCTCAATGGCTCAGTCAGTTAAGTGTCCAACTCTTGATCTCAGCTCAGGTCTTGATCTCAGGGTTTTGAGTTCAAGCCCCATATTGGGCTCCACACTGGGAATGGAGCCTACTTAAAAAAAAAAAAAAAAAATCTTAAGTCAGTTTAAGATATTTTTACTTTTGAATTTTTTTTACTTTTGATTTTGTAGAATATTCCCTTATAAATAATAAATATCAGTTAATAATTGGTGTGTTAAACATATAACAAATCAGCACAAAAAGTTTCCATGTAATCAAGTGTCAATGATGCCAGTGATGTTAACTACTATTAAATGTTCTGATATTACTCATTTTGATGTTGAGGATTGTGAGGTTTTCCTAATCCTTTTCTATAAGGTAAAATATTTCTTTGTTTTTAATAGAAACTTTTAGATATTTTCATTAAAAAGTAAACAAATATCACATTATTAACCTTAGGTGTACCCACTTTACCACATATAATCTTATATTAATATTGAGTAAATTATACCAGCCATACCGTTGTAGTTTTTAATTTTTTGCTTTTATTCAAGCCAAACTGACTCCAGTGTAACAAATCCTATTGATAATCAACCTCAAATTCCCTCATCCCACCCCTAAATTGACCCATCGATATGGTAGACATTTTCAAACACTCTGAAGCTTTGGCAAATCATAAGGAATTTATGAAATTTTAAGATAACTGGTGTGGTGGTGACACTCAAATGGTTAACATTTTCTTTTTTATAGGCTCTGGGAATGGGGATTAAATTCTACTTTAGTACAACAAATAAAGTAATGAGCAATTATTGTCCATCTGAGTTTTTGATTGATAGTCACAAGATTGATAGATAAACTTGCCATGGAATACTAATATAGATAATGACTTGTAACAATTATTCATAGTAGAGAGAGACTACACATTTCAAAATGATTCTAATATGTGTCAAGGATCCCCACTGACTGAATTTTAAGTTTTCCTTAAAATTTAAATGACTTACAAATCACAATAAAGATGACAGTCCCGTTCTTCAGAATTACACTGTGAAAGGGACTAGACTTGACTCCTTTCTTCTGAGTCTTAATTCACATCTCTTATTTTACCTCCAGTGGAATGAATGTTAGTGTGGTGAAAAGCACTCTGGGGATCTTTAGGCACTTTGCTCATTGCTATATATTTCCTAGGGTTTATTCCAGTGCCTAGTTCAGACTGAGCATCTATCAAACAAAGAATTGAATGAATAAATGAATGAATGATTCAATGAATACTGATACAAGAAAGTATTATTCTCTAGTTCTGAAATGAGTGATCAGTCAAAGTTGTCTGAGCATCAGCCTGTTAATTTGGTGAGCAGATAGGAAAATCTTACAATAGGTATGTACAAGGAAAGGAGTTTGCAAAATGGCACATATTAGAAAGAATTGGGTACTCTTCTAGGTAATCTCATTCAGTGGATCCTTGAATTAGCAATATTCCCAGACATTCTTGCAAATATAAGACTTCCAGGTATCCTCAAACATTTAATAATTTAATTAAATAAAATGAAGCACATCACCTACTGACTCCTCATGTGGTATAATGACAAATACAATTGTATTTCATTTTGACATTTACAAAGCACTGTTTTAACAAATATTTTATCTTCATTAAAAACCCTTATTTGGGGGCACCTGGATGGCTCAGCTGTTAAGCGTCTGCCTTTGGCTCAGGTCATGATCCCAGGGTCCTGGGATCGAGCCCCACATCGGGCTCCCTGCTCAGCGGGAAGCCTGCTTCTCCCTCTCCCACTCCCCCTGTTTGTGTTCCCTCTCTCGCTGTCTCTCTGTCAAATAAATAAATAAAATCTAAAAAAATAAAATAAAAATAAAATCCCTTATTTGGGTAAATGGATAAAGATGGTTAAAAGATACAAACTTCCAGTTATAAAATAAAAAAGTCCTGGGGAATATAAAGTTCAGCATGAAAAAAAAAACCCTGATTTTTAAAAGTCTATAGCTGAATGATGACAGTACATTGTAAAGGGCATAAAGAGACAAAATGAACCCCAAACATAAATCTTCTCCTTCAACCCATTATATGTCACCTATACTACATTTATATACAACTATGATTCATCTTCCACTTCTAAAGATTTTTTTTTAAAGATTTTATTTATTTATTTGAGAGAGAGCAAGCTACAGAGAGAGAGATTGAGAGAGAGAGCACAAGCAGGGGGAGAGGCAGAGGAAGACGCAGACTCCCCACTTGGCAGGGAGCCCAATGCAGAGCTTGATCTCAGGACCCCGGGATCATGACCTGAGCCAAAGGCAGACGCTTAACCTTCCACCCAGGTGCCCTCATCTTCCACTTTCTAATGTAGTCTCAATATATATGAGGTATACATTTAGTTCCTACTTTTGATTTATTAATTGTATGTTAGTTTCAACTTTGACCAGAAGACTAAATGGAAGATGTCAAATTCTTGCTTGCCATATAGGTTGGTCCAGAAAATTTCACATCTTAATGTCAGTATTTAAAGAAGAATGCTGCCAAACTTAATATCTGAACATTGCTAATATGATAACCTGATAGGATAGAAAATGGTGAAGTATGAATTTGAAGTCTCATAGAACTCTTAAGGAGATAATAAAGAGACCTCCAGTAATTAAAATTTAGCTCTCCCATAAAACATGACACACTCTTCCACATATTTCAGACTTTTTAGGACAAAGAGTCTAAGATGATTATGGAATGTAATTTACCTCACAGATGTTCTTTTCTTTTATTGCACTTTCTGTACAGACAAGTCAGTGTTAGAAAAAATAAGATAAATAGAAAACATTGAAAATATGGTCACAAGCACATAAAATTAGTTGTATCTCTTATTCAAATATAAGGGAACACTATAACACAATCCTAACCATGAATATATGAGTTTTTAAAATTTTTATTTAAATTCAATTAACATATAATGTATTATTAGTTTCAGAGGTAGAGGTCAGTGATTCATCAGTCTTATATAATACCCAGGGATCATTATATCATGTGCCATCACCCAGTTACCTCATACCCCCACCTGTCTCCCCTCCAGCAACCCTCAGTTTGTTTCCAGTGCTTAAGAGTCTCTTATGGTTTGTCTCCCTGATTTCATCTTGTTTTATTTTTTTCCTTTCTTCCCCCTTTCTTAAATTCCACATATCAGCGACATTATATGATAATTGTCTTTCTCTGATTGGCTTATTTCACTTAGCATAACACCCTCTAATTCCATCCATGTAGTTGCAAATGGCAGGATTTATTTATTTATTTATTTATTTATTTTTGGTGGCTAACGTTGAATACATAAACATCTTTATAACATTTTCTAAACCAGAAAATAATGTATACGTGTTTTACACTTTTTGGCTTTAAAAAAATGGTGGACCAGTTTCATTCTTTTGCATGTTGCTGTCTGGTTTTCCCAACACCATTTGTTGAAGAGACATTCTTTTTCCTATTGGATATTCTTTTCCACTTTGTTGAAGATTAATTGACCATATAGTTGTGGGTTCATTTCTGGGTTTTCTATTCTGTTTTAGTGATCTATGTGTCTATTTTTGTGCTATTATCATATTGTTTTGATCATTATGGCGTTGTAATATAGCTTGAAGTTCAGAATTGTGATGCCTCCAGCTTTGCTCTTCTTTTTCAAGGTTGCTTTGGGTATTCAGGGTCTTTTGTGGTTTCATACAAATTTTAAGATTGTTCGTTATAGTTCTGTGAAAAATGCTATTGGTATTTTGATAAGATTACATTAAATTGTAGATTGCTTTGGGTAGTATAGACTGAACAATATTTGTTCTTTCAATCCATGAGCATGGAATGTCTTTCCATTTCTTTGTGTCATCTTCAATTTCTTTTGTCAATGTTTCATAGTTTTCAGCATATAGTCTTTGACCTCTTTGATTATCTTAGATATCTTATTGTTTTTGGTGCAGTTGTAAGTGGGATTGATTCCTTAATTCATTATTTGTGTATAGAAATGCAACAGATTTTTGTACATTGATTTTGTATCCTGCAACTTTACTAAATTCATCTATCATCTAAATTCAGTTCTAGCAATTTTTGGTGGAGTCTTTTGGGTTTTCTTTTTTTTGGCAGGGGGTTATATAGACTATCATATTATCTGCAAATAGTGAAAATTTTACTTCCAACAGACACATGAAAAGATGTCAACATCACTCATCATCAGGGAAATACAAATCAAAACTACAATGAGATATCACCTCACACCTGTCAGAATGGCTTTCAACAAGACAAGTGACAACAGGTGTTGTTGAGGATGTAGAGAAAGAGGAACCCTTGTGCACTGTTAGTGGGAACTCAAACTGGTGCAGCTACTCTTTTAAGGTTCCTTAAAAAGTTTAAAATAGAACTACCCTATGACCCAGCAATTGCACTACTAGGTATTTATGCAAAGAATACAAAAAATACTAAATCGAAGGGATACACACCCCCCAATGTTTATAGCAGCATTATCAACAATAGTCAAATTAGGAAACAACCTAAGTGTCCATCCCTTGATGAATGGATAAAGAAGATGTGGTATATATATACAATGGAATATTACTCAACCCTAAAAAGAATGAAATCTTGCCATTTGCAACGACATGGATGGATCTAGAGAGTATTATGCTAAGCAAAATAAGTCAGTGAAAGACAAAACATGATTTCACTCATATGTGGAATTTAAGAAACAATGAGCAAAGGGAAAGAGAGAGAGGCAAACCAAGAAACAGACTCTTAAGTATAGAAAACAAATTGATGGTTACCAGAGGGGAGGTGGGTGGGGGATGGGTTAAATAAGTGATGAGGATTAAGGAATGCACTTGTGACAAGCACTGGGTGATGTATGGAAGTGTTGAATCACTAAATTGTACACCTGAAACTAATATTATACTGTTTGTTGGGGCGCCTGAGTGGCTCAATTGGTTAAGCATCTGCCTTCAGCTCAGGTCATGATCCCAGGGTCCTAGGGTCAAGCTCCACGTCAGACTCCCTGCTCAGCGGGGAGTCTGCTTTTTCCTCTTTCTCTGGCCCTCCTCCTGCTTGTGTGCTCTTGCTCTCTCTTTCTCTCTCTCTCAAATGAATAAAGAAAATATTTTTAAAAATTACACTGTTAACTGGAATTTAAATAAAAACCTTAGAAAATACAAAAAATGGTGGAGATTTTTAAGAATTATTTTTTTAAGAATCATTATTTTTTTTTTAAAGGTGGGGAGGGGCAGAGGAAGAGGGAGAGAAAGAATCTTAGGCAGGCTCCATGCCCAGTGCAGAGCCTACATGGGGTTCGATCTCACAACCCTGAGATCATGACCTGAGCCAAAATCAAGTGTTGGTCATTTAACTGACTGAGCTACCCAGGTGCCCCAGAACCATATGAAATTTTTAAAAAATCACATTCTGATATGTTACTCGTTTCTTACAAAAACAGACATGCAAATATAATTACATATTTAGTATTGAGGAGTTTGTAAAATACTTTTTCTGCTGACCTCATGTGCTTATTAAAAAAATGCCATTGGAATTATGTGAACTATAGATTATTCATTAAAAATTTTGCTGCATGATCATTAGCTTTCAGATTATAATTTTTGTCATGTAAAGTAGCAATTTTTTTATCTAAAAAATGACAATGAAGTAAATAAAAGAAAATTTCCATGATTTCCATTCATAAACTATTTTCATGGATTTACTTAAATATTTCTTAAATATAAGATTATCTAACAGGAACAGATTTATAGAAAGCATATATTTGTCTTAAGATTTTATTGATAAATTAAGCTTTGACTATTTTGAATTGAAACTTGGTTACCTAAGTTGAAAGCTTTTGAGAAACCATTAAAAACCTGCTAAAAGCATTTAAACAAATTTGATTTCAACAGTTGGAGAGAGACATTAGAAACCACAGATGTTTTTCTCTCATGTTCAATATATTTATTAAGAAGTCAGGTGAGTAAATAGAATGGAATATTTAGGGAGACAGAAAACAAATGAAGGAGGAATGACTATTAGTGCAATTAGTGAAGAATATTGAGTCATATAATGATAATTCAGAAAGTATTTACTGAGGATTCAGAAATGATCAAGATACTTTATGGTTCAGGCGTTGAGCCACATGAGAGAGGTTAGAGGTGGAGAGGAATGGATAGAGTCACAGATCACTAAACTTGAGGGTTTAAAATGACAATTATAAATGAATAATGGTGTGTATATTCAAATGAAAGTTTATATCTGGTTATGAAATCAATAAAGCATCAATAAAAGAGAGTTGCCTGAGATGGTTCTTTGAAGATTATTGTTCTGCTTAATGTATGGGGTTGGATATGAAGACGTTTCTGGATGGTGTGGGTGGCAGGAGCAAATATATGCCATCGTAGAGTGTATTAGCTGACCTCACGTAGTTTAAGCTGACTGGGGCTTAGGGCACTGGAAGGGCATAATGTGGACCAAGAGAGGTCAGGTGTATTAAGATAAACTGTGGACTGCCTTGAAGACTAGCACTGAGTCACACATTTTTCAGTCCTTAGGAGATATGGAACAAAAGCTTTCTTTGTCATCTGGAACTATCCTTGCATTAAGTTCTCTATAGAGGGTTGCCTATCTGAAGCTGAACCTTACTGAGTATGCTCTTTCACTCCACATTCTTATAGAGTTAAATTTCAACAATTTCATTATGAAATCAAGGGAAATTTTAGAATTACTTTTTGCAGTAACTTGACAAGTTCATATATCAAGTAGCTTGCTTAGTGATGCTTTTCTCACCTTGAACTGACTCACTCCTGACTGCTTCACTACATAACTTCTCCAGACTTTCTCTAGTCTACTCAAAATACATGCTCACCCCCTCCTCCTTTCATTTTATTGATGACTATACTGTCTATCATGAAGACTCATTTCATCTGACATATATTTTTTTCTAATTTTCTTCCTTTAAAAATGTTCTGCATTCTCACCAATTATTTTCTTTTTTAATTAATTTATTTTTTATTATGTTCAATTATCTTCTATTTTCTTCCACATTTAGAGTGGAGATAGTTCATCCTTACTCTTCAAGTTTCTCTTCCTACCTGCGCACCTATTCCTATGTCTTCCTTAATCCTGTTTCACCTTTCATGCATCTTGGGTCACTCAATTTGCCATTCATCTTTTCTTGACTGACCAAAATTATTAATTCAAAGATATAATTGTTATAAATACTTTCATGTAAATGATATTATGTTCTCTTTCTGGTCTTTCTCTCCAATATTTCATAAAATTTTATAGATTTCTGTCTCAGGTATCATTTTCTCAAAAAGCTATGATGAAAATGATCCATGATCTTTTTCTTTTTTTAATTTAAATTGAATTAGCCAGCATATAGTACATCACTAGTTCAGATGTAGAGTTCAATTATTCATCAGTTGCATATAACACCCAGTGCTCCTCACATCTTGTGCGCTCCTTAATGCCCATCACCCAGTTACCCCACCCTCCACCCCCATCCCCTCCAGAAACCTTCAGTTTGTTTCTTATAGTTACAAGTCTCTCATGGTTTGTTTCCCTCTCTAATTTCTTCCCATTCAATTTTCTCCCCCTTCCCTATGATCCTCTGCACTGTTTCTTATATTCCACATATGAGTGAAACCATATAATTGTCTTTCACTAATTGACTTATTTCACTCAGCATAATATCCCCCAGTTCCATTCATGCTGATGTAAATGGTAAGTATTCATCCTTTTTGATGGCTGAGTAATATTCCATTACACACACACACACACACACACACACACACACACATCACGCTTCTTTATCTATTCATCTGTTGATGGACATCTTGGCTCTTTCCACAGTTTGGCTATAGTGGACATTGCTGCTATAAACATTGGGGTGCAGGTGCACCTTTGGATCACTACATTTGTATCTTTGGGGTAAATACCTAGTAGTGCAATTGCTGGGTTGTAGGGTAGCTCTATTTTTAACTCCTTGAGGAACCTCTATACTTCCTTTAATCACTCAACTAATAACTCGTTTTCCAGTGAGCACTCTGTCCAATCTTAATTGTCTCAACTCTGAATGACATTTTTGTAAACCCACTCGTTGACTGACTTTTAGGACACAAAACTTCACCTATTCTCCAATCTCAGGGAATGATTTCCAAACTTTATTTCTCTACTATAGTCTCGGCAATGTGATTATTTTCCTAATAACCATAACAGTTTAACACTAGATGGTGACATGGAAGCCAAAGAGAGCTGACCATGTTGAACTACACTAATATTTTAGAAATGCCTCCGTTTCCAGAGGTCAGCTCCGTTTACTTCTCAATACTACTGTGCAATAGTTTATTGGACCAATTACTAGTTGCTTAGGCATTAGAATCAGGTAGAGCTAGGTGCAAATTTCTGTTTCATCATGCATTAACTGGACAAACCTTTTTGTTCCTTTGAGTGATATTAACTCATAAAGCTGTTGTGAGGCATAAGCCAAATAATGCTGACAATGTGAAAGGATTAGTGACTTTCATAAACTCATCTCTCAACTCATCCATTTTTCATTGAGTCTCTAATTGCATTTACATAATCTGCTTGCATAATAACTCTCTACCTTTAACGATGACAAGTATCCTGAAAGCCTTCCTTGGAAACTCTACTGTATCACCTTCTCTTTATGCCCAAGATAGTTGGCTGCTTAATTAGCTGATGCCTTTTCTTGTTATATTTTCAATTTCCTTCTCTAGTTGATTAGAAATCTGTGGAAGTATGGTTACTTTGTTTTTGTGCATTTTAACTTAACTAATCAAAACATCGATGGTAATTATATTGATTGAAAATTGAACCTCACAGTACATCTAAACACAGCTTCAAAGAGTTTTTACCTCAAAACAAAACAAAGCAAAAATGATTAAATTTGGAAAGTACCAAAATAATCTAAAGTACACTACTTAATATCTACTTATATCTGAACCCAAGGGGCTGTGGAACGTAAAATATTTGACATGATTTTATAAATCAAAAGAGGGATAAACTTCAGTCTTCAATTTCAAGGATCTGTATCAAGACTTCAAATTAGACATAAAACAGAGTCAGAGAATGAATTCTGTTTGATTGATTAGAGAAAGCTTCCTGAGAGTCAATTAATTGAGCTGTATCCTTGCAAATAAGCAATATGTTTTTCTGCTGATTCATTTTCTAAGACCGTAAAAACAATTTATGGTAAAGAGTAAACAAGAGCAACATATTTTGCCTTCAAGAATAAAGAACTTTTCTCTAAGTGTAGCATGTAAGTAGTTTTTATATTTCCTAAATTATAAACAGTAATTTGCAATACCTGTATGTTGATCAAATAATTTCTCTTATCCCTGTATACGGTTTTTTTTATCTACAAAAAGAGTGAGTTGGAATAAGTCACCATATAATCTATGGCTCTAAACGAACACAAGAATTTTAACATTTTAATTTAATGTTGGGAGCCAAGGGGGAAAGAATAAGAATATGAATACAGAAATCATGAATGGACTTTGTAGTTCAGTACAAAGATTGAGCTCTAGACTTAGTGAATGTTTATCTGAAAGGATACTTACAACATTGCTAGTGCCATCTTGGTTGCTAAGTGCCATTTCCCAAATCAGAAAACTGCCCACCAAAGGATTCATTAACTCATCAAATGCTACACATTTAGTAAAAGAAAAAAAAAAAAAAAAAAGAGAGAACCTGAAATTCTATCACCTCATTTATCCATGGTGTTTTAATATCATGCAACACAAATCAATGCTCTCAACCCAGTAAGCTGAGAGGTACAATTTATTTTGATTTTGATAGAAAGCAGTTGAAAGGAGCTGTGTTTTGAAATCTATGGAGAGAAACCAAAAAGTTTTTCATCTCTTTGCATTCTTCCTTAAGACTAATGAATAATTTGGGGCGCCTGGGTGGCTCAGTCGGTTAAGCGGCTGCCTTCACCTCAGGTCATGATCCCAGGGTCCTGGGATCAAGCCCCACGTCGGGCTCCCTGCTCAGTGGCGAGTCTGCTTCTCCCTCTCCCTCTGCCTGCCTCTCTGCCTACTTGTGCTCTCTCTCTCTTTGTCAAATAAATAAATAAAATCTTTAAAAAAAAAAAAAAGACTAATGAATAATTTTATAGCACCATCAATGTTTGATTACTGTAAGTCAATCAAACCATATAATTTCTCATGAAGTGACTCTCTTAGTAAAGAATCTGTTATCTATCCAACACTGTCCAATGAAATGTGAGGAAAATCTGCCACTATGGAATTTGGGGAAAATTTGCCCTGCTCTTAAAAAGATCTGGTCTTTTTTCGTTTTGGAATTTTGTGTATGAAGAGTACAGATGTTCCTTAAGCAACATGGGTCTATGGGTTGGGTCATATATAGATGACCCTTAAGCAACATGGGTCTACTTATATGCAGTTTGTTGTTGTGTTGTTTTGTTTTTTTTGTTTTTAAGAGTTGACAGCAAAAGACACAAGCACTTACTACCAACTCCCCCCCCCCCCACCCCCGCCCCAGTCTCCACAGGACCAAATGGAAGATGACTGACACAAAGTTCACATCTGCTGCCCTCTGAGTACCCAGAGAGGCCCATCGAAGTTATCAGCAGCCCCCAGGACTGGGCAGGGCTGCAGACCACCCCTTGTGCAGACAAAAAGAGAGCCAAAATTTTCTCTCTTGCCCATGTTCCACAGCATGACAAAAGCCATGAATCAGGGTAAGGGAGGAAAATTGAACCAGGTGCCAGGAATAAGAGATTCTACTACATCTTTTGTGTACTACTATTCTCACTTTGCTTTCATTTATATCATACTTTTTTATTTTCCTCTGAACTCTTTGGCAGATACTACGCTCATGTTGATGTTTCATTCCATATGTTACATCTGAGTGTTGGAAATTCTCCTGAGTCTTCTACTCCTTTCCTTTCTCCCCTTAGTGATTAATATATTCCCATGCTTTTAAATGCTGTATAAATACTGAATATTCACATATATATCTCAAATTTGGCACTCTCAAACTACACTCTTAATCCAACCCCAAACGGATGCTAAACAGGGACTGGGTGGGGACCCCTCCCTGAGGCAGTATTCCCCAGTGTGTTCCTATGTGGTAGCAAGGTGATGTCCAGGAGCTGGTGGTACACCTTCAGGCAAATTGGGCAATGGTACTATTCCTCCAGGCTACTGTCAATGCTGATGGATCTGCCCAGCTTGTGCTGCTGCTAAACTAAGGCCCCCTGGCTGTGGAACACTGCCACCCAAGTACTGTAAATGTATTTTCTCTTTTTTATTATTTTCATAATATTTTTTCTCTAGCTTGTTTATTGCAGGAACACAATGTATAGTACATATACAAAATATGTTAATCAACTGTTTATGTTATTGGTAAGGGCTGGTCAACAGTAGGCTATTAGTAGTTAAGTTTACGGAAAATTAAAAGTTATACAAATTTTCAGCTCTGCAAGGGTCTGTGCCCCTCCCCCATGTTGTTCAAGGGTCAACTGTATCTGTTGCTTCTGCTGATATACTGTAACTTTGAGGAAAACAGAACAACATGGTGAAGGTGGCAGAAAAGAAATATGGAATATACCTTGGTCTTTGATGGTAGCACTGAGCCACTAAACTAACCAAATCTGGAGCTGTATTATCTCAGAAACTGACTTAAAGTCAGAAAACAAATATTTCTGAGAAAGCCACTTCAGATGGCTTTTCTGTTGTAACAAAATAATTTCAACTGACCTTGGGTAATAAAACCTATAATGGAAAGTAAAGGTTGGACACTATAATGATTATAGATTAAAAAAAAAAAAAAAAAAAAAAGTGGAACATGAATAGAAACCAGAATAACTATAGTACCTAAGAAGGAAGTACTAAACAATTTCATAAGCCTGTTATCAATGAAAAGGAATGCATTTATTTTCTGCCATGTTTTTTTTTTTAATGATGTAAATTCCAGAAAAGGAATATTTGATCACCCTAGCTTCTACTATGTATCTATTTTTTGATTACAGGAATAAATATTATCTGATTAACAGTCCCACAGGAATATCTAATAGAAAAGAGATTTTTTTTAAAAAAAAGAAAATATTATTAAAGATGGTGGGATAATGTACAACAAAATTTAATGATTTTTTATGGAAAGTTCTTCCACTGTGTGAGAAACTGTGCTAAGTGAGAACTGTACTGATGAGTCACCAACTCTAGTCCGTATCCTCATGGAGCTTATGGTCAGGAAAGTAGACAATACATTGCAATAAGCATAATAAATGCATTGAGAGAGTACAAAGACAGACAATAATGATGGTTCTTGAATGTGCACAATTTAAAAGGGCATTTCTTGGGGCACCTGGGTGGGTCAGTCAGTTAAACATCCAACTCTTGATCTCAGCTCAGTTCTTGATCTCAGGGTCATAGGTTCAAGCTCTGTGTTCAGCTCCGTGTTAGGAGTGGAGCCTATTAAAAAAAATTAAATTAAAATTAAAAAGGGTGGGGGGCATTTCTCTGACAGGCAGTATTTAACTGTGAAGCGTAACCACAGTAGCATTGTGAAGGCATGTGGCAAGTGTTTGAGATAGAGGAAAGCGCACAGGTAAAAAGCCTGGGCCAGGAAAGAGCCCAGTGTGTTTTAGAAAATGAAAGGAAGCAAATGGGCTTACGTTTAGAAGAACCAGGGGAGAGAGGAACAACACGTGTTTGGAAAGGTATGAAGGGCCATGCTCAAACACAACTTCTAAATCACTTTTATTTGAAGTTGATAGAAAGCTTTCACAGGATTTATTCAGCAGGATGGCATAGTCCAATTAGTCAGTTTTTCAGAATATCTGTGGATGGCATGTGGAAAACAGATATGAGGGGGTCAGGAGTGAAATCAAGAAGATATGTAAAGATGCTATTCGATGCTCTAACTGGAGGAATGTGATGCCAATTTTAGAGGCAGGATCAGTTTGGAGGCTGGATTAAGCGTGTAGTTTGAGAGTGCCAAATTTGAGATAGCTGTAAATTGTCCATATATAATTACGTGAATATTCAGTATTCATACAGCATTTAAAGGCATGGGAATATAGTAATCATTAAGGGAAGAAAAGAAAAGTGTAGAAGATGCAGGAGAATTTCCAACACTCAGATGTAACATATGGAAAGAAGCATCAACATGAGCGTAGTATCTGCCAAAGAGTTCAGAGGAAAGTCAAAAAAGTATGATATAAATGAAAGCAAAGTGAGAATAGTAGTACACAAAAGATGTAGTAGAATCTCTTATTCCTGGCACCTGGATCGATTTTCCTCCCTTACCCTGATTCATGGCTTTTATCATGTTGTGGAACATGGGTAAAGAAGAGAAACTTTTGGCTCTCTTTTTTGTCCTCTAAGTGGCATGAAAATTTATAATGCGTACTATAGCTGTAGGACTTGACTTTGCAATTCTCTTTTGGAAACCAACAATGTTTTTTGGTAAATTTCTGTGCTTTAGTAATCTAGTCCAAAAGTCTGGGCTGTCTTTCAGCACAATATTCAGTAACTACAAACTGAAATTAAATATCAGGCATTTATTAAGTACTGAACTAAGCTGTGTTTTAATTAGAGTGATAGAACAGAGGAAGCTTCAAGTTCAACTAAACTGGTATCAGGGATACCAGCTTGGTGGGGAGGGACAGAGGGTAAAAGAAAATCCTTTTTTTTTTTCCTCCAAGGAAAATATAAATTTGCTTTATATCAAAACAGTAACTTCCTTCAATTAGAACAGTGGCCAAAATTCAATACTGATACAAATATAAATTTCCTAGGAGGTCAAAATATGTAATCCTGGCAAATTTTCTGAATTTCTTTTAAAGGTAGAATTTTTAAGTCATATGAAACAATTAGAAACGATATAAATCAACAACATGGGTCGAATAAGCCACAGTTCAAATTTAAGCTGAATAACATTTTCTAATATTGAGAACACTGCATATTTTCAATAAAGTAAATGTCTACTCTTCCTATTTCCACTTCTTTTTACTAGATTTAAATAAATCCAAATACTGACTCATGGTAGGAGATTCTGGAATTAACTATAGCTGAGTTTAACAGAAATACAGAAAACCAGAAAGATTTATCAAGCATTCACAAGCGATCACTTATAGCAATTTCTCGGAAGTCCTCAATTAGAAAGGCTCTTCTCCACTTCTAATAGCACCTAAGGTTTGCTGCATAATGTAATTCAACAGAACAGCACTCTGACCAATGATCAACAACTTACAGGAAATTCTTTCTTTCAACTATTCAATGTTTCATTATAAAACTACTATATTTGACCAATATTAAAAAATTTTAAACTCCATTATGCTGCCATTTCCATTAAGTATTAGCTTAGCAACAGGTCATCTTTGTGATGCTATTTATTAAACTGGAAAAAAAAAAAAGAAGATGGTACATTCTGGTTTTCACTTGTTATAGATTTAATTCAATAATTTGATTCCTCACTATTTGAAAAGCACATTTTCTTTCTCAGCACTGGAGAGCACTGAACTAAAAGCAGCTTTCATGGTCTTTGACTTCCCTTTAAACAAAAGCGTTATGGAATTTTCAGCAGTGAACATTATCTGGTTCCTACTTGAACTCCGTCTCCAAGGAAATGTGAGAGAGAATCTAAGGTAAAAGTCCTATTCAAGGCAAAAAGATTCCAATCCTAAATATTTCATTCCAACGACCCGTGTTATACCTTCAGTTCCATCATTGAGGGGTAAATGATCACTGACAACTAATGATGGTAACAGGACTCTCGCTGACATCATTATTAAATTTTACATACCATTTTATACCTAAATATATGCATATAAAACATTTGCACAGATAAATTAGTGTTAAGAATTAAAAACTCACATCCACAAATATCCTTTCTTCTGAAATCTATATAATTGTTTTCAAGGCTAGAAAGCCAAACATCCTGGCTATACATTAAGAACACGTTATATCCATATACACAGGTTATGGAAAACTTCAGAACTGACCTTCTCAAAAACAGAAAAAAACAAAAAACAAACCCCACAAACTTAGAGTGTTTTTGTTATTGCTGAATCTAATTAGATTTAAAGGATACCACTGAATACTAAATTCAGGTATTTACTAAATAGTGTTGATTTCTACTACCCGAGCAGCCCTAACAAACCAACAGCTGGAACAGGGATAATTTTTCTCAGTTCACTGTTTATTAGGAAGTTGAAATATTTTTGGTTAAAGCCTTCATTTTTCCTGTGGATTCCAACATGTGAGGTCCAAACAACTGTTTCTGAGGTGGCCTCTGATGCAGAGTTTGGAACTCCTTTTTCGATTTCACCTTGACTATCCCTTTTTATCGGTAAGCAAATTTCTTTCTCAGAGCCTCTGCTAGGAGGACAGCCGGGTCAGTAGCTTCCACTGGTTTGGGCTTTATATCCTGTTCTGACCTTTTTACTGACCTAAGTTCTACACAGTTCCCATCTTTAAGGCTCTCTAGCATATTTGGCGTATCAGGTTTCTTTGGCCTGCTCTTTTATTTTATTTTTTTTTTTATTTTTTTATTGTTATGTTAATCCCCATACATTACATCATTAGTTTTATATATAGTGTTCCATGATTCATTGTTTGTGCATAACACCCAGTGCTCCATGCAGAACGTGCCCTCCTCAATACCCATCACCAGGCTAACCCATCCTCCCACCCCCCTCCCCTCTAGAACCCTCAGTTTGTTTTTCAGAGTCCATCGTCTCTCATGGTTCTTCTCCCCCTCCGATTTCCCCCCCTTCATTCTTCCCCTCCTGCTACATTCTTCTTCTTTTTTTCTTTCTTAACATATATTGCATTATTTGTTTCAGAGGTACAGATCTGAGATTCAACAGTCTTGCACAATTCACAGCGCTTACCAAAACACATACCCTCCCCAGTGTCCATCACCCAGTCACCCCATCCCTCCCACCCCACCCCCCACTCCAGCAACCCTGCTCTTAACCAGAGTCTTCCCCGCACAGGCTTTTTTCAAACCTCTTCTTCCCTCTTTTTTTTTTTTTTTTTTAAGATTTTATTTATTTGACAGAGACAGAGACAGCGAGAGAGGGAACACAAGCAGGGGGAGTGGGAGGGGGAGAAGCAGGCTTCCCCCTGAGCAGGGAGCCCGATGACGGGGCTCGATTCCAGGACCCTGGGATCATGACCTGAGCCGAAGGCAGACGCTTAACGACTGAGCCACCCAGGCGCCCCTCTCCTTCCCTCTTTCATCGGGTCAATAGCAGATACACTTTGGTGGAGCCCTGATGGGGGGAGGGGTGGGGAGGGTTGGGGGAGAGTGGTGGGACTGTGGGTGGTACTGCAGAACAGATGTGGTAGAATCTAAATCAACTGCAATGAGCTTTTGCTGTTCTTGCAGGGTCACAGTTTTGGCAATCTGAGCTCTGAGAGCAGCAAGTTCATTTTCAAGGGCACTGATCTTCTGCAATCCTTGCTCATTTGCTAGTGCTATCTTCAGATGAGGCTCTTCTAGAGACAGTTTCGGTAAGGAAAACCGCCTGCTTGGAGGTTTATCAAAGAAAGGAAGGTCATCCTGAAGGGGTTGTCTTGATTTGACCTCTGTCCACCGTCTTGTTAAACACTCCCCTTCTTCTTTGGCTACCTGTCCAACATCAGCAAAAGACACCATTTCATCATTTCCTGGATGGCTGGGGCTCCATTGTATTTTAGGGCTGGTAAGCTGAAACTGAACTCTTGGACACTGGATCAGAGATAAATTAGTACCAATTTTACTTAGGATACTTCGAGATGAACCATAAGGCCTCCCAGACCAAAGTACCAGTACTGATTGCATGCTTACTCTAACCTATTGAAAAACCATCCTAATTAGGTGCCTAATCTTGCCAAGCATTTAGATAGAAAGTCTCCACATTTGCATTTCAAGTACTTCAGAGTACATTGCAGTAATGGTCCAATAAGCACACTCACCCCTGGCAGCTGGGCGCCTTCTTTGAGGAGGAAGACGGAATCTCTCTTCAGGCCCCGCACCAGCCCAACCCGGGGCTCGATCTCAAAACCCTGAGATTTTTGACCTGAGCCAAAATCAAGAGTCAGGTGCTTAACCGACTGAACCACCCAGGTGCCCCAGGAATAGTCTAAACGAGAACATTAACACAGTTCAACACTCACTTAAGCACTGTTTGCTTCATCATGCAAGCATATTTCTCTCTCCAGTCTGAATCAATAAACATCTTCATTCATTTCCAAAGACAACTTTCCCTTCTTTCCTCCTTTATCCCTATGAAGGTGTTAAAATTCTGTCAGTTTAATATGAAACTGTATAAAAGGTGCCAAAAATAGATTGGGGTGTGATTTTTTTTTCTGTTTTCCCGTTTAAATTATTATATTTGGATAAATATGCCCCATTCATAATACATTTTGTGACATTGTAGCTACTTTACCTAAATAATCATATGAGCTTTAAAACCACTCAATAATGACAAGACACTTAAGTTTAAAATCAACCAAAATGGGGCACCTGGGTCTGCCTGAGGCTCAGGTCATAATCTCAGGGTCCTGGGATCAAGCCTCACCTGCTCAGCAGGGAGTTTGCTTCCTCCTCTCCCTCTGCCCCTCCCCTCCCTGCTCTTGTGCATGCTCACTCTCTCTCTCTCTCTCTCTCTCTTAATAAATAAATAAAATCTTAAAAAAATCAATCAAAATAATCAGGTCAAATTAATATTATTTTGGATATCAGAGCAAAAGTGAGTATCTATAGTTTCTGTAGCTAAGAAATACAACACACACAACAAAATTTGCCCTGAAAACTTTCCAACATTTTGCGTTTAACTCCCGTGTCCCTCTGTTTCAAATGCACTGCACAATCATTCTGGTTTTTGTCGTTTAGTTTTAAATGTGTTGAATCTCAGAGCTTGCTTCATCACAATGCCCAATTAACGATTCTGAAAGAAATGTGAGCCCATGAAAACATGAATAGGCATTCTTAAAAGAATAATGTGGCTTGCTTTCCAAAGCATCTCATCAAAATACTTGTTTCAAACCAGTATGTTTTGGGTAGTAAAGCGATGTTTCCCTTTGATCGTCAATTCTTTCTGTCTTTTTCTTAGGAATGACTTTCACTGTGTTGTCTTGGAGAGGGAGCATCCTATCCCTGCGTCTTAAAATGAAGGAAACCTCAATCCAATCCGTATGGGTAGGATAGAATTTATTAACAATTATAAAACACCATGGTCCCAGAGATGATTAAAGACATGATTAAGTTCTGAAAATAAAATTTTGGGATTTTTTTCCTTAAGATTTTAAAATCCCTTTTCAATTTAATTTTGACTCATCACCGTGAAGAAGCCAAAGAGATTGTATAACATGAAATGAGACCTCAGCTCAGTCACTGACTAGCTATGAGAATGGAATCCAATCACTTAGAATCCCAAGGTCTCAATTTTATGTTGGGAAAATAAAAGGGTTTGGGCATAGTAATTATCAAGCATACTCCCATCTCTTTAATTTTCCTATATTGTTTTTCTCAGCATTAACAATTTCCAATAACATATTCTCATCAGTTCTTTTTGCCTCAATTACATCCTACTGAGGCGACACAGTACTGTGTCACAAAGTTACTTGACTCAGTGTAATTGTTCTGTGTAGGCTCTATTATAAGTTTGAAAGCTATGTATATCGCTATCAGGTTTGTATTCAATTATGGTCCTTGCTTAATTTTCAAATGATTTTTTATTTACATTTTGATTATATAAAATATTTACCTTTGTCTTTTACTAGGTTGAAGTACAGTGTCATTAACTGATAGTGTTTGGGTGGTGATATCTTTTTATCTTGCATAGATTCCTTAATTTCTATCACATGCTTCCTTCTTTCCCTTTGGTACAGTATCTACAAAAAATGCCTTCTACTTCCAGCTGGATCTCTTTTTGCTGAGAAGCTGAACCCTCCCATTACTGCTATGTCTTGCCCCTCACATGCTCAAGTCTGTTTCTTTAAAACATGAAGTGCATCAATTCACTGGATTACAAACTTGTTCTCAGCATTTCCCACTCTTGGTCCCGTGCTTTATTCCTGGGGAGATTTCTGTGTCAAATCACCAGCTGGCCTTCTTTTCCCTTGTTTCTTTGTTTCTATACATCTATTTATTCATTGAACATATTTGCTGCCAAGCATGCTTCTAGGAATTAGGAATCCAGCAGTGAATAAATAGATGGAAATGTCTTTCCTTAAGTAGGTTACATTACAGTTCATGTATATTCAGGTATAAATGCATAGAAAAAGTGTTACTAATAGACCTGATAATAGCATTTCTCCCATAAAAAATGGTGGTCAAGAGATTTTTGGTTTGTTTATTTTACTTGAATTCTTCTATAAGCATTATATTTTCTGTCCTATGTAATTGAAAAGAACAGAAAACAGATTAAAGTTTGGCAAAAACATGTTTTAGGACAATAAAAGTAACATTTTTATTATAACACACTATTATTCTACAGCATAGCTCTCATTCAGACATAGGTATGATAAAGATTTTAATTTCATACATTGTGCACTTACAAAATAAATAACTGTATTCTTTTTATTTCCATTCTAGATATTGTAATGCTAAATTTGTAAAAATGATCTTTCATCTTGGTAATCTCAAATACTTTTAAGAAGTAAAATATTTTCTTCTTAAAGAAATATTAATTACCTTTCAAGATTCTTCTAATAGTATTGCTAAATTCATTTTATTGTTAAGAGACATAAAAAATAGATATTTGAGAAATTTACCCAGACCCTCATAGGAGAGAATATGATACATATAACTGGGGGGATACAAATGGAACAGCCCATAACTGTGTTATGGAGTATGAGCAAATATCGGAATTTATTCAGAATCACCAAGTAGTAAAAGTATCTGGGGCGAGTGACTTTGCTCTGCTCTACTTTTGGTGACAATGCTGTCCAAAAATGGTACCTAAGTCTATGCTCATTCATCTTTCCATAGAGACAGAAGATTGCCTCTAATCTTTACTGTATGTCCTTCACAAAGATGCTAGAATAATTTCCCCAAATACTCTTTGCTTATATCACCATCATACTGACAAAACTTTTTCTTTCCATGACCTTCTCAACCTCCTCCCATTCTAACTTCCGTTCTTACTCCTTATCCACTCCTGTAAAAACTGTCCCTTTAATCAGACACAGATGTTCATTCACACTCCCTTGGACCTGACCGTAGTGCTTCAATACTCTCCCTTATCACCACGGATCCCACCGTTTCTTTCTTAATTCCTCCGCTTTCTTCAAATTCTTGCTCAAGTCCTGCTTCTCTCATGACATGTTCTTTTTTAAATTGAGGTGTAATTGACATATAGCATTGTATAAGTTTAATCACATTATGATTAGTACCATAATATTAGCTAATACCACCATCAGGTCACATAATTATCATTCCTTTTTTGTGGTGAAAACATTTAAGATCTAGCGTCTCAGCAATTTTGAAGTTTGTACTACAGTGTGTTGACTACAATCATGCTGTGCATCAGACCTCGAGGACTCATTCATCTTCTGGTTGCAAGTTTGTGCCCTTTAGCCTGTGTTTTCTGAAAAATGGAACAATGTCTTAAAAAAATATTATTTTTGTTTTTTTTTTCCCCTATTGCTTGGCACGTCATGATTTCACATTAATCGTAGATGAAGAAAGTTGTATTTGAACTAAGCTATAGATTTTGCAATTCTAAACATCAGGTTATCCCTGAGCTTGAGTGAAGTCCTAAAGATAGCAACAGAAGAAGCAGACATCACATCTTTCAGGATATGTGTAGTCAGACAGCTGCCCTTTTCTTGACCTGAAATAAATGCATTTTAGCAAAGTCGCTGGTCAATAAAAAGAATCAGTCTGCCTTAACATCCATTTTTCATTAAGGGGACTGTGCTCATCATTTCCTAAGAGTTATGTTGATCATTCCATAAAAGAAAATCAATAAAAATCAATGAATAAAGTAATCTTTATTATAATAAGTAAAACTATAAACCAAATGGTTTTCATGTTCCAGTATTTGCTGTGCTGATGCTCACTTGTACTGTCCCTGGAAATATTTTTGTTAATATCAAAATAGTACTTATTTTTAATCTATCACAAAGAAAGCATAAATTATAAGCTGCTATAGTCTATTAAGAATTAGCTGTTAGGTAATGAAACTCTTTCTCAACATTGGGTCCGACCCTGTCTATCATAAAAATTCATCATGGAATTTTTCATTTTTATTTTCTTTGGATAAATATCAGATAATTATAAAATATATTTTCTCTCATCAAAAAAGCCAGCAATTTTTTTTATTGCTTTGGATTGTTATTCGAGATGTCATTTTGGGACATCATCTCATCACATTGCCTGATGTTACTGAATAAGTTAACAGTGTGATATCTATTTCTACGAAACTCTGGCTCCCTGCTGAATGATATATCTCTGTGTTTATTTTAGAAAGCTTACATGAGGTCTTTTACATTATCTGGGAACTGTTTACTTCATATTTATGTAATTTATTCTAAAAGTGTGCTTTCTTTTCTTGTCATTTGCTAGTTTTAAATTCTTTTTTTTTAAGATTTATTTATTTATTTGAGAGTGTGCAAGGGCGCGCGTGAGCTGGGGGAGGGGCAGAGGGAGAGAGAGAATCCCAAGCAGACTCCTCACTGAGCCCAGAGCCAGACATGGGGCTCAATCCCACAACCCCGACATCACAACCTGAGCAAAGCCAAGAGTCAGTCACCCAAGGAACTAAGCCACTCAGGTGCCCCTTGCTTGTTTTAAATTCTTGATATGTGGAGTAAATTGATTATTATTATTATTTTTTTTTTGCTGCTCAAAATTTAAAAATAGCTCAAGTATTAAAAATTTCCAAAGGTAATTAAGATAAATGATTACATAAATGAGTGGAGATATATATTTCACATGTGATATCATAAAGTGATTCTATCATTCAATTTTCATTAAAGAAATCACTATTAATTCATGATGTCTGGATTCAGAAGACTTCCTACAAGAGTCAGCCTGTACTTCCATAATTAGGCAATCATTCAGTTTCCTTTTATTGAAATGGGATAATTAGTAGGGTTATTTTTGTAAGATTTTTAATTTATTTATTTGACAGAGAGAGAGAGAGCACAAACAGGGAGAAGCAGAGGGAGAGAGAGAAGCAGGCTCTCCACTGAGCAGGAAGCCTGACGCGGAGCTCCATCCCAGGACCCCGGGATCACGACCTGAATGGAAGGCAGATGCTTAACCAACTGAGCCACCCAGGTGCCTCATTTTTTAAATTATAAAAACATAAGGATATACATGTTTCTAATCCATTCCCCTATGTCAGAAACAAAGTAAGCAAACAATGGCTCAAAGTATTTAAATTACTTCTCCATGGCTGATGCAGGAAGAAGTGGAGGCAGCTTCGACCTATTAATGTTTCATTCCAAAGCTGGTACTCCTTCACCCTAACCAGTTCCAGAACCAGTATAATTTCCAATTTTAATGCTTCAGAGCACTTCATTCTTTTTCTTTTCCTATCCATGCTTCTGTCTATACGTAATTATAGAAAATGTCTAGAATGAGTTTTATTTCATGTTAATGACGGTTTGGACCTATTAAAGATCAAAATTCAACTGAGTAGATTTTAAATATCTTATTAGCTTAATTCAATAATTCATGATACAGGCCGCATCCAAGCAAACAGATAAAAAGGAGCTCCGAAGAGCTATGTAAGGGGACAGGTTTTATAGACCAAAGTAAGCTGAAACAAAAAAGTTATACTGGGCATTTAATAATTGGTTAAAGCATATTTACTTTCCTTATATGGAACCAAAGGGATGTTTTGGATTTGGGTCAGGTAGCTTGTGCTGAGCAGACAGGTGCTGATGGGGTGAACTAGGCCTTTCTTTTCTGGGAGATCCAAGAACAGAAACTCAGTTCAGTTTCGGTTTGCTGATGTGGGGCTTAGCATGAACAACTCCATGTAGGGTCATAATTAGATTCTTTAACAGAATTGAAGTTTTGGACTTGTAGTGACTTTAACATTTTTTTCCTCTTAACTTAAATTCTTGGTAATGACCATGGAAAAGTGTAAACAAAAAGATAAAATGTTTACTTTATTTTATATTTAGTTTTTAAATGTTCAATTTAGGGGTGCCCGGTTGGCTTAGTCAGTTAAGCGTCTCTTGATTTTGGCTAAGGTCATGAGCTCAGGGTTGTGAGATGAAGCCCTGCATTGGGCTGCACAATGGGTGTGGAGCCTGCTTAAGATTCTCTCCCTCTCCCTTTGTCCCTCCCCCCTGCCTCTCTCTCTCTTTCCCCCCTTTCTAAAAAGAAATTCAATTTAAATATTTAAATAGCCTGTTCTAAAGAGAAGATTTAATTTATAAGACTTGATTAGTATCACCATCTTAAATTGAGATTAGTTTTATATTCAGATAAAAATATCTAATCACATTTCTTTTTTGCATTTTCTTGAAGAGATTAATTCTCATATATCATTTCTTTATTTTTTTACATTTTAAAGATGGAGTCACTTATACAATAATTGTATTAAACATATTAATGCAAACCAAATAATTTCTCAGTAAATTAATTTTTATATTGGATAATAACTTTACTTAGTGGTCTGGTAATTTTTATATCTGGATAATAATATTCAATACTTGGTGGTCTAGTAATCATGATTATAATTATTATAAGAGCATGGATAAATTAATATATCTGACCAAGCTGTGTGGGCACCATCAAAATATAGTTGTTCAGCCTTTCAACCCAAATCTATTGAATACTTTCTTTGTCACTGGCATTAACTAAGCTCTAAGGTGACTACACACTTTCTAGAATGTGAGAGTCTAAAAAAGGTAAAGATGAGCATAATGATAAGTAAATATAAAGCAATATATTTATCAACAACAGTAATGTAATTTTGGAAGTTCCTTACATGTTACAGGGTCTTATTTGAGGTATTGGAAATAACAAATGTAAACCATTGCATTAATGTAACTCAATGAAAAGATACTGGAAATTTTGTTAATCTTTAGTGGTTGTAGCCTAGGTTCCCAATCTTCTTGACTGAGGTAATGATGTATGGGGCCCACAGGCATTCAGGCCTCAGGATTACACACCCATCATTCACCATGAGTTCATACATCTTTCATCCATTGAACAGATAAAGGTGACCTCCTATATCTAGAAGAGTATGTTACTGAAAATCCTAGAGCAATACTGTATCAGGCATATTATATGTATTACATAATGGGATAAATCCAAAGCATTTTTTGTTCTCAATATTTATAAATTTCCACATCATTAAAATGGTTGCATGTTTGTTACTTTGTAATGTCTTTGATAGAATAGAAAAAAAAATCATATCTCTCTTTAGCTTAAATGAGAATGTAAATATGGTTTAGGTATCAACACCACCAACCCTCTTTGTGTATAAAAAAGGGAGGTAGTTGGGGCGCCTGGGTGGCTCAGTCGTTAAGCGTCTGCTTTCGGCTCAGGTCATGATCCCAGGGTCCTGGGATCGAGCCCCGCATCGGGCTCCCTGCTCGGCGGGAAGCCTGCTTCTCCCTCTCCCCCCGCTTGTGTTCCCTCTCTCGCTGTGTCTCTGTCAAATAAATAAATAAATAAAAATCTTAAAAAAGGGAGGTAGAAAGTCTTCTTGAGGTAGAAAAGAAAGAGACAAATATATACTCTTGATACTTGATCTCTAAGGATCTACCTGCCATTTGTAAGACTGTTGGAAATAGGGAGGTACCTGTTCTCCTGATTCCTTTGTAGCAATTCAAAATAATTTACTGACTACCTGCAGAAGTCTTACAATAATATAATAACATCTGATTCTTAATTATTATACTAATTCGTGGATAAAGAAAACAGATAGAAGTGTTCTATTGACTACTTCTGTTCCTTACCGTTCTGAAACTTTTTTAATCAAACTTTTTCTATCAAAAATTTATTTTAAGGGGCGCCTGGGTGGCTCAGTCGGTTAAGCGGCTGCCTTCGGCTCGGGTCATGATCCCGGGGTCCTGGGATGGAGCCCCGCGTCGGGCTCCCTGCTCAGTGGAGAGTCTGCTTCTCCCTCTCCCTCTGTCTGCCTCTCTGCCTACTTGTGCTCTCTATCTCTCTGTCAAATAAATAAATAAAATCTTTAAAAAAAAAATTATTTTAAAACTCTATTAACTAATTGGGGGTCTGGCAAGAGAAGAGAGTTATTTTGATTTATAGCCAAAAATTCTCAGATAACAAGATGATTTTAGTAAACTCTAAATTTCTTTGTTTATTTGGTTGTTTTTTTTAATACCTTCTAATATTAGTTTATAAGAGGGGCACTTAATCATGAATTATGTTGTCAAACATAATTGACAACATAATGTAATGTTACCAATACAGCAAAATCCAACTCTCACCTGGAACTTACGTAGAATTTCAGGATACTCCTTGACAGTTTTTAAGAGCATTGGAATTGCTTGCCATTAGTAGTGATATATTTCATTGCCCAGTCTTCAACTTCCTGATAGTCACTCATAGCATTTGAATCTATTGAAAAACTGAATCTTTGTCTGAAATGTATGCCTCTGCATTATATTGGTACATGATCAATACAAAGATAAACTTACTGTGTTTTGTTGTCACAACAACTGAACTTAAAAGTCACTTTGCATATGGTAAAGTGCATTTTTTATCTTGCTTTGCAAATTTATTTATATTTTAGTTTAGTATAAGTTATTAGTTTTAGTTAGTTTCCTTGCTTTCTAAGCAAGAAAAAGGGGGGGAAATCTCATATATTTATATTTGGGGATGGGGTAGTGGGAAATGGAGGGAGCCAGAGAGAAAGAGAGAGGCAGACAAAGAATGAATGTGAGAGAATATGTCCTAAAAATGTCAATCTTCAAAAATAAGGATAAAAATGAGAAATCTCTATTCTTTAACAACTTCAAAAAACATGCTATTTTAGAAACAACAAAAACCAAGTTTTCACATTTGTAAAACTCTAATTTCTAAGATAGGCTTACTAAGGGTTAGGACCAATTATTTGGCAAGTAAAAATAAGTTAGAGGATGAGCTGATTCATGAATTATTCCACTGATTTGACATTATGACCCACTGAGTTTGTTTGGACCTCTTGATAAAAGCACTCTGAAATGTCTGCCACTAAACACTAATGCATTTTGCATTAGTTCTAATCAGCTGGAGATCCAGAATCTTACTTTTTAAGTGCCAAGGGGATAATTTCAGTATTGTTTTTAATGACTGCATTTCATTTTGTTGTATTAAGCTGTTTCTATGTCAAAATATCTCAAATATCCTATGTTTTAATTAATAACCACCTAAAAATATATATTAAATTTGTTCAAATTTTATATTTAATCATTTTTTAAATCCCATTGATTGATTACCTCCCCATTGTTAAAGATATTTTGCTCCTTATTCCCTTGTCTAAATGTAGATGAAGTAATTTCTTTAAATAGTCAATAAGTATTGAGTTTCCAGAAACTACATGTGTTCCTGTCCCTTAACTTATAGTCCCAAATAAACTTTTGGGTGCCTGGGTGGCTCAGTTGGTTAAGCGACTGCCTTCGACTCAGGTCATGATCCTGGAGTCCCTGGATCGAGTCCCGCATCGGGCTCCCTGCTCGGCAGGGAGCCTGCTTCTCCCTCTGACCCTCCCCCATCTCATGTGCTCTCTCTCTCTCATTCTCTCTGTCTCAAATAAATAAATAAAATCTTTAAAAAAAAAAAAAAAAGAAAGATATTGAGTGTATATCACTGGCCTTTATTCAGCTTGGGAAACAGCTGTAGTGATCCTCTAATTAAAACTATATTCACCACAGAATTGAAGGGTAAGGAGGCCAGAGTCTTTTCTTCTCCATGTATAGTAATCTGAATAGTGAAAATTATAGTTTATCGACTCCATTTTACATTTGTTATCTTTACCATTTACCACAAGTTTCAAATTTGGCATTGTCTATATTTAACAGGTCAACAAAAATGAAAGAAGAAATAAATTATTGGTTATTGGTTATTTGCCAATATCCCCTGAGTAATAATTTCCAGGGTTGGGTTTGCATGTTGGCCCACTCTGCTCCCTGCCACTTCACCACCAATATGTCCCAAAGGTTCTCATCCAGGTCAGAGGCCCTCTTTCTTCCTAACATGGATGTTTCTATGTGACATACTTCATTCCTGTTCAGTGATGAAATTTTTATTTAGAGACATATAGTCAATGATTTGTATATATGTATACAAACACATATATACATACATGAGTATAGACATAATATATTATATACAATATATACAATAGGTTTTCTAAAAAGTATAAAGAATAGTCAAAACATAAAGGACAAATCATGATAAAAGGCTGAAATTTTGATGACCCCTGATAATCATATAAAAAATCACTACAATATTTTATTAAGTAACACTCATCAGGTAGAGCAATCATATCTATCATGTGTATTAGAGAGACTTGCTATGAGATATTTTCTTCTATAGCATATGGGAACAAAATAAACCAAGTCAGTAGTTCCTCTATAAAAACTGACCCCACATAAAGTAAAGAAGAGAAATGAATACAGACAACTGAGATAAAAATGTAAATATTTTTTAAATCCCTAAGGAAATTTCATGAAAACTTCCCTACTTAAAGAGAATATATTTCATCTTTTATAAATCACGTCTTTAAAATACAGTCAAGGGGCACCTGGGTGGCACAGTCAATTGGGTGTCCCACTCTTTGTTTTGTCTCAGGTCATGATCACCAGGTGGTGAGACTGAGCCCCGAGTTGGGCTCTGTGCTCAGCACAGAATTTGCTTGAGAGTCTCTCTCTCCCTCTGCCCCTCCCCCCAAAGCATTATCTCTCTCTCAAAAAAAACAACTTTAACAAATTAATTAATTACCTAATTAATTAATTAAAATACAATTGAGGGGTGCCTGGGTGGCTCAGTCAGTTAAGCATCCGACTCTTCATTTGGGCTCAGGTCATGATCTCAGAGCCCTGGGATCGAGTCCCAAGGTGGGCTCTACCCTCAGTGGGTAGTCTGCTTGAGGACTTTTTCTCTCTTGTCCCTCCCCCCAACTCTCAAATAAATAAATAAATCTTTAAAAAATAATAAAAAATAAATAAAATAAAATACAACTGATAGTTAAAATGGAAGTTTTAATATAACTTGTTGAAACTGATGTTGCACAAAATTGATTCCTGCCAAAAAATATAATTACTCTAGTTTCATATTCAGTATCTATTCTTGTCCTGTCAAATGCAATATTCATATATAACTTTATTCACTTAAAAGACAAAAATCTCAAACTGTAATGGCATCATATCCTAAAAATGTACATGATTCTTATTCCTAATATGACTGATTTTTTATTTTGTTTGCATTTCTTTTTCTAATTTTGAAAAATTTTCACATGTACAAAAATATATACATGTAAGCATAACACAAATAACATTTTCCTCCGTACAATTTAAGTTAAATTGCTGACATATCTCAATTTTACTTTGCTTGACATTTATTCATGATCAGATTTAAGGTACGTGATTAATTTTTACTCCTAATATTATAATGTGACCTTGAAGAAGCTTTTAAAGTAACATGTACACAATTTCCTTTCTGTTATGAAAAGGTTGCATGAGGTTCAGGAAAGACAAAATAACAAAATCACTGTGACCTCAGAAGCCCCTTTACAAAGGGTCTGAACATATTATTACTTTAAGGCGTTTCTAGGTTGAAACAATGAAATAAATAACAGCTTAACCTAACATGAATGTTTATTCCTCACTTTGTTTTAGTAAATCAAATATAATAAATTGTATCTATTTAAAGCATCCACTTTGATTAGTTTTGACATACATATATATCCATAAAGTCACTGTCATAATTAAGATCCAGAACATTTTCACAATTCCCAAAAGATTTTTGTGCCCCTTTGTAAGCTGATTTCTACCCCTGACTTTAGACTCAGGCAGCCACAAGTGATTTGTTTTCATTTTAAGTCCTACACCATATATTGTTTTGTGTTTGACTAAGTTTACTCAGCAAAATAACTTTGAGATTCATCCATGTTGTGTACTTACCAGTATTTTAATCCTTTGTATTGCTGAATAGTATTAAATTATATGAATATGACAAACATACATGTTGATGGATTTATGGGTAGGTTCCAGTTTGGGGTTAATTTTAAATAAATTTTAATAAAAGTCCCATGAACATATGTATACAAATTTTTGTGTGTAGATACATGCTGTTATTTCTCTTGGTTATATGCCTTGGCATGGAAAGACAACATTGTATAGAGAGTAACTTTAAGAAGTAAATAATTTCCAAAATAGTTTTCCAAAGTGAAATATTTTTTATACTAACCAGTAGAATTTTAGATTACAAATCTTTATCAACACAAAATTAGTCATATAAATTTTAGCCATTCTGATGTATGTATATTGACACCTTATTGTAATTTCAATTTGAATTTCCATGATGCCTAATGATTTTCAACCTCTTGATATTTGAATAGCTTTGTTTTTGTTATTTGTTTGTTTGTTGTCATTTCAAGGTTTTGTTTTTTTTTTCTAATTCCAGGTAGGTGACAGAGAGTAATATTAGTTTCAGGTGTAGAATTTAGTGATTCATCACTCACATACAACGCTCAGGGCTCATCACAATTGCCCTCCTTAGTACTCATCATCTGCTTAGCCCATTTCCCTGCCCACCTCACCACCAGCAACCATCAGTTTGTTCTCTATAGTTAAGAGTCTGTTTCTTGGTTTGCCTCTCTCTTTTTTTACCCCTATGCTCATCTGTTTTGTTTCTTAAATTCCACATATGAGTGAAATCATATGGTATTTGTCTTTCTCTAACTTCACTTAACGTAATATGTTCTAACATTATCCATGTCATTGCAAATGGCAAGACTTCATTCCTTTTTATGGCTGAGTAATATTCCATTGTGTGTGTGTGTGTGTGTGTGTGTGTGTGTGTGTGTGTGTGTGTACACACCACATCTTTATGCATTCATCAGTTAATGGATATTTGGGCTCTTTCCATAATTTGGCTGTTGTTGATAATGTTGCTATAAACATCAGGGTGCATGTGTTCCTTGGAATCAGTATTTTTGTATCCTTTGGTAAATACCTAGTAGTGCAATTGCTGGGTCCTAGGGTAGTTCTATTTTTAACTTTTTGAGGAACTTCTATACTGTTTTCCAGAGTGACTGCACCAGTGTGCATACCCAACAACAGTGTGAAAGCTTGCCCTTTCTCCACACCCTCGGCAACATCTGTTATTTCTTGTGTTAACTTTAGCCATTCTGACAGGTTTGAGGTGATATCTCATTGTAGTTTTGATTTGTATTTCTCTGATGATGAGTGATGTGAACATCTTTTCATCTCTCTGTTGGCCATCTGGAGGTCTTCTTTGGAAAAATGTCAATTCATGTCTTCTGCCCATTTCTAAAATGGATTATTTGGTTTTTGGGTGTTGAGTTTGATAAGTTCTTTATAGATTTTTGGTACTAACACTTATCAGACATGTCCCTTGCAAATATCTTCTCCCATTCTGTAGGTTGCCTTTTAGTTTTGTTGATTATTTCCTTCACTGTGCAGAAGCTTTTTATCTTGATGAAATCCCAATAGTTTATTTTAGCTTTTGTTTTCCTTGTCTCAGGAGACATATCTAGTAAGATGTTGCTACGGGTGATCTCAAAGAGGATACTGCCTATGATTTCTTTTAGGATTTTGATGATCTCTAGTCTCACATTTAGGTCTTTCATCCATTTTGAATTTATTTTTGTGTATGGTATAAGAAAGTGGTCTAGTTTCATTTTTTTGCATGTTGCTGTCTAGTTTTCCCAATACCATTTGTTGAAGAGACTGTCTTTTTTCCATTGGATACTCTTTTCTGTTTTGTCGAAGATGAGTTGACCAAGAATTGAGGGTCCATTTTTTGGTTTTCTATTCTGTTCCTTTGATCTATGTGCCTGTTTTTATGCCAGTACCATGTTTTCTTGGTCATTAGAGCTTTGTAATATAACTTGAAATCCAGAGTTGTGATGCCTCCAGTTTTCTTTTCTTTTTTAAGATTGCTTTGGCTTTTTGGGGTGGTTTTGTGGTTCCATATAAATCTTAGGATTGTTTGTTTTAGCTCTATGAAAAATGCTGGTGGTATTTTGATGGGGATTGCATTAAGTGTGTAGATTGCTTTGGGTAGTATAGACATTTTAACAATATTTGTTCTTGCAATCCATGAGCATGGAATGTTTCTCCATTTCTTTGTACTATCTTCAATTTCTTTCATAAGTGTTCTGTAGTTTTCAGAATACAGATCTTTTACCTCTTGATAGGTTTATTCCTAGGTATCTTATTGTTTTTGGTGCAATTATAAATGGAATCGATTCCTTGACTTCTCTTTCTGCTGCTTCATTATTGGTGTATAGAAATGCAACAGATTTTGATACATTGATTTTGTGTCCTGTGACTTTACTGAATTCATGTATCATTCTAGAATTTTTTTGGTGGAGTCTTTTGGGTTTTCTCCATAAGAGTATTATGATGCCTGAGAATAGTGGAAGTTTGACTTCTTCCTTGCTGATTTGGATGGCTTTTATTTATTTTGTAATCTGCTGAAGCTAGGATTGCATTCTGGACATTGTGAATATTATGTTGTGAGAACTGGGTTCTTTTATATTCCTCTGAAAAAGCTGATATATTTGTTTTAGTGGGTATTAATTTACTTACATGAAATGTATACTTTGTCTTGCCTGTGATGAGTGACAACTCAGATCTCAGTGCAGACTGTTTTTTGCTTATCATGCCTATATGTGGTTCAGGGATCATCCAGAGATTAAGACATTTCTAATAGAAAGATTTGAGATCTCCTTTTTATTACTGTCTCCTTTCTAGGATAGCTCCCCTCACATTCCAGCATCACTTGTTGCTTCAGTTTCTTTCTGCCACTTCCAGTGACCAAAATGCAGTGGAGTTTCTCTAGATGTTTTAGCTGAACTGCCCCATACCAAGATATTCAGACATGAAAGCAAAGCTACAAAAATGTGAAATTCTCTCTGTGCCAGTCTGTTCTGCAAAGTTTTAACAATCCTTCAAATTATCCCTACTCAGGTAGTTCGTTCTTTCCTTCCTTCCTTCCTTCTTCCTTCCTTCCTTCTCTTTCTTTTCTTTCTTTTATTTCTTTTTGTATTTTATTCCAAAATGTATAGTAGTTATCCACAAGTAGGTAAGTTTGTTAGGAGTTTTTTCCTAAAGGGAAATGGAACGTGCTATAACTATTCTTGTAAGGCAGTTAGTATGTTTTAAAGATATATAAAATTACATTGATTGCCTTAAGACTAACTTGTCTCCCAGATCTACTAAAAAATAAGTAGAACTGAGGGATTGGCTTCAGCAGCCAATGAATGCTTAAAGGAAGTCAGAACTTCACATACAAAAGGTCATTACATGGGGTGCCTGGGTGGCTCTGTCAGTCAAGCTTCTGCCTTGAGCTCAGGTCGTGTTCTCCAGGTCCTGGGATCTAGCTCAGTACCTGTCTTCCGGCTCAGCAGGGAATCTGCTTCTCCCTCTCTCTCTGCCCCTTCCCCCACTTGTGCTTTCTCTCTCTCTCAAGTAAGTAAGTAAAATCTTAAAAAGAAAAAAGTCAATGCATTGACAAAACTCAAGATTGCCAAAGAAAATAAGAATCAGTGCTCATTCCCTCTCCTGTCATCTAACAGTGATGATGCCAATTATCTCCTCAACCACCAACGTAATCATGGCTATTTTTGTGACTTATTTAGCTTTTACTTTACTTCTTTGATTTTAGATATGTGTTCTCATATGTGAATTGGGTTGGGGAGAATAAATTCTACCATATCTACCATATTTAATTTTTTTTGTTGTTATAGGTTTCTAATTTCTGAAGTTTTCTATTCTGAAGTTTTAGAGCATCAACTGATACTGACATAGAATGGTTTAAGGACTTACACTTTGAGCCACAAACTTCTTCCATTAAAAAGGAAGAGAGAAAAAGAAAACTAGAAAGCTGGAGTGCATATGTAAAGTAACTATTTTTAGACATTGGACAACAGGCTTCATAGAACTGCGGGTCCTGAGAAAAGGGAAATATATGATATGTATAATATGGCAATCTACAATTGCCATATATTTCTACTTGGAGGCATTTTTCCAGAATACTGGCTCAGGAAGGAGACCCAAATTGAGTCCAGCAGCTTTGTTACATAGAAGAAAAGATGTCGGAGTTCAGGGAGGCTGAGACTACAGAAAATAGCAAGGCAGAATTCTGGAAATAAGCAGCCAGGCAGAAAAAGAGCTATGGAAAGTCCACATAGGGCTCCTCCTGGGTCTTTACCAAAAACAAGTAGCAGGATGGAAAATTTAAGGTCAACCGTATTTTAAATGTATTAAATATACATGTTATAAACATTACAGTTAAAAGACAAGTTGAACAATTGAAAAACAAAAACAAAAACAAAAGAGGCCCAGCTATATGTTATCTACAAAACACAATGGCTTGTGCCATCATCTTTTGTACTGGAAGTCATATTCAAATATCACTTCAAATCTTTGGAAAATGGTACCTAAAATTTTTATTCATCATGATGATATGTTTTTCTTACTCTACCATTCAATTCTGATAGCCAAATGTTTATCAAGGTGGATTCATTATTATTCTTACTTTAAATCTGTTATTTCATCATAATGGATACAGAATTATGGGCATCATCTTTTCCCCAAATATAAATTGTTAGTACATAAATCCTTCAGAGATAATTAATGTTGTGTTCTTAGAAGTGTTAAAAGAAACAGTGCAGATACAAAAATATATATAATGGGAAAAGAACCCACTTTACTAAACTGACTGATTTTTCTTTTTTTCCTTATCACCCTGCTCTATTCCTGTGCTTTAAGCACGTAGACTAGTTGAATTAAAGGATCAGGAAGATGATGGCAAGTCTGTGTTCAGACCTCATCAGTATTTGAAGTACTCTATGATTCTGATATATCGTGCAGACTTTGGACTTTGTGAATTCAAAGTGTCTACATATGAGATTACTTGTTCTAGGTCAAAGAGGCATAACTACACCTAGGGAAAGGAGGAAAATCAGATGTAATGAAAAAAATATGGCATCATCTTTTTATCAAGGCATTGTAGGTTATATAGGAGCATATAAACCAATAAGTTTTCAGATTATGCCTTACATAATTAACCTACATTAATATTATTATATCATTTAGGTAACACAAAGATCTCTAATGGAAAATGTTCCCCTCTTAATTATAATGATTATTTTTTTTAAGAACCCTGTGCTTGAACATAATAGAAATGAGTGATTTTGTAGTTCATTGTCTTTTGTCTGTAGTTCATGTTCTTTTGTTTCAGCATATTATTTTTTTCATGTATTTATTTATATTTAAAATAACCTCCAATTCCAGCCAGAGAGTCAAAGTTTTAAAAAATTGAATATTTATATTACTGGCTGGGCATTAGCTACAGTGCTGAGTAGTTAGATTTAAAGGTTTGGTAAATTAATAGGAAAATAAAATGCCAAAGCATAGGGCAAAACTGTAGTTTCTAATGAAGGGGGGGGGGGAATCGGAGGGGGAGAGGAACCATGAGAGACTATGGACTCTGAAAAACAAACTGAGGGTTCTAGAGGGGAGGGGGTGGGGGGATTGGTTAGCCTGGTGATGGGTATTAAGGAGGGCACGTTCTGCATGGAGCACTGGGTGTTATTCGCAAACAATGAATCATGGAACACTACATCAAAAACTAATGATGTAATGTATAGTGATTAACATAACATAATAAAAAAAAAAGAAAAAATAGCATGTTAAATAATTTCTTTTGCTTGGTTGCCTACTAGAAGAGGTTGGCCCTACCAGTCTTTATAGGCAAAAACCAGGGTAAAAGAACTCCTTTTTAATCTGAGTATTTTAAGAAATTAAATTAAAGGTACTCCCTAAGAGAATGTCCTGTTACCTTTTGTTAGCATTCTCTCTTTCATGACCTTTGAAAACATTTTGCTTTTCAGACATATCTTTCCTCCAACTGTTCTCTATAAAATAAATTGAAAGTTCACCTGACGGTGATCATCTAATAAGGAATACTTTTCAATGTTAAATTGAAGCACATTAAAGGGTGTTTTGATTTAGATATATTTTTTCCCTTGGAAGCTAAAACATTTTTTTCAAGGCTTCTTTTCTATTTAAAATTTAAATAAAAAACTCTTCCTTCACAGTGCTTTTGAGTGGATTAAATAAGGTTCTGTGTACATTACCTCCTAATATAGGACCTGATTTATGGTCTTAGAGAGAAATAAATAAAAAATATTGTTTCTTCTTCCTTTCCTTAAACTGTAGTTATATATGTGTATGCTTTATCTTTCCTATAAATATAATCATGAGGTTATGCAACATGCCTATTTTATTTTCACAATTTCTCAAAGCAAATGATGGTACATTTCATCTATAAAGTATTCATAAATGTTTATTGGTGAATATAGCATATTCCATTTGTTATAAGCTTTATTGGTAACCAAATGGTCATAAATTATTTATATTGATTACTTGATGAAACCTTGTGAGGAGGGCATCTTTATTCCCATTTCACTGATGAATAGCAAAGGCTTTAAAAGGTTAAGTGATGTGCTCAACAAAGTCATACTTAGTACATAAGTAATTTTTTAAAGTATAAAAAATAGTTTTACATCCTATCATTTTACATGACTTATGAGAAATTAATGTAGACACAAGTGTGTCATATACGGTTTTAAAATAATATCACATTGATAAAATATTTTTAGTCATTATTAATAACTGAAGCCTGTACATTATTTTACAGTGGATCATGGGGCAAGAAAAGTCAATGGATAGCTCATCCTGTGATGTCACAGTGTGGTCAGCTTGATAGGTTTTTACTAAAACCGCTTTATATAAAGTGCTAATAAAGGGGCTGCTATAGAGCTGATGCTCTGTACACAGTTGTAGAATGAATGAATAAAATTGAAATCTCCCCAAATTTCATATTCTGAAGTAAAACTACTAATATCTGCATCATTTTTTTTCAAAATGAAATTTTATTAAAAATTTCAAGACAGCAACAGTGGAACATTAAACCAAGCACTGGACCCCATGGCTAGCACAAATCCCACTCCCATGAAGGCAGCCCTGAGAAGAGTTCAGTCTGGGTCATGTTCCATTTTAGTTGCTAGAGATTGGGAGATGCTGAACTTACAAAACAAGATGGGAAGACTTATACGGTCCTTCATAGATCAGAGACAGAAAAAAAAAAAAAAAAGAAAAAGAAATCAGCTCAAAAAATCCATATATATTCAAGGGTGAATTCTTTTTAAGGACAGAGTGAAAACTTGTTAAGGATAGAGTGTTAGCTGACCCTCAGGTGTGATTATTTAGAACAACCTATTTGTATCCCAAACTAGAGGGAGAGAGAAAGAAAAGTCATCTACTTCAGAGAGCTAGTACTGATCCAGGTAAGGAGAGAATATTCTGGAATCAGCCTTACAAGTTGTAAGTGGTAAACAAAATCTTTATCCAGGAGACAGGATATTGGACTTTTGTGCCTTTTTCCACTAGCTAGGTGAATGACCTTTAATAAAATATTTCATCTCCCTTTGTGTCATATCTTCATTAGTTACATGGTAGTTTTAGCCAGATGTATTTATTTTTTCAAATATTCACTTAGTTTCTTATTTTGTTCTAGGCACCAAACATACCCTCCATAAACTGTTGAAAACAAAATCCCTGATACTCTCTACCTAGAAAACACTAAGATTTATTGTAAGCACACAAAAAATACAACAACAATATAATAGAAATAGTACAGACCAGTCAGACCTGGGTAGAAACTCTGGTGCTTCCTCTTTCCACCGTGTTTACTTGCTCAAGCTTCTTAACCTTTCTCCTTTCATTTTTTTTTCAGTTGAAATTTTTTTTAATTTTATTTTATTATGTTATGTTAGTCACCATACAATACATCATTAGTTTTTGATGTAGTGATCCACGATTCATTATTTTCATATAACACCCAGTGCTCCATGCAGTATGTGCCCTCTTTAATACCCATCACCAGGCTAACCCATCCCCTCACTCCTCTCCCCTCTAAAACCCTCAGTTTGTTTCTCAGAGTCCATAGTCTCTCATGGTTCATCTCTCCCTCTAATTCCCCCCTTGATTTTTTGCTTCCTTCTCCTAATGTCTTCCATGCTATTCCTTATGTTCCACAAATAAGTGAAACCATATGATAATTGACTTTCTCTGCTTGACTTATTTCACTTAACATAATCTCCTCCAGTCCCATCCATGTTGATGTAAAAGTTGGGTATTCATCCTTTCTTTTTTTTTTTTTTTTTTAAAGATTTTATTTATTTATTTGACAGAGAGAGACACAGCGAGAGAGGGAACACAAGCAGGGGGAGTGGGAGAGGGAGAAGCAGGCCTCCCGCTGAGCAGGGAGCCCGATGTGGGGCTCGATCCCAGGACCCTGGGATCATGACCTGAGCCGAAGGCAAACGCTTAACGACTGAGCCACCCAGGCGCCCCATCCTTTCTGATGGCTGAGTAATATTCCATTGTATATATGGACCACATCTTCTTTATCCATTCATCTGTTGAAGGGCATCTTGGCTCTTTCCACAGTTTGACTATTGCAGAATAGAGAGTCCAGATATGGACCCTCAACTCTAAGGTCAAATAATCTTCGACAAAGCAGGAAAAAATATGCAATAGAAAAAAGGCAGTCTCTTCAATAAATGGTGCTGGGAAAATTGGACAGCCACATGCAGAAGAACGAAACTCGACCATTCTCTAACACCATACACAAAGATAAACTCAAAATGGATGAAGAACCTCAATGTGAGACAAGAATCCATCAAAATCCTAGAGGAGAACATAGGCAGTAGCCTCTTTGACATCGGCCACAACTTCTTTCAAGATACATATGCAAAGGAGTTCCAAAAGCTGGGAAGTCCAAGTCAAGATGTCAGCAAATTTGGTATCTGGTGAGAGTCCACTTCCTGGTTCAAGGACAGCTCAATATCTGCATCATTTTGATAGTCAAATTCTCAAAGACTTTGCATACCATCCTGCCCACAAAATATATTTTTCTTCTTCTTTGAACTTTCATTCACTTTTGACTTGCTGTTTATTTAATGCTACTAAGATTGCAAAACTTTGCTTCAGGTAATATCTATAAAATAATCACATTTAAGAATTTTAGAGGACAGAAAAGACACACATTGGATAGAAAGTTATCAACATTAAATTGTCATCAAATATATTGTATTATGATGGCAATATAATGCTGTTATATGGAAATCCACAGATAAATGTCAGGGGATACATCCACACACACATGCAGGAAAATTTAGGCAAGTTTACCTTTCAAGAATAATTGAGTTAGACATGTTTTAAATATATGCCAATTCACTTTATTGATTGACAAAAAATAGAATCTTTTGTCTTGTTTCAGTTTTGCTATTTTTTGTAGGTATTTTAAAGCTAAATAACATGTGAAAATGTCTGTAACATAATTTATCCCTGCATACCTGAAGGTTAGGGATCTTTTTCTATTTTGTTCACTGCTCTGTGCTCTGTATATAAGACTTCTGGTTTCAGCTCCAATATATAAAGAGCTTGAAGTCATCACATTTTTACAGCAACAGAAAAGCTTATTAACCTCAGTACCTGTTACCTGATACAACGTGCTTGGCTTTCAACAAAAACTTACAAGACATGCTAAAGGCAATAAAAACACAGTCTAAAGAAACAAAGAAAAGAAAGAAAGAAAGAAAGAAGAAAGAAAAAAAGAAAGAGTCAAACAGCAGGACCAGACTCAGATACGAGACTAATGTTGGGGTTATCAGACAAGAAATTTTAAATAGATTTAATATGTTAAGACTATTGAAAAATGTAAACAAGATGAAATAACTGATAAGTAATGTGAAAAGAGAGATAGAAATTCTAGTAGAAAATAAAAAGTAAACACTGAAAATCAAAAACATACTAAAAGAAATAAGGATTGCTTTTGGAATGTCAAGGAAAGAATCAGTGACTTTGGAGATACGTCAATAAAAACTTTTGAAATTTAAATTCAGAGAGAAAAAGAATAAAAAGTGAAACAAAGCATTCAATAACAGTGGGGCATTTTTAAAAGATGTAATAAATGAATAATGGGAATACTAGAAGAAGAAAGAATGAACAAGAAAATATACTTAAAGTTATAATATTTCAGAACTTTCCAAAATTAATCAAAAATACTAAATCAGAAGTCCAGAAAAATCAGAGAACTCTAAACAGGGTAAACACCAAAACAAAACAAAATAAAACAAAACAAAAAACCCTAGACTAGACGTAGGCACATTATACTCAAATATTCAAACTGAAGTGAATCAACCACAGAGAGAAAATCTTGAAAAAAGACAGAGGAAAAAACACCTTACCTAAGGGAGAAAAGAGGATAAGAATTAGGGCAGACTTTTCATCCAAAACCATGCAAGCAAAAAGACAGTGGAGTGAAATAATTTCATGTTGACAGAAAAAAACAAAACGAAACACTATTCCAGACTTGTAACCACTAAAATGTCCTTCAAAATTGAAGGAGCAAAACAAAATTTTGTCAGAGAAGCAAAACCTTAGGAATTCATTTCCAGCAGTCCTGCCCTGAAAGAAATGTTAAAAGAAGTTCTTTATGGAGAAGGAAAATGATATAGGCAATTAACTCAGATCTACATAAAGGAAGGAGTGTCTGAGAAAGAATAAGTGAAGGCAAGATAAAGTAGTTTATTTTTCTTCTTATTAGTTACCTAAGAGATAACTTTTTACGGAAATAACAAATAATGTATTGGACATGGCATATGGAAGGGTGAAATGAGTAATAACAACAATGTCATAAGGAACAAGATGGAGGATTTTTTTTTTAATTTATTTATTTATTTGAGAAAGAGAGTGTGTGCATGGGCAGGGGGAGGGGCAGAGGGAGTGGAGAGCCCAACTCAAGGCTCAATCTCATGACCCTGAGATTATGACTGAGCCAAAATCAAGAGTTGGACACTTAACCGACTGAGCCACACAGTAACCAAGATGGAGGATTTTAATAATTGATCTATATTGATTCAATTCTATCAATAAGCAATTTAAATATAAATGGTTTAGAAAGTACCTTTATTTGGAAGGTAGGTGGGTCCTAATTCAATATGATTGGCATCCTTATGAGAAGCAGAAAATACCATCTGACAACAGAAGCAGAGATGGGAGTGATGAAGCTGCAAGCCAAGGAACATCAAGAATTGAAGGCCACCACGGGAAGGAAAAGTTAAGGGAAGATTTTTCCAGAGTCTCAGAAGGATCATGGCCCTGATGAAATCTTGATTTTATTCTTCTAGGCCCCAGAACTGTGACGGAATAAATTTCTGGTGTCTTAAGCAAGAACAAACAAATAAAAGAACATTTTAAATCAATTAAAAGGCATAATTTGTCAGAGTGGATTAAAAAATAGAAGACTCATCTCTGTGTTGTTTATCAGAAGCCCACATTTAATAAAAAATGCAGATTTACAGTTAAGAATTTGAGAAAGATGTGTGATGTTAACACAAATCAAAAGAAAGCTGGAGTAGTTATATTAATTACAGATAAACCAGACTTCAGAAAAAGAAGGTGATTATAAAGACATCAATTCTTCAAGACAACATAACAATTTTAAATATGTATGTACCTAACAAGTGTGTTCCAAATTATTTGAGACAAAACTAATAGAACTGAAGGACTAATAGAGAAATCCACAATTGTAGTTGAAGACTTCAATACCTTTCTTTCAGTAATTGATAGGCCAATCAGACAGTTAATCAATAAGGCATGGTTGATCTGAACAGTACTATCAATCAACTTGATTTACTTGATATTTACAAACTATTCCATCTAATAGTAGCAGAATACACATTCTTCTCAAGCTCCAATGGAGCATTTACAATGATAGACCAAATTCTGCAGCTTTTAATAAAACATCTTAAATTTAGATAAAGCAAAATCATTCAAAGTATTTCTCAGTACACAATGGAGTTAAGCTAGAGTTTAATAATAGAGAGAAGGAATATCCCCAAATATTTGAAAAGTAGGCAATACATTTCTAAATAACAAATTGGTGAACAAAGAAGTCTCAATAAAAATTAAACTTATTTAGGGGCATGTGTGTGGCTCAGTCACTTAGCATCTCTTCATTTTGGCTCAGATCTTGATCTCAGGGTCATGAGTTCAAGTCCCACATAGTCCACTCCCAGAACAGAGCCCACTTAAAAAAAATTAAACTTATTTAGAATTAAAATGAAAATTAAACAAATCAAAATTTGTGAAATGCAACAAAAGCAGTGTTGAGATGGAACTTTATAGCATTAAATTCATATATTGGAAAAAAATTGAAAATCGATAAACTAGTCTTCCATGTTAGAAAGCTAGAAAAAGATGGGGCACCTGGGCAGCTCAGTCAGTTAAGCACTGGCTCTTGATTTCATCTCAGGTCATGATCTCAGGGTCCTGGGATCAAGCGCCACATGGGACTCTGTACTCACCCTCTCCCTCTGCTTCTTCCCCCATTCTCTCTTGCTCTCTAAAATAAATAAATAAATCTCTAAAAGGTTGTAAAAAAATAAAATTAGAAGAAGAGTAATTTAAGCTCAAGTGAAGGAGAAGAAATAAATAATAAAAATCAGAGCAGAAATGAATTAAATCTAAAACAAGAAATCAATAGAGAAAATAAATGAAATCAAAAGCCAGTTCCATAAAATGATCATGAAAATGGATAAAATACTAGACCAGCTAAGCAAAACAAGGGACAGTTATGAGATATGGAGGGAGAGAAGGAGGGAGGAAGAAGAGAATGAGGAGGAGAAAGAAGAAGGAGGAGGAGTAGGAGTGGGGAAGAAAGAAGAAGATACAAATTAACAATATCAGAAATAGTCATCAGTACTGATCCCACGGACATTAAAAAGACAATAAAGGTATACTATGAACAACTCTATGCCCATAAATTGATAGTTTAGATGAAATGGGCCAAATACATAAAAAAATAAAAACTACCAAATAGCACATGGGAGAAATACATAATCTACATAGGGCTCCCCCAAATTTCCTATATTGAAGTCCTAATTCCCAGGACCTCAAATTGTGACTGTATCTGGAGATAGGGTCTTTAAAGAAGTAATTAAGTTAAAATGAGGTCACTTAGGTGATCCAATCCAATATGACAGGTGTTGTGACAAGAACAGGAAATTAGGACACAGGCACACAAAGGGAAGACCGTGTGAAGACACAGAATAGATGGCCATCTACAAGCCAAGGAGAGAAGTCTCAGAATGACACCAACCCTTCCAGCACCTTGATATCGGACTTCTAGCTTCTGGAACCATGAAGAAATAAATGTCAATTGTTTAAGTTACTCAGTCTGCGGTACATGGTTATGATCACCCTGGCAAACTAATACATAATCCAGTTAAAACATAGGCAAAAATCTGAACATACCCCTCATCAATGAATACATACAGATGGCAAATATGCATATGAAAAAGTGGTAAGTGTCACTTATTATTAGGGTATTGTTAATTAAAACAAAAGTGGAATATGACTACACAAGTAGTAGAATAACCAACATCCAAATACCTGACAACAGCAACAAGGGCAATTGCTGGCAAGGATGCAGAACGACCAGAACTCTCATTCAGTGTTTGTGGGAATGAAAAATGTCAGGGCATTTTCTTGAAAATAGTCTTACCTTACATTACAGTAATTGTGCTTCTAAGTATCTACCTAACTGATTTGAAAACCAATCTCCACACAAAAACCAGTGTGTGAATGTTTACAATTCTATTCATAATAGACCCAAACTGGAAGCAACCAAGATGTTCTTCAGTCGGTGAGAAAATAAAGAAATTGTGGTACATCCACACAATGGGCTATTATTCAGCAGTTAAATGAAGTATCAAGCCACAGAAAGATATGAATGAATCTTTAATGCATACTTCTAAGTGAAAGAAACCAGTCTGAATAGGCTACATAATGTATGACTCCAATTATATAAAATTTTGGAAAAGACAAAGCTATGGAGATAGAATAAAAATCAGCAGTTGCCATGGTTTCAGGTGAAGAGGAAGGGTTTAGGTGAAGCGTGGAGGAATTTTCAGGATTATAAAACTATTCTGTATGATATTGAAATAGTAGAAGCACGGCACTGTGTATTTGCAAAGCTCTTAGAATTTTACAGCACGGAAAGTTTATCTATTATATTCAAATTGTAAAAAAATAATAATAATAATTTAGAATACCAGGGGGCCTGGGGATGGAATGGAGAATGTCTTCAAACTGTGTTACAAATGCCTGTGCAGTCTGATTGAAAGTAGAGAGGAAGGAAGTCGACCTAAATAGCTGATACTGCTGTATGTGGAAAGTGGAAATGAACAATTCAGTAAAGGAATGACAGATGGTGCTATTTAGGTTTCTCACAGTGGGACTGGAAGTTTACAGACCGATAGGAGAGGAGGCAAAAATAATCCATATAGCAATGGCCTGTTGTTAGATATATTCATATTAACTCATGTAGAAGTAGATATATTTAGTTATTTAAATATTTATAGATGTAATAAATAAATATTTATAGATGTATATGTACAGTTTAGTATTCACACATAGAGTTCCTTCTCTCAGTTGAGAGGGTGTTGAAGCAACAACACTCCAATAGCAGTGAGTACACTTAGAAATGAGACTGTGATTTCTATTACCATTCTCTAGTAAAAGAAGCCAGGCTCCTTGGAAAAAATGCCTGATCCTAAGAGTGAGGCAGGAGATATACAAAGTAAGCCTTGAGTGTCTTGTAGTGCCAGAAACTAATAAAATGCTTAAAAAAAAATACACACTTAATGATAGATGTATGTCAAAGAGACACAGGAGCAAATAGACTTCTATGGTAAAATCTGTAACAATTCAAGCAGGAATAAACAATGTAGTATTGGATATAGCCCAAGGTAAAAAATAAATACGGATAATTCCATGCAGATATAAATAAATGACTGAATAGGGAAGGAGGGAAGGAAGGAAGGAGGGAAGGAAAGAAAGGAAAGGAAAGGAAAGAAAAGAAAGGAAAGGAAAGGAAAGGAGGGAAGGAGGAAGGAAAGAGAAAGAAAGAAAGAAAAAGAAAGAAAGAAAGAGAGAAAGAGAGAGAAAGAAAGAAAGAAAGAAGAAAGAAAGAAAGAAAGAGAGAAAGAGAGAAAGAAAGAAAGAAAGAAAGAAAGAAAGAAAGAAAGAAAGAAAGAAAGAAAGAAAGAAAAAGAAAGAAAGAGAGAAAGAAAGAAAGAAAGAAGAAAGAAAGAAAGAAAGAAAGAAAGAAAGAAAGAAAGAAAGAAAGAAAGAAAACGAAATAAAGAGAAAGAGAAAAGGCAAATGTCTGGTGAATAAGAATTTCAAATAATTAAAATAGATACTCTTCCCTTGAGAAGGGGGAGCATAACTTCTATCCCTTACGTGTGGGCTGCACACAGTGACTTTCTTTTGAAGACTACACCACAGAAAGCAGTGGAAGAAAGAGCACCTTTCCAGCAGAGAAACCAAAAAACAGTCCTTCAGCCAACTGGTCAAGGATCATATCAGCAATGACAATTTAAGTTGATGATATGTACCCTTGATACGATATCATGAAAATGACACTTTTCCTCTATCATCTTCATACTAAAAGCATATAACCCTGGACTACTCATGAGAAAAACATCAGAAAATTCCCAATTGAGGGGCATTCTATAAAGTAAACAAACAGTACTTTTCAAAACTGTCAAGGCCATCAAAAACAAGTCTGAGAAATTGTCACAGTCAACAGGAGCTTAAAGAACATGGTGATTCAGTGTACTGTGGCATCCTGAATGGGATTCCAGTACAGCAAAATGGAATTAGGTAATAACTAAGGAAATCTGCATAAAGTAGGGACTTTAGTTAATAATACACCGTTGTCAGTTCACTAATTGTAATAATGTATCCTACTGATATAAGATGTCCTAAAAATTTGAGAAGTCTTTCTGAATCACTGACAGATTTTGTGGTGAATGTGAAAAGTTTGTTTATATCTAGTTTATTAAAAATCTTAAAGGAGGATTGACACATTTCAAGCAGGCAAAGAAGGTACTTCCTCTTTCTCACATTTTGTAAGTCACTATCACAAAGCTTTAAATTATTTAACTGACTCACATGCCTGCTGACAGAGGCTTCTTTTTAATAGTACATCAGGTAAATAAAGATAGATGTTGCCCTGAAGGTGTTATTTTCATAATAATATTATATTGGTGTGATGCTTGTAGTATCCAAAGTGCCTTTGTATTCATTCCTTCCATTTAATTACAGAAAGAATATTTCAAGAAGTCAGCAGTCCTTAGACCTATTCCCATTTACACAGTGGCCTTTCACATTATCTCTATTTACAGAAATGTTCCTCCTAACGTGGATGCTGTGCTGTGATTCTCATACCCTTCCTCTTGGATAGCCCTGGGAGTCGTTAGTGCGGACAGCTCACAGGGAAATGCAATTTCTACAAGGGAGCTGCCATGCCACCCTCACACTGTGCTCCCTCATGGGGCAAGTCTCCAGCCTTTAAGAAATCCATTTATATTTAAAAATTCCAAGGCCATTTGCCAGATACGGAACATTCTGAAGTCACATCACAATTTTAATTATTTCTGTAGGATTATCTGGATCCTCTTTGTCACTGCACCTGAGTTCAACATTTCTGTTCTTCCAGTTCTACTTCTCTGACCCCCTGACAGTAGTTACTAAGACAACTCTGCACTAAACACCATGCATCCCTGATCCATAGCCTGATATCTGGGAAAATCCTCCCAAAGACCAGAGATTCAGGCAGCACACCTGATTATCTAATTTGTGTAGAAATACAAGTGGCCCAAGGGAAGAATAAATAAACCTGTGGATAGTGAGAAATAACTTACATGATTGGTGAAGAACTTGAATGGAAATATTTGGAATGTTAGGTGTTTAGAGCTGTGGAAGTAACACATGGGAGGATCTATGTGATTCGGAACAACTTATGAAGATCTTTGTATTTGCATTTTAACTCAACCAGTGAACACTTACCATATAAAGATTAGTCACTAAAAAACTACATAGAAGCAATGATTTGGAAAGTTATATTTAGTTATGCTGCCATTGGCTACCCCATAGCCCAAGGTACATACATGGAGTAGATAAAGTATCAAAATAGGGGCTATCCATAGTTCAAAAACATAACTTCCTATTCATGCAAGCTAATTTAGCTAATGCTGCTACTGGAATAAAAAAATCTCCAAGAAACGGAGACTAATAGTATCTTTGATATGGCACCATTTTTCAAGGAGAACTTCCAGCTATATTCAATGAAAATTTGATTGCATTGGATACCCCCAATCTGGAAGCAGTGCTGATTTTTCATTATTATAATATGGTTTTGCCTTTCCTCTCTGCAAGGCCTTGGCCCCTACTACTAAAAAATAATTTACTAAAAATTAAGTGATCCTGCAAAACCATTCTTTAGACCAAAAGAACTATTTCACAGCAAAGGAAATGTAACAGTAGGGATATGACTATGGGATCCATAAATCCTGTTACATACTGCACTGGCAGAGATCAACAGGTAAGGGAAGGAGACAACACATTGTCAAGAGTCATTGATCCTGATCATCAGGGAGAGGCAGGGTTGCCATTATTCTCAAGGTTCTTAATTTAAGAAATTATCCTGTACCTACATTTCTACTTTACTATAAATTAGTGCCATTTATACCTATGTCTTTTCCTAGAGATTCTCTTCCATTCCATTATTTTATTTGTCTTGCCTTTGTGCCAATACTACATTTCTTTATTTACTGTAGATTACAATGAACTTTGTTAGCTAGTATAATATATCCTCCACTTTGTTCTTAAAATGGGTCTTGGTTTTTCTTCATCCTTTTTAATTTATTAGAAATTTTATAATTTATTCGCAATAAATTCTGGTGGAATTTTGGTGTGATTGCATTGAATTTATGACTCTGTTCAAAATAACTGACGTCTTTAAAATGTTTCTAATCCATTAGTATTATACTGCTTCATTCATTTATGTATTGAATTTATCTCATTTACATTTTTCTAAATAGACATCTTGCCCATTTTTTAGATTCAATAAACCTTTCATATATTTGAGAAAGGTATCTTTCTTCTAAAATTTTATTGTCCAAATATTGATTTTGTATAGAAATAAACTTGATTTACATATCAAATTAAACTTGAGCTTATATCCAAATTGTAAATTCACCTTTTAATTTTAAAAATTCTATAAATTACAGATGTCTTTGGATTTTTTAGACAAAGAATCAGTTTGTTCCCTCTTCAAGAGAAGATATATTCCATGGTTCTGGAGAGCCCAGCGAGTAGAAACCTCCAACTCACCATCAGTCAGTTCAGGATCTTCCAGAGTTGCAGAGACCCTTCTTGCCCAAAGTCATATCCTTCCCAGGGTATGACCTATCTGGGGATATAAAGGCCAATTTGGCCTCATGGGGGATAATTGTCATATGCAAACCTCAATCCATGCTTGTGCTGGTGGTTTCTGCATTTTTCACAGCTCCAATTCCCCTCTCACCAATCCTGCTTTTTCACAGGTGTTGATCCTAATAAATATCTTGAGCCCCAAATTCTGGTTGGTGTCCTTCTGGAGTACCCACCATGAGGCATTCACTAAAAGAATGAAAGAAATCAGACCTTTCTAAGAGCAACTGTTATTGCAACGAAACAATATGGGCTACTCATTTTTTTTGGAGTTTCCTAGGCAGAGAGGATTCCAAGCAAGCATCAGATATACTGACTTTCTAAAGGTAAACCCACAACTTACACATTTTAGAAATAGACTACAGATGCAAATTTGCTTGTTAACAAAACATAACATTCACTTCTAGCATAGCTCAGAAAAATAAAATGTTTGGGAAGAAAATTTGAACATATCTGATGCATTCAACAGCTTAAATCTGTATGTGATACATTTAGCACCAAATATCAACACTAACACTTACCTGAAAAAGCATAAATACGTTTCTTGAAAATCCTCCCCCTTCGTTATGATTCATTTACACAGGAACATAAAAGTCTTGGGTTATAGAAGTAAAATCAAATGCTAAATATAACAAATTTAAATCCTTGGATGATTTCAGTACAATTTTATTAGATTTTTGTGTAGATATGTAAGAAAACATGTTACTTCATGAAAGTGATTTTGTAGTTATTAAGTGTTCCTTCATCCTTTTTCACACCAACGTTGCTTACTTGTGAAGCAAAAATTTGATCTTTGATGATATTATACTTCTTTCTAAATATATTTGTCCACCATGTGTATTTATTCTCCTTTACTTGAGCAAGCAGTAAAGGTGGCACCAAAGTATCACATCTAATACAAATGGTATATTGAAGGTGTAAAAGACTAGAACTCAGCATTTTTCAACATTACAGTTTCCTTTTTATATTTAGTTATGCATTTGTTATAGTTTCTGTTAGTGTTTCCTACTCTATTGTTCATTAATGCATTCCAAATTTTTAAAAATATAGTAAAAATAGTATTTTCATTTATTTTGGGTCAAGGAATGATTTTATTTGAATTAACGTTTTTTCCCTGGTTTCCTTGTCATTTTTGTATATTTAAATATATATTTAGTACCAAAGTAAAGTGAGTATTATTTTCATTTTATACAGGTCACATACACTCTAAAAGTGAACATACACATACACAGAACATTCACAGAATTTCAGCTCCTTAGGTATAAACCCCAGGTTGATTTGTTCACATATGTAGAAGGCAATAAGATGTTCAAAACGACAGGTTTTGTAATTTCAAAAAAATTTCAAAAAAATAACAAAATCTCAATATCTATCAATGATAGAATGGTCATTAGATTGAAATATATTTATAGAATGGGTTCTATGCAATGATGAAAAAGAACAGAGAACAGACATATATGTGGGATGAATATATTATAATGTTGCCAAGTTGTAAGCAAATCTATAGAATATGTTCCATTCATAGGGAGTCCACAAGAAGGTAAAAATTAAGCAAACAAACAAGCAGAAACTATGAAGAGAAACAAGAGAGTAATTAACAACATATAGAGAGTAGAAAGTTGACCCCATCTGGGAGAAAAGGAGGGTGATGTGGTTTGAAAGGACCATGCAAGAGACTCAAAAGGTCATAGTGCTATTTTCTCAAATGTAGTCATCTTTACTCAGATACTTATCTATCACTTTCAATTGTACATATATGCTTTCAATATGTGATATCAAACACTAAAAATAAAAGTAATGGAATTTTATTGGAAAAATTCGGAAAACTCGTAATTTATTTACTAAATATTTATTGACTGTTTCTAGGTGGGCAGGCACTGTACTGGGTTTTGGGGACAATAGTGAATAAGGGAAGCAGGAAACGTTTTTTTTTTTTTAAACCTCATTTTAATTGGAGCATGAGTCATTTAACAAGCTAATGAAATTACACTTAAGATGTCTGTGCTGGGCGCTAAGTCGTTTAGAGACAAGCAAGTGAAACTGTGTAAATTGTTTTAGTTATGGTAGAAGAGGCAGCTTCTCTTACCAGAGATCTGAAGAATGATAGTGAGTCAGCCTTTTAAAAAGATACAGTAAAATTTCCAGGCATGTGAAATATGTGAACTAATCTCCTTAACTTCTAAAGTGGAGTATCAATAGATATAGTGCAATATTGATAAATGAGGAAATATCACTGTATATTAAGAATGATGCTGTTACTTAACCAGAAAAATAAATGGTGAAAATGAATTTTAGGGAATGAGATTAGATGTTAGTTTTGGTCATAGGAGCCAGTTTCAGGTAGTGATGATGGACTTTAATTTATTTGAAATATCTATAAATCTTTGGATTTTTGTTTTGTTTTGGTATTACTCATAAAAAAGTAATAAACAAAAAGATGAAAAATATCCTACTGTATTTAGATGAAAGTGTGGTGAGCCAATTGACATACTTCATGTTATATTTTCAACATTTGAATTGCTTGGCAACAATAGACTCATCCAAAAAGTTCTTGTTTAAAATGGAGAAATACTGTTGCCTAAAGCATATTTAATTTCCTACACTGGTTTCAGCTGGGATTTGTCAAGCTTTTTCACTGACTCCAATATCTCTGATGTTCAATTATGACCAATGTTTTGATGTTCTCTTAATGTCTGAAAACTATAAATCACAATTAAACAAATAAATTAAGCAGACTTGAATGAGGCCTAAATTTTGAAAGAATATAAAATATCTGTGAATAGAATAGCAGGTTGCCCACCCAGTGTAATACATGGTTAGCCAAATAATTGTTTTAAAGGTCCAAGTAATACAAACGGATTTAGTGATTTTATTGAAATTTGAAATGTTATGATTAATTTTTGGGATATCAAGTTTAGAATATAAGCAATAGGATTTTTTTTCCTTTATAACGTGAGATTTGACAATCAAAGCCTGGTTCTAAAAGTCACATATTTCTGTCTTTGTCTGTTTGTGTGTCATACAAAGAGTTAGATTGATACTCAATGCCCTAAACAAGTTTAGAGAGAATAGTTTTAACTAAGACTCCCTCAGCTGTTAACTCTGTAGTTTAAGTGATCTCTTGGACTTGGGAATCTTTTTTTTTTTTTTTTAAAGATTTTATTCATTTATTTGACAGAGAGAATGAGAGAGAGAGCACATGAGAGGGGGGAGGGTCAGAGGGAGAAGCAGACTCCCCGCCTAGCAGGGAGCCCGATGCGGGACTCGATCCAGGGACTCCAGGATCATAACCTGAGCTGAAGGCAGTCGCTTAACCAACTGAGCCACCCAGGCGCCCGGACTTGGGAATCTTTTCTGACTTATATAGATGTAATTGTAAAGAAAAAAAATAACCTAACCTTCTACATATATGGCCACCTTGGTTAAAGAGCTAATTGACTTTTACATTTTGTAATGATCTTTGATCCTATTTAGTCATGTGCCTTGAAGCCTTCTAATCTATATTTTCTTGAAACAGAATTTCCAGAAATTCAAATCCTAAATAAAGTCTTCTGACTAATTGTAAAAAAAAGGAAAAATAACCTACAAAGTCTGTTGCTACTATTGAAAAAGTGAATTCAACTAGCTTTTAGAAACCATTACTCAAATATGTCAAGGTGAGAAGCTATAAACTGATACTTCTATTGCAATGATTGTAGATCTATTCCAATAATACAAAGGCTTTATATCACCTCAGGAGCAAATCACTTCTTTTTCTTTATTTTCCTTGCCCATCTTTTCTCCTTCTTCTTATAATCCTGCTCCTTTGCTTCCCCTCCCTTCTCCTCCATCTTCTGTTATATTTTGATTCAGAGAAATAATATTCTATGCTAATTTCCCATTTGGAAATTTCCCCTCCCCATTTGGCAGTAGTGGAGTATCCGACTTAGGAATGCCAAAACAATAATATTTAGGAAGATTACAAAAAGTTTTTTAAACTTACTTTGAAGTAAGAAAAGATCATCTTCCAAGAAAATTGCACTTGGATATAAAAACTCAAATCCGTGTCTACATCTGGTTTATAATCTCTTCCGTATGGAGATCTTTAATTTTTCTTCTGTATTTTCTAGAATTTATGTATTTTTTTTTTGTAGGGTATCTGATATCTTGGTGAGCCACATTGCTACTAGCCTTTTTTTCTTTAACAGAAAGAATAAAATATGTAGTCTTTGAGTATAACACAGGAATATTTAAGGAGATTAGTTCACATATATATTCAAATCACTTAATAGTTGTGCATTCCCCCAGCCAAGCCTGCTCCAAAGATTACTTTTCTCCTTCCCTCTCCTGAGGTTTTTGAAGAAGCATCTGAGCCAAAAGAGTTGATCATTTTAACTTGGAAATTAGCATAGAATATTACTTCTCTGAATCAAAATATAAATTTTTCCTGCTTTCCAATTCCTTAGAACCCCAAGTGTGACTTTTAGCCTAAGTTACTGGGATAATTATCTCAATCCCTCATTTCTCCTGGTTATGAAAATTCAGCCTGAGTGTTTTATATGAATGAGAATATGTAATTGAGCCATTAAATGAATATAAGCTCAGGCCATTTAAAAACTTTAATAGAATTATTTGGTGTGTGCACTTAATACTACCAGATCCTTCTATCCATTTATATAAATGCAACTACTAATCACTTATATTAGAATGAACTGATATGTCAATAGCATCATTTTTAAACTTTTGGCGCTTCCATCTTCTATATGAGGTACTTAATTTCATGCTCTAATAAAATTGCTGATTTATATTCTCTATTAACTAATCCTTCTAACTTTGTTTAAAAATAATTAAATTGTATGGTGTTTTCCAAAAAGACAATTTTAAGCTATTATTGAAAAGAGAAAAGATTTGCTTGCATAAATGTAAATTGGCTTTGTTATTTATTAATATAGCTAACATTTCTCACTAAACTGAAATTTACCAACATATAACATAAGAGTATAGGAGCTTAGAAGTTTTTCAGAGTTAGTTTATGCTCTATACTTCCATTATGATTCAAGTGCAGAATTTAAATAAATCAACTTAGAACTTCCATTATTTTCTTTGGCAAAGCAAATCACACTATGTGCAGCTGATGATGCATTTATGTAATTTTTTGCATAACCCCAACCAAACAAAACTACTTAATGTGTAATTCATGCCTTAAGTTTGATCTTTTATGAATTTTAATCCCATAGTGATATTGTGATTGTTATTTAATTCCTTGATGTTTTTCATTTTTGAGTTTATAGAGTTCTAGCTCCATAATAATCTCTTAATACGACCAAAATGTATGATTTTAAGAACAAAATTTCAAATATGTGTTGGGTGATATAACAAAGAATAGTGAGTGAATTACTTTTCTAGAATGTAATTCATTAAAAAGTTTTAGGTATATCGTTCATTTTCTTCTACTTATAAATTTAAAAAATTGCATTGAGTTATGTGGGGGAATCTAGTAATGTCTATATTTTGGGGAAAATACCATTTTAAATATCTGTTTTGAAATAATTCAAACATCATATCTACCATTTTCACCAAAATCAATTGTGCGTGTGTGTGTGTGTGTTTTCCCTTGTGTCATATGTTCCAGATGTATGGGTCTGAAGATACTTTTTATTTTATTTCCTATTTTTTCTTTGTACTATCTGCTACAATTCACTTGTGGTTTAGCTTAATTTTATTTTCTTTTATAACCTATATTTTCCTCTAATTTCTGGTGATCTTAACTACCGGTTCATGATAAAGAGTAAAAAACTAAACAAGACTACTGTATACTTCTACTTGCACAGTAAGACTTACTACAGGGTTTTTAATCTAAGGGTGATATTACTGGGTTTTCTTTTGGGGAAAAATCAAGTGTCATTATTTAGATGTCTTTTCTTGGTCCTGTAGTTTTTCTTTTTTTCTTTTTTTTTTTTTTTAAAGATTTTATTTATTTATTTTTGAGAGAGAATGAGAGAGCGAGAGAGAGCACATGAGAGGGGGGAGGGTCAGAGGGAGAAGCAGACTCCCCGCTGAGCAGGGAGCCCGATGCGGGACTCGATCCGGAGACTCCAGGATCATGACCTGAGCCGAAGGCAGTCGCTTAACCAACTGAGCCACCCAGGCGCCCGGTCCTGTAGTTTTTCTTTATAGAAAGATCTATTTATCTTCTTAATAAGGGGTGATGGTTTGAATGTAAGAGTGCTAAGGGCATAGCCAGAGAATAGGAATGGGAGGATAGCCACATCATTCAATTAATACATTTCTTCTAGTCCTTCTGTTTTCCATATAGGTGTTCCCACCTCAACTGTGCCTGACTTCCTTAAGACTGTATTTCCTTCGGTGGGGAATTCTCTAGAAGTCTATCTGTATCTTTCAAACCTTCATCCTCTTCTAAATCCTGCAGCCATGTTGAGGGGTGCCTAGTGTCACGAGAATCTGGGCCTATCCTAAGTTCTACAGGATGCCCAGAAGACAGCTAAGCTTCCTGTTGTTGTTATCTTTGCATTCTAGTCCAAGTCAGTTCTCACTGATCTGTTTGCTTGTCCACTTTCAAGAAAAAAGTCAGCCGGCCATTTTTCTCCTATTTCCTTTGTCCTTGTGAGATGCCTGCTTCCCCCCTTTTCATATATTCTTATTGGTTTTTGTTGTTGTTGTTGTTGGGAATTGAGAAGGCATTAAAGAAAATACATGATAAATCTACCATCTTTAACTGAAAGTCTTTATTTTAAACTACTTAGAGAAAAAATTATTTAATTCAAATATTTTTAGAAGGTAAAATATGGTAAATATACTCCCTCAATTAGAAGGCTTTAATGCATTATTTCTGAAAAATAAAAAATATATATATATATATATATATATATGTATATATATGTACTAATTTGACCAAGTTGTGCCTTTTTAGAAAGAAGCTATCTTCTTGTTTGTCTTTTTCAAGACACTTTCATTGTTAATTATTAATATGATCCTCAAACCTTGAGGTTCTGAGAACAAAAAAGTTATGTTTCTCTCCTAATGAGGTATACAGTAAGAAATATAACTCTCTTTAGAAGCTACTTTTGATCTTAATTTGGGGAAATGCTTAAAAATCACCTGGCATTTTTTATAAATTATCTGTTTAGTGCTGAAATTTGATTGAAAATTCAGCTACTTTTCAAAGTTGTAAGTAAAATTTTTAACATTGATTTTCTCGTGAAATTTAAAAATATGTATATAGTTCAATGAAGTTTTTTCCTGCCCCTAGAAGTATCTTAAGCTCTTTGAGGAAGGGAGGAGGGTTGTAGACAGTCACATCTACCAGATAAAATGGAGCTGAACAAAATGACAGATATTGTAGATATTGGTCCTTTCAGGGTTCACATCTAATTCTCCATTATTTCAACATCCTCAGGAATAACTTTTGAAATTGTGTATGTTAACTGAATATTAAATGGTCTCCTAAATTTACAGAAAATACTACTTTATATCATTAAGTCATTTAAGAAACTTCAAAGGGATCTTAGCAACATTGTTGCCATAATGGATTAAAATGCCCTTGCTTGTTTGCTTTGCTTTGTTTTATAAATAATATTCTTTTTTAAAAAATATTTTATTTATTTATTTGACAGAGAGAGAGAAAGAGCACAAGTAAGCAGAGTGGTAGAGAGAGGGAGAAGCAGACTCCCCATTGAGCAGAGAGCCTGATGCAGGGCTCGATCCCAGGACCCCAGGATCATGACCTGAGATGAAGGTAAACACTTAACTGACTGAGCCACCCAGGCACCCAGACACCCCTGTAAATAATATTCTCTCAGATTTGCTGTATGTCACATGATATTTTAAAAATTGCATTTGGTTGATCTCTATTTTTTAAATTTTAGTAAGACATGTATTATTTAAAATATATATTGAAGGAAAAAATGAGATAAAAGTAGATCTGCAAAGATTAAAATTCCCAGGAAACCAAGAATAAATGTATAGGTAGTGACCTCTCCTTTAGTATCTCTTTTTATAGTGATTTCATGGTTAAATCACTTTTGTAAAATCACCCTATTCTTTGTCCTTCCCTTGCTTAAATTTTCCTTTTAAAAGGTTATCAAAATAAACCACTGCCTGTAACCATAGTGTGTTCAGGTGGCTTTAATGTACAATATTGCAACCTTGTCTCCTGTGGTTTTATTGGTCAAATGTGACCCATCCATTAAATCAAGAATAAAGAATGGGAGGCTTCCTCTTGATGATGTGGAAGAGGTCACTTCACATGAAAATGAGACTGTAATGGTTTGCTTTATGGAGCCAGGGGCTCTGGTTTTTGTTAATTGACATCGAATCTGAAAACTCAGATGTTACTTGGACATCATGTTCACCACCATGCTTATGCAGGAAATGTGAAAAACAGAATGGAGAAACATTCTTGTCCAAGATCACAGAGCTTGTCCGTAACATGGCCAGATCATGAATCTAGAAATTCTGATGTACAAGTCCATTTCTCTTAAGATTTTTAGTGATTTACAGATAATATTTATGCTAAACAAAAATAAATGCCATATAGACACTTCAGGATACAGCCATTATGCTAATGACAAGTAATATGCCTTGTTCAAAAATAGTTTTAAGCATATATATTTATAAAACCATTAAAGAGATAGAAGAAACACTTAGAGATGATACAGACCTTTCTTATATCACTAGCCCTTAAGATATATTTATGTTTTTAAAACATTTTTTTAAACATATAAGGTATAGGACACTGCCAGATGTGTCAAAGGACAACCAAAATTTTTATATTATTATTATAAAAATCCATTTTTTCTTGATTCTCTCAAAAAATTACTAAGGATTTAACATTACAGAGACTAACACCTATTTATTGATTTTCTTTCATGTTTTCTCTCCATACATACAAGTATTTTTCCTAGGATGCACTACCCATTAGTACTCAGAAACTCGGGTCTGAGATCTTGAGTCACTGAGTGCAATATTAGTTACTCTTCTTAGTATTAGAAATGAAAAGGATTGAAGGGATAGCCAAAAAGTAGACTAAGAAAAAAAAAAAAAAAGAGAGAGAGGGATAGGTAAAGAAAGCATCCTTCCCACATCATCTTATATAGTACTATTATAAAATGAGACAATCAGGAGACAATATTCCTTAGTTCGCTCTTATTTCTCTATTTCTTTTCAGTGGAGTCACTGACAACTTTTGTTCTGGACTACGATTTCAAGGATGATTGTATATAGCAAATGCTGCAGAAAATAGAGACACTCTCTTCTTCCAGAGCAGAGGACTGATTTATTTGCTGGTCAGAGTAAGAAAGTTAAGGTTTTTTACCACTTTAGCTATTAGCAATGTGGCTTTGAATATTTTTGTGCACATATCTCAGTGCAAGAGTTATCCTGATAACTACTAACAAGATGAGATTGAGAAAAAAAAAAAAAAGTTAAGGCTTCCGTGTGCTGGGAAAGTTGGACAGGTTTTCTTGCATCCCCCTCCATAGTACATGGCATTTCCTAAGCTTGGGCTTCCTTCACTGAGGCCCAGAGCCTCTAGATGTACAGCATACAATTGGTCCAAGCACTGCATGACCCCAAAGGAACATGTGAGGCAAGTTGAACTGATGCAAACACGAAGCTTGTATTTCCTGCTCTGTCCTGAGCAATAAATTTCTTTTCTCTAAACCAGTAAGCTGTTTTCTTCTCCTGGTATCCAGGAAAGTGTGGCAAGCTAAATTGTTTGCCTGAAAGTAGGGCAAAATCACAGTCCCATCACAGTTCTTTAGACAATATTCTCTTTGAAGATCTTCTCATTTCTATGATGAATTATAAAGTCCAAAATTATTTATTGGATTTGTTTACTTGCTTTTTTTCCCCCTCTTTTTCTATCTTTTCTTTTTTTAAAGTTGTTTGTGTTCTCATCACAGAAATTGTCTCAGTTATTCTTCTGGATTCAGATGACCCAGAAGGACAATGCCTGGATCAGTGTGATATGATAAGATACATAACTATCAAAGATTCTGCAAAGGAATATTGTGAGGTACAAAATGAACATGAAAATATAAGCCTCACGGGATTCACAGAAATATTGAGAGAGTGTGGAATTTTCTCCCAACCAAATAAAGAGTCCAAATCTATCTGATATAGATGCTTAAGGGTAAGTTCATATGGCCGACATCTGTGTTTCAATCTTTTAGCAAAAATAATGAGACAATATGTGAACATGTATTCTTTAATAGTAAATGTGAGTTCAATTCACAGCAGATTTAGAACATGCCACATAGCCGTATGCATATATTTATATATGTGGCTACTAACATAAATTTTTCACATTTTCTGGGGCTTTCACTATAATCTACCTTCAGTTGTTTTCAACAAGGAAATCAGTTAACACTGCAGATTTAGACTACTTTACTTTTAATAATTTTTCTCCCCCAAAATGTATCTTTTACTTATGAATTGGCTTGAATTAGAGGACAAAAAGTGAATTGCCCTTTCCTTTGTAACAACTCCCAAGAATTGTTATAATTGTTATAATTTCACCATAATATTTTCCCCTTTCCTTTTTGTCATTAAGGTCTTCTGGGATCATTTTAATATAATATTATTCATTTAAACTATTCAATGTAACTTGAAATAATATTCATTAGAACAAGCTTTGACTTATTTTTAAATTGTTTTCCATTAATATTACAAAGTTTGTAACTAGAGTAGACCCAAGAGAAGATCTTGTCCAAATTTCTTATTGTACAGATAATGAGATAAAGGAATAAAGGAATTGAAAGATGAAAGAATATTCCCTAAACCTGTTCTCCACTACTGAGAATACTACAAGTTGTTATTAGCATTCAGTACATTGCTCTTTCTTACCATATCATCCTACACTGGAGATACCCACCCCGTGAATTCAGGAAAACAATGCCTGGTGTGTTCACTGAAGTACTGCTTACTCTCAGGAGTATTCATGTATGGTTTACTCTAATTTTTCTCTGACATTTTACAATCCATCCAGAAACATATTATAAAAATATGTCCTACAGGGGCGCCTGGGTGGCTCAGTTGTTAAGTGTCTGCCTTCGGCTCAGGTTATGGTCCCAGGGTCCTGGGATTGAGCCCCGCATTAGGCTCTCTGCTCGGCGGGAAGCCTGCTTCTCCCTCTCCCACTCCCCCTGCTTGTGTTCCCTCTTTCGCTGTGTTTCTCTCTGTCAAATAAATAAAATCTTTAAAAATATATATATGTATATCCTACAATTTTCAAGATTATATCCACTATGTTGAGTAAAAATTGTGATGATTATTTATTTTGCAGTAAAAGTATGCCATAATGTAACAGACTTACAAAAGTTACACACAGAGACATAGAGGTTAGATCACAAAACCATTAAATAGATTATAGCCATTTATTAGAATAAATGAAGCATCAGGGGAATTATGAGGAATTTAAAAATATATATTCACAAGGTAGTTATAAAGACTCAAATGAAAAGTATCCTGGCACTTAATTAGCTCTTAATATAGTATTACTGTAATTACCCCTGTTATTATTGGGGTAGAAAAACAGAAATTTAAACAAAATGAATTCTTACCTTTGGGAAATTATTAACTTCTGAAGTACATGTAAACAAAATAAATACTTTATTAAGATGAATTCATATAAATCATGTGCTATATCTACATACCAAAGTTATACATGGTGAGTTTTTTATTTAAAAAATGTGATAAAAGTCTTATTCAGAAAGAGATATTTTATAATCTGAATAATCCTGAAAATAGAGCCTGAAGTGAAGCTTAAGTACTAGTATCTAATTGTGGGCTGCAATCTCATGGCACTCACTTTTGAAATCCAGGTCTTGACTGACAAAAATATGTCCTCCTATCTCCTGCAAGCAGGGGAATTGCCTGGACTTCTTTCTTCCTTTCTTCTTCCTTTCTTCCTTTCTTTCTTCCTCTCTTCCTTTCTTCCTTTCTTCCTTCCTTCCTTCCTTTCTTTTAAATTCAATTAGCCAACATAGAGTACATCATTAGTTTCAGATGTAGTGTTCAGTGATTCATCAGATGCATAAAACACCCAGTGCTTATCACATCACGTGCCTTCCTTAGTGCCTGTTACTCAGTTAACCCATCCTCCACTCACCTCTCCTTCAGCCACCCTCAGTTTGTATACTTTCTTTGGAGAGGTAAAGAAGGTCTGTAGTGCAGTCAAAGCTCTCCACTGAGCAAGTTGCCAAAGCCCAGGGGCCAAGTGAGACCTTGACAATTTGGACCAAACAGAAAGCAGGTGCCAGGGCACTAAAGTTGGATCTGATACAATGTACTTTGTTTGGCATTTGTTTTGTTTTGTTTTTATATTCATCCTGGTAGTATTCATGTATACCCCAAATTTACCAGATATTTCTAACCAATTTACGTTGCTTCTTATGTATAAGGATACACTTTGGATCAATGCATTTTTGTAAAGTAATTTTATATGTGTAGATACTATATGTCTACCTCTGCCATTCAAGGTGGGTGCCTTTGTAGGGATCCCCCTTTTGTGTACCAGGACCCAGAATAAAATATGTATCACTCAGTGCGGAACAAGGATAAGCAGAAATTACTCCATTCTGTCATCACACCCTGGAGAGCCACACCAGTGTCTGAATGATCTGTGGGACATACAGTTGGTTCGTATTTCAGTGCAGAAACTCCAATCCTGTTGCTCTCCAAGAAAGTTAAAGCTTATAAAACTTTGCACGACTTTGGATATAATTTAGAGACTAAAAAAATAAAATAAAATAAATACCATTGAAATAATTATGTTAAAAATATGGGCCTTAGAATTTAAAACGTGAGTATATAAAAGTTATTTTATTCTGTATTGTTACAAATATATATATATATATATATATATATATATATATATATATAAACACATTTGTTAGAAAATGTCTATCAGTTTCTTGTCATATTTAAGCTATATTAATAAAATATAATGAAGAGATTATATTATGTGTGAAATAATGTTATCCTTTAGCTTCAATTATTTGAAGTTTATAAGACCAAAAATTCTTTTTTAATCTAAATTAATCTATTTAGATAATTTATATCAAAACATAAAATATTTTATTTTTGACATAAATAATCTAAGCAGATCAATGTTTCACTTTATATGACCTAAGTAAGCTTGGCATTGATCTGCTTTATAAGAAAGAATTCTAACTTTGTTAATTAATATTATAGTCAAGTACATAATAGCTTTTTATTAAAATAATTTTGATTTATTTTAAGATAATTGTGTTACAAGAAATCTATAGACATGATTCCAAAATATAGTGAATATATTGCAAGAATATACACCCACAAATTTAATGTATTTATGTAAAGTTATGTAGGCCACAAAGCCTCAGTTTTTTAAAATAAGTGAATGACAGAGGTTTCTAGGATGGGAAACGCTAAAGTTAAATATTAAAATGAATATAAATATAAGTGTATATATACATATATATGTATATACATATTCCCTTATTAAAGCCAACATTTTCAAAGTACAAATATGTTAGAATATATTAGTGATTGATGCTAGTTGACATATAAATATGTAGGATATATGTATTTAAACTTTTTTTCTTGTAATTGCATTTTTCACATTGTTCATTAATCAGTGTTTTACAAAATTGATTATATGTGTTGTGCACCTAACTACATTTCAGACAAGTCTTATATTTATCTGAATGTTGTTACAAAAAGGAAAATACATTCTGATAATATCTGAGATGTATTTTTGAGAAAACTTACATGATCTACAAAGATCTTACAATTTTTTGTTTCAGTAAGAATCTGAGAGGCCATTCACACAATAGTCAATTTTTTTTCAATGATTTCAGTACTAAACATTTCATTACTATAAGAAAATCCAAATTACAAAGGTCAAAACTGAAAAAATAAACACTGATCACTTCTTTTCCCTTCAATTTGTAAACACGTCTCTGTCACCTTTGGACCTGACCTTACTCTATTTTTGTTGCAACCCAGTTTATAATTTCTAAAAAAACTAGAAGAACAGGGCACCTGGTTGGCTCAGATGGTTAAGCGTCTGCCTTTGGCTCAGGTCATGATCTCAGGGTCCTGGGATCGAGTCCCGCATCGGGCTCCCCGCTCCTTGGGAGCCTGCTTCTCCTTCTGCCTCTCTCTCTCATGAATAAATAAATAAAATCTTAAAAAAAAAAAAAAAAAAAACTAGAAGAACAAGGTCAATGATGGAGCTGTGAACTCCTTTGGCTTTTCTGACTCACAAGGTGTAGTTTCCTTTTGTTAGACATTAAAACCAATAGCAGTTTGAAATGTATAATTCATGATATCTAATTAATCAATCATTCACATTCAATTTCTAAAAATCTGTGCTGTGGAATAAAGGGCCATATCATGCATAAAAGTGGAATGGAATGAGTTGCTTTCTTTTTTTTTTGTTGTTTTTTTTTTTAAAGAATTTTTTATTTATTCATTTGAGACAGAGAGATACAGAGAGAGAGAGAGAGTAGGAGCAGTGGGGAAAGGTGGAGGGAGAAGGAGAAGCAGACTCCCCACTGAGCAGGGAGCCTGATGCGGGCGGGGCTCGATCCCAGGACCTGGAGATCATGACCTGAGCCGAAGGCAGATGCTTAACGACTGAGCCACCCAGGCGCCCCGGAATGAGTTGCTTTCAATATCAGCCCAACTTGTGGGCTAGGAAATCATGACTTCCCTGAAGTGTCCAAAATAACCTGTAACAAAGGTTAAAACTTCTCTTAAGGAGGCCAGGCAGGGGCGCCTGGGTGGCTCAGTCGTTAGGCGTCTGCCTTCGGCTCAGGTCATGATCCCAGGGTCCTGGGATCGAGCCCCACATCGGGCTCCCTGCTCAGCGGGAAGCCTGCTTCTCTCTCTCCCACTCCCCATGATTGTGTTCCCTCTCTCGCTGTGTCTCTATCAAATAAATAAATAAAATCTTTAAAAAAAAAAAAAAAAAGGAGGCCAGGCAATGAGGAACAAGCAGTCTCTTCCACACCTGGACTTTAACAATCACAAATGTCCCTGCGGCTTCATAAACCAGAAGCAGTCAATGATTTCTCACTTCTCTGCTCTTAGACTTCTCATCCTTCATTTCCTCTTTGTTACTACAATACTATACTGGTATCATTGCATTGATCACGATGCATTATAATTTATTTGCTTATTTGTTATCTTCTCAACTAGATGATGAATTATTTAAAGAAAGACAATCAGTCCTATACTGGTTTATTCACAGCATTTTGCATTTGGGCCATTCCTAGGAAAAGTGAGGTGCCCTGGGGCAACTCAACCCATCTGAGCTTGCCCAAGATAATTGTATTTGAAAAAAACAAAACAACAAAAATAGGCACTGCTGGGGGGCGCCTGGATGGCTCAGTCATTAAGTTAAGTGTCTGCCTTCAGCTCAGGTCATGAACCCAGGGTCTTGAGATTGAGCCCCGCATTGGGCTCCATGCTCTGCAGGAAGCCTGCTTATCCCTCTCCCACTCCCCCTGCTTGTGTTCCCTCTCTCGCTGTGTCTCCCTGTGTCCCATAAATAAATAAAATCTTAAAAAAAAATAGGCACTGCTGGCATTTTCAATGGACCTCTTGGGTAAAATAAAAGAAAAAAAATTGAAGTCAGAATCAAAACCACGTACCCCAGTCTTCCAAGATTTGGGCCCAAAACATTCCCATTGAGGTATCCAAAAACCCTAGCAGGGTCTTTAAAAACATATTTCCAGGGCGCCTGGGTGGCTCAGTTGGTTAAGCGACTGCCTTCGGCTCAGGTCATGATCCTGGAGTCCCTGGATCGAGTCCCGCATCGGGCTCCCTGCTAGGCAGGGAGTCTGCTTCTGCCTCTGACCCTCCCCCATCTCATGTGCTCTCTCTCATTCTCTCTCTCTCAAATAAATAAATAAAATCTTTAAAAAAATAAAAAAATAAATAAAAACATATTTCCAGATCCACAATTTCCAGGAAGTTGTAATATGAAAATTGGTAATTATTATTCAAACAGCTGCTCCTACTCTTTCCTTCTTATGAAAGTGATTATCAATACTGATTTTAATTTTTCTATATTATTGGCCAGTCTCCTCTTCTGAAACTCAAAAGACAATAGTTGATACATTGAAATCTTGAACCTAAAATTATTTTTTTCCTGTAAGACTGATAAAAAAAACTCATACTTGATGGCAAAATGGAAAATGGTCAAGTAAATATCAATGGAAGTTTAATATGGCTGTACCATTTTGCTAGGTCTGCTGAAAGAAAGGTCTGCTGGGTGACTTAAACAACAGGAATGGATTTTTCTAGAGTACTAGTGGGAGGCAGAAGTCCAACATCGGTGGCGCCTGGGTGGCTCAGTCGTTAAGCGTCTGCCTTCGGCTCAGGTCATGATCCCGGGTCCTGGGATCGAGCCCCGCATCGGGCTCCCTGCTCCGCGGGGAGCCTGCTTCTCCCTCTCCCACTCCCCCTGCTTGTGTTCCCTCTCTCGCTGTGTCTGTCTCTGTCAAATAAATAAATAAAATCTTTAAAAAAAAAAAAAAAAAAAAAAAAAAAAAAAAAAAGAAGTCCAACATCAAGGTAAATAAGGGCTTGCTTTTTTGTTTTTGTTTTGTTTTTATTTATTTATTTATTTATTTATTTAATTTTTTTTTTGAGGACCTTGAAGGAAGGATTTGTTCCAGGCCACTGTCCTTAGTTTGTAGATGATCAATATCTGTCTTCACATCATCTCTGTTTTGCGTATCCATGTCCAAATTTCCTCTTATAGGGCATCAGTCATATGTGATTAAGGCCCATGCCCAAAGACCTTATTTTGACTTAATTACTTCTATGAAGACTCTAACTTGAAAAACAATCACATCTGAAGAAATGGACGTTAGGACTTCAACACATGAATTTTACGAGTGACAAAATACAGCTTATAACAATGGTTAAATCAATTTTATAAATTGCCTTAAATGGTATATAGATTTTACTGAATTACTGAGATTTGCAGTGGATTTTCTCTTCTCTGACAGAGCCTCAGTTTTGCTGGTTGAATGCTAAAGAAAATAATGTGATTTCTTTCCGGGAAGATCACACCTATATAAACATATTTCAAAATGTTTATTTTGGACAGCTATATTAGGAATGCAAAGCTGCTGTCACCTTGTAACATCACATTTTCACTTACTCATGCTGAATGCCATACACAACATTTTAGAAACACACTTACTTCAGGTGGTAAAAATTCACAGTAAGGTTTCCAGTTCTGCTGCTTTAAGAGACCATCTATGCAGCTCATCTTCATTATTCTGGATATTTTATTTTGCACAGTAACAACTGATAATTTGACAAGTACTGACAACTGCTTTTTGCAGAATCACCTATACCAGGTAATATATATGCTACTAAAATTTCACAATAACATCTGGCTAGAGGAATGTGATAAAAATGTCTAGACACATCATTTTGTGATTTTACTCATATTTCACCTTTATTTGCTAGCAGCATTAAAATGAAATGATTGTATATTCATTCCTTCCATCTGGGTAAAAAGTACTTAAATGTCTTAGAATATTAGTTATTTATGTCTAAACAAATGCGATTATTTGACTAATAAAACAAACTGCTAAATAAACCAGACAATCATATAAACTATAAACCCATGTAAAGCTTTCAACCCTCACAATGAGGAATCTTGTGGAATAAAATGATTGTGGATGTTTACTCTGTGCCAAACACAGGTTGGAGACTCTTGAAATATATACTATCTACTAACATATGTCATTTTTACAACTACTTTATCAATGAGGCCCTATTATTATCTTGATTTTTACATATGTGGAAACTAAGGCACAGAGGGATTAAGTAATTTACCCAATACCATACTACTGATTACAAAACAGTGTGACCAAAATTCAAACCAAGGTAATGTGATTCCAGAATTAAGACTATTAACACTGCACACACTCCCATTTCTGAGAACCATTTGAAAACATACTGAAGATTCAAACACATTGACTTTGTTTGCTTGTTTGTTTGCTTAAGTAGGCTCCATGCCCAGCCATGGAACTTGAACGCATGATCCTGAGATCAAAACCTGAGCTGAGATCAAGAGTCAGAAGCTTAACCAACTCAGCCACCCACGGACCCCAAACACATTGACTTTTGATCATGAGACTTGAATCCTAATACTAGATCTGTTTCTCATTATCTGCATAACCTTCTAGAGTCTCAGAATATTCTTACTACCCAGTCTTAACCAAGCCAACCATATCTAGCCAGTACGGATCTTTTTCTTTGGGTTTGCCAGTCTCCTTGAAGTTTATTCTAGCTGCATCCCTTCAAATATATTATAGTTTCCTCTTCTATGATAGGGTGTCTTATATATTGTTCTTGGATTAAAAGTGATAATAAACTGAAAAAGCTTAGGATGGTCCCAGTCACAGAGTAACACTTAGTTCTTAGCTGTTACTATCACTAATACTTTTATCAATATTGTTACCAGTCTATTATTATTGATATTACTACCAATACTGATCATACTACTAATAAAGTCGAACTACAAGACTTAAAATGTTATTAATTTTAATATTTTCTAATGTAAATCTTCTACTGTGGTATAAAGCTCAATAGAAAACATACATTTTATACATACAGCCATGATACTCAGAAGATAGAAGAACTTGTAAGTCAAAACTTCAAAAGAAATGCTGTTGTAGTTTACAGATAAGAGGAAGGATTTCCTTGCACTGCCTTTCACAACCACTTATGTTGTTTTCGTGGGTGAGAGTTTCTTTCTAGACTAAGAAAAAATAAGAATTTGATTTTGACTGGATCCCCAATATGCTATATATAAATATATTTATTTTATTGATAAATGCACATACTACAGTTTACTGACTCATGGTCTATCAAAATTGTAGTGTTTTTAAATTTTATCAACTTTAGGAAATCATCAGCTACTCATATTTTTCTACTTTTTAATAATTTGTATTATTTTATTTTTCATAGCTAGCATATAACTTGGTTCATGATGACTGTAAGGAAATGTAGGGATTTAGATTATTCTGTATTTTGAATTTTAAAAACATAAAAATTATGTACAGCTGAAGATATTAAAAAAAGTCTGTTAATTAGAAAAATAACTCTGATTATTGAGAATAATCATACAAAATATACAACATAGAAGAATTAGAAAACAAGTATGTTTTCCCATGTCAGGGATAGAATTTGCAATTGAAAAAGTAAACAAAACAAGTAAATTATTAATGTTATAGTTACTAATAATGAAATTTATTTTATAGTAGGACTACCTGGAAATTTTCATTCTATGATCTAAACAGTGATGATGATTAAAATGATAAAAAGTATTATTTATTAATATCTTACCAAGTAAAATTTATTATTGTTTCTGAAAAATAGTTTATATATTAATCTGTATATTTTTATTTAGTTTTCAATTAGCAATAATCGCGCCTAGGATAAACCTCATTGGCTATGATACTGCCATTGCATAAAGCTATATGTTTTTATTTAGACTATCTACATTACTGAGAAAATCAAAAAGAAAATAAATGTAAATTCTCCTTTAGATTGTTTCACTAGTATATGTAGTTATAAATATTTTACTTGCATAAGATCCCTAATTCCAGCACTGTTATCTGAAAAATATTTTTGAATAAATACATGGCTAATATTATGAAAACATATATATTGTTTTATTGACCATATAAGTGGTTAATGAAGGAATCTCAAATAAACAAGATAACAAACTAAGTCTTTTAATTAAATTAAAATTAATTAATTAATTTTTTTAGAGAGACAAAGAGGGGTGGAGGGAGAGGGGAAGAGAATTTTAAGCAGGCTCCATGCCCAGTGTGTAAGCCTAATGTAGGTCTTGATCTCACAACCCTGAGATCATGACCTGAGCCGAATTTAAGAGTTAGACACTTAACCAACTGAGTGACCCAGGAGCCCCTGTTGTTGTTGTTGTTGTTGTTGTTGTTGTTTAAGTGATTCAATATTAGAGAATAATACAACACTTAAATAGTAAAGAATGTTTTTATTCCCTATAATTTCTTAAAAGTAAGCACTCTGTAAATTACTAGTTAACAGAGGAGAGCCCTGTGGTGACATATTTGGGAACTATTCTAGATTGCCTTGATAGCTGCTAAATAAAATACGCTTTCCTTTGTTCTAACTGTATGTTTATGAGCAAACTAACTGTATTCTAAATGTGGAATTAAGAATGAGATCAATGTCATCATAGTTAGTTCTGTAACATTAAAATGTGTAGACCAAATTATTTCACTTGCCGATCAAATATCCTCATGAAGTAGATAGAGGACCAAGAAAGAAATATTTGAAACCTATGCACGTAAGCTTCATTTCAAGTACATTCTTATACAGGCCTATATCATAGGTAATGAGAGACTCTCATTAAGCTTGAGACAAACATGAAATCCATCAGGGGACAAGGTGAAAAATTGAAGTTAAGGAATAAATCAATTGATTAAACCAGCATACCTGACTTTTAAGCAACTGTACCCTTTCCTAGATATACCACCTATCTGCTGACAGGCTGTTGTCATGATAAATTTGAGGTCTTGACCTAGTCTGTCAACAGAGTTTCTCAAGACAGTGGCCTAGACAATTGCTTCTCAAACTGTCTGGAGGAAGAGCTATACATGTTAATTTCTAATTCTACATGTGTAGCATACAATAAAACAAGTAACTAGGAAAATTAAACCAAAACCCATAAATATACAACCCAGACTCTACTTTTTAAAAAAGATTATTGGATCCTGTGGCCATAAATGACTATTATATTACTAAAAATGTTCTAAATGTTTATTCTTACTATTTGTACTTACTTTATCACAAACAGATGACAGATTGAAAATTGACTCAGTCGAGTGACCACACCATGAGTAGCACAGGGCTAGATCACGTAGCCAGAATTGCACAAGAACATTAGAGAATCTGATTAACAGAATATTATGATTCACAGAACAGGTGTTTTTATTGTTGGTGACAGTGACAGTGGCTTATTTGTTTTGATGGCTGTTCAGTTTTGTTTTGAGGTTTCTATAAATCTAAACTTCTAGGTAACCAACTTAAAAACAAGTCACACTTTTATTCTGCTTCCTTATCAATTCCCCTTCTCATTGTCAGCTTAGTAACCAAAGACATGCATTTGTGTGATAGTCGATCAGAAACATGACCTATAGCATGTAGATAGCATTTTCCTCTGATGCGATGACAGCAGTCTTGCATGGGATTGGAGGCGCACCTGACCTCATTAACTCCAGCATTTATCCAGTCAAGTTGGAAAAACATTTTTCAAAGTCGCACAATTTTTTTTCCACTTTAATTAATGTGACATATTCACTGAAAAGCTGTGGCAGCACTATAGAACATGAAGTTTATACTTGGCAAATTATATTTTCCAGGAAAATGGGAACTTCATCTCATTCTGTTAGATCCAAGCTGTATCTGCATTTTAACTGCAGTCAAGTACAGACTCATATCATTAAGTTTGCTTGCCAAATATTTGCCAAATTTGCAGCTTTGCAAATGCTTTAGAAAATTCATGGAAGTGTCCTGATGAAAAGTAATTTTAGTTTTGGCATACTTGTTTCTTCTGATGTAGTCCCTTTTTATTTCCTTCCTATACCTAAGCAATATCTACAGGAGGATACAACAGAGAAAAAAAAAAAAAAAAGATGAAGTACAGCCCCCATGGAACCTTCATTCTCATATAGTTAACTTCTATTAATTTTTGGAACAATAATCTAAGTGAGATAGTATGTGGATAGGGACAGATTTGGGAAAGGTCAAACATTTCAAGACACCAAGTGAAATATCCACTGAGAGGGGGTTTTACTGACAAGTTGTCCTTTACTGCTTTAAGCACTTATTATTTCAATGGCATTTTTCCTTCATTAACGGGATGAGCAACAGTTTATGAAATTAGATAGATCACCTCATTCCACTAAATTACTGACGGCACTTATTTTAAATCATTTAGAATGTTCTCTGTTCCAGAAGCTGTGCTTGGAAAAATGTGAAAAGATGTAAATATTCATAAATTCATGTATTTTACATATGTAATATTGGAAATTAAATACATGAATAGATTATTTTTATCCACATGGTGACATCAGAAAGGATATCAACCAAAATATTAACAACAGTTAACTAGTTATCTTTGGTTTATGGATATTCACTTATTTTAACTTTGTCTTCATATTTTTGTATTGTTTTAATTTTTTTCTATTGAGCAGTTACACAAATTTTAAATGAAGAAAGATAATGCTATTTTAATTTTGTAAAACACAAACATATTCCCAACATGTTGGGTAATTATGACTGATTAACATCAATAATAATTTCACTCGGGGAAGAAAGTAAAGAGAATATACTTGTTAATCATACTCCATTATGTCTCTGGGCAATTACTGATGACCTCCACTAGTAAATAACTATGCTGTCCAATACAGTGACTACTAGCGAAAAGGAGTTAATGAGAGATTTAAACATTGCTAATCAGAATTGAAATATACTTTAAGTATAAAATATATAATTGATTTTAAAGACATAGTATGAAGTAAAGTATGTAAATTAACTTAATAATTTTATATTTATTTCATGTTGAAATGATAATATTTTGTACACATTGGTTAAATAAAACATAATTAAAATTCATTTTAGTTGCTGCTTTTTAATTTCTTAAGTGAACATCTGGAACATTTAAAATCGTATATGTGGTTTGCAGTATATTTCTATTGAACAGCATTGATGTAGGGTGTATTCTGGGAGTTTGCTCATTCTCAGTGTTGTACACCTACCATGGCTATGCTCTTAAAACTTGACATTGATTCAGGGCTGTTCACCATTCAATCTCCCTTCCTTTCCACAAAGGAGATGGTTCTGAAGTACAAAATATCTAATATCCAAACACATATCTAACAATATCTGTAGAAAATGTGTACACTGAAAATTGGAAACATTATTTTAAGAAGTGGAATCATTCATGGATTGAGATGTTGTATTTTAAAGATGTCATTTTTTTGAAACAGATCTCAAGATTCAGAATAATTCTAGCCAAAATCTCAATAAGCAGTAATTCAATCTACTATGTGAATTTATTTGACTATACGTAGAAAATACCTTTTATCTAAAAGACCATATTTATTTTAAAAGAATTGTATAACAATTTACGGGATCTGATTTTATGATTGAAAAATAAACGTCACCTTTCTTTCAGCTCTATTTCATCTAAGCAATTTCATGACACTTGAATTTCTACAATTATTTCATTTCTCTAATTTAAAAGCTTTTGTTTTACCAACCATTTTTACACCCATTCAAATCCAACAACTCCTGAAAACTATAGCTATTTGAACTATAACGATAACTTACAACTAATAAGGAAAATGACTTCAGAGAAGACTTTTTATGAGGAAATGGGAAATACGGAATATAAGAGAATAAGAAAGACTCCAAATGCAGCTGATCCTGAACTGAAAACTTTCTTTTATAACAAAGAAATTAAAATTCTGGTGCACTGAAGATAAACTTTGACTTTTTAACTATTTTATTCAGTGACAATGTTTTTTGACACCCATTAATTATAGTTGTAGAGTGTGTTATTAATGTATGCTATTAAATATATTGTTCTTCTTTCTTCTGGAAGGTTCAAAGCATAAAAAGGAAATAATTGATCATTTTTGTGGTAAAAGTCATTATTTTCACTGTCACAAAACTGTAGAATAAAACTCATGTGTATCTCACTTATAAAGTAATAAATCATTACCATTCATATTTGATGTTTGAATTCTGTCTCTTCTTAACAGCACTTGCACACATTTTCCCATTCTCCTTCTTTGTAAATACTATTTACTGCTCTACATTAATACCATTGCTATATCCTTGCATTAATCCCTAAACATTATTTGAATGGAATATATATCATTGTAACAATAAATAAATATATAATATAAACATATAAATAATTGTAATTTATTCATTAACTTATGCAATATTTCCAGCATTAAGTACTTTTTTAAAAGTTTTTTTTTTAAAGATTTATTTATTTATTTTAAGGAGAATGAGATGCACAAACAAGAGGAGGGGCAGAGGAAGAAGGAAAGAATCCTCAAGTAGACTTCCCACTGAGCATGAGGCCAACACTGGGCTCTATCCCAGGACTCTGAGATCATGACCTGAACTGAAACCAAGAGCTGGACATTTATCTGACTGAGCTACCCAGGCCCCCCAACATTAAGTGTTTTTTTAATTCCAATAGAAGCACCACTCTATATAGATGAGAATATATGAGTGAATGCTGGATTTCCCTTTATGTGTGGAATGACACCAAAGAAATACACTTCTTTCTCTCCCAATCCAGAAAACTGAGGTTTGCTGCATGACTGGAGGGTGGGGAGCAACTAGGAGAATAGCAGCCAGCACTCCTGGAGGGCTGGAGGACATCAAAGTGACATAGACCCTACTACCCATGTCACGAACCCTATCAGGAAGCCTGCCCATGAGCTCCTTGGGAGGTCTCCTTTGCAGATTTCCAAATTAGCCCCTAGGTACTGTCAATGCTCTACAGGCCTCACCCGCACACACCCCAGCCTTAGTGCAGGGCCAGCTATGGGTGCATGCCTCCAGTGACATCGAAACTGAGCTTTTGCAGACTGCTAGTGACCATTCCCAGAAAGTCAGTCCAACTGCCAAATTGGAAGCACACAAACAGATGAGTATTCAGCACTTCCCTTAGGGAAAGCAAGCAAACAGAAGGCTGTCTGCATTTGGCCTGCTTTGCTGGATTGAGAGAAAGCATATGATCTTAAGAGTTCCCTCCATGAGAGAACAAGAAATGTGGAACAGGTATATCCATATAAAAATGTTGGAAAGATGCCTCAAGATCTCTAATAAGGCTGATGAAGTATATTTCTCTCCCAAAGTCTAATCAGTAGAGACCTGAGAAGTTTACTGCTTCTTCAAATGTGAAGGCAGCAATGCAAGATTTCAAGTAACATGAAAAATTAAAGAAACATGACAGGTGTCACCAAAGAAATGACCACAAAGAAATGGAAATCTGTGATTCAAAATAATTGTTTTAAGGAAACTTAGTAAACTACAAGAAAAAAGAGACAATTCAATAAAATCAGGTAAACAATACACAAACAAAAGGAGAAATTTATTTTTTTATTGTTTTAAATATTTATTCATTTATTTTAGAGAGAGAGAGTGAGTGTGAGAGGGGGGAGGGCAGGGGAGGGGGAGAGAATCTCAAGCAGACTCCCCACCGAGCATGGAGCCAGCTACAGATCTCAATCCCATGACACTAAGATCCTGACCTGAGCCAAAATCAAGAGTTGGACGTTTAACCCAGTGAGTCACCCAGGTGTCCCAAATTGAGAAGTTTAATAGTGACATAGAAATTATAAAAAAAATAAAAGAACCAAACAGCAAGCTAACTGGAATTTAAATAAAAACTTAAAGAAAATAGAAATTCTGGAGCATAAAGCTTATATATAGAAATAATGGGGAGAGATGTGAACATCTCTGGGGAGATGTTCCCAAATCCGGGGAGAGATGTGAACATCAAGTTCATAAAGTGTACAAGTCTCCCCAGAATTCAAACCAAAATAATCTTCTCTGAGACATATTATAGTAGAACTGTCTAAAATCAAAGACAAAGAGATAATTTTTAAAGCAGCAGGAGAAAAAATACCTCACATACAATGGAGCCTACATAAGACTATCAGCAGATTTTTCAGCAATACCTTGTAGGTTGGAGAGAGTGAGAGGATATATTTAAAATACTTAAAGAGGGGCACCTGGGTGGCTCAGTCGTTAAGTGTCTGCCTTCGGCTCAGGTCATGATCCCAGGGTCCTGGGATCGAGTCCCACATCGGGCTCCTTGCTCAGCGTGGAGCCTGCTTCTCCCTCTGCCGCTCCCTGCCACTCTGCCTACTTGTGATTCCTCTCTCTCTCTGTGTCAAATAAATAAATAAAATCTTTAAAAAATAATAATAACAAAATAAAATAAAATACTGAGAGAAAAGAAAACTGCCGACCAAGTCTACTTTACTTAGTAAAGTTGTCTTTCAGAAATGAAAGAGAAATAAAGACTTTCCCAGAGAAACAAAAGCTAAGAAAGTTCATCATCACTAGACCTCCTTACAAGAAAAAATGAAAGTTTTTCCAGCTGAAATGAAATGACACCAGTTAGTAAAAAGAAAACATCAAAGTACAAAACACACTGGTAAAGGTATGTACATAGCCAAATTTAGAATACTCTAATATTTTAATATGGTGAAGATCATTTAACTCTATGTAAAGGTTAAAGGACAAAAATATTGAAATAACTTGAGCTACAATAATTTGTTAATGGATACACAACACAAAAAAAGGCTAAATTGTGACATCAAAAACATAAAATATGGGTGGCTAGTAAAAGAGTAGAGTGTTTGTATATAATCAAAGTTATCATCTCAAAATAGACTGTTAATATCGATAATATGTTTTATGTAAGCCTCACAGTAGCCACAATGCAAAAACCTACAGTAGATACAAAAAAGGCAAAGGGAATGAAAGCTTACCACTAAGGAAAATCACCAATTCAGAAAGGAAGAAAAAAATTAAAAAAAAAAAAAAAAAAAAAGGAACCACAAAACAGCCAAAAATAAGTTGGCATTAGTAAGTCCTTATCTATCAACAATTACTTTAACTCTAAACAGGTTAAATTTTCCAATCAAAAGACAGAGAGTGGCTACATGGATAAAATAACAAGATCCAACAATGTGCTGCCTACACGGGCCTCACTTCAGCATTAAGGACACACATGAGCTCAAAGTGAAGAGATGGAAAAGATATCCCATGCTAATAGAAACCAAAGAGAGCAGGGCTAGCTATGCTTAGATCTGACAAAATAGATTTTAAGTCAAAAAATATAACAGGAACTAAAGAATGATAAAGGGATCAATTTTTATGAGGATAAAGCAATTGTAAATATATTTACAACCAACATCAGAGCACCCAAATATATTAAGCAAATAATACCAGATCTGAAGGGAGAAATAGATGATACAATAATAGTGGGGGACTTCAATACCTCACTCTTAACAATGAATAGATCAGCCAGACAGAAAATCAATATGGAAACATTAGGCTCAAACTACATTAGATCAAATGGATCGGTACAGAACATTACAGACATAGAGAACATTCCTTCCAACAGCAGCAGAATACACATTATTTTCAAGTGCTCATGGAATATTATTTAGGATGTTATTTGAATATTGCATATGTCTTTAGAGTCGCAAGTCAGTTGGCTTAACATGTGGAGATTATCTGTGTGTGATTAATCTAATCAAGTACCAGTTGAGTCGGTAAAATTGAGAAGAAAGTTTTCATTAGCTGGTAGCAGAGTAACTCCAAGGTATTCAAAGAATGAAAGGGAATTGATATTGAGGCAGGTTTTCAGTTGCTAAGGTAGAGGGGTCACATCCACATGTGATGCTGAGATGAAATATTTGAGGGTATCCTTAAGAACATGAAAGTGGTCCCTGACTCACAACCAACACGAAAACCAGGACCTCAGTCCTACAGTTAGAAGAAATTGGATTCTGCCAACAACCGAATGAACTTATCAATGGTTTTACCACCAGAGTCTCTGGAGGTATAGAGTCTCTCAAGGTATAGGGTTTCCCTATACCTTGATTGTAGCCTTGTGAGAACCTAAGCAGAGAACCCAGTCAAGCCTAGACTTCTGTACTGTGGACCTGTAAGCTAATAAATGTGTTGTTTTAAACTGTGGAGTTTGTGATCACTTGTTACACAGTCGTGGAAAACTAATTTGCTACCTGAAAAGGACTGTTCCCTCTAAGTAGAATTTTGGTTCATTTACTGTCTCATTCCATGGCTTTCCAATATAAGCAAAACAGTAATGTTTGTAATTATCCACTTTTTCACTTCATTGAAGTAGCACTAGGGTTTACCACTACCAGCAACATTCCAAATGCTACCCAAATTTGCACTCTTAAACATAGACAGCTAAGTATAAAGAGAAATACAAGTAAAATTGGCAGATGAAAGAGCCTTCTTATAAGAAACTAAGTATAAGACTCCAGGGGAAATAAAATTTCAAAGAACTAAAAAAGAGTAGTAACAAAAACATAAAAAAGATAGGAGAAAAAAAAACTCTTTATTAGAAACCTTGGAATTATAATTATAAAAATATGTTGATTATATTCATAATACTTTTTTGAAGTTTTATGTGTATGCATTCACTAATTTCTCACAAGAAACTTATCAGATAGGCAATGGTTTATCTGTTTTATTGATACAGAAATTAAAGTACAAGCACAAGTCAAGTAAATACTTTGTGCAAATCCAAGCTTATAGATAAAATCAGAAATAAAACTTGAGTTGAAAGTTTAAATCCAGAGCCATGAAAGACAATACACTCAAAATAAGGAATATTTAGAAAAACAAATACAGACATGTAGAAATTTTAGAAGTTACAAAATATTGAAATGTTTAGAATAGTATCTAGATATAAGAACCATAAACAAATATAAGAGAAAAGATATGAAAACAAAAGGGGCACCTGGGTGGCTCAGTATGTTGAGTGTCTGACTCTTGATTTCAGCTCAGGTCATGATCTCAGGGTCCTGGGATAGAGCCTTTCAGGCTCTGCAAGCTGAGTGCAGAGTCTGTTTGAGATTCTCTCTCCCTCTGACCACCCCCCCACTCTCTCTCTAAATAAATAAATAAATAAAATCTTAAAAAAAGATATGAAAAAATAGGGATATAAAGTGATCTAGATAATGAGTTCTATGAAATTGAAAATATACAAGTCATCAAAGAGTAATTGAAGAAAACTTCCTAGATTTGAAGGTCATAGCAGTTGTTCAACAAACACTGAAATGGATAAATTCTAAACACATGCCTACACATACCTCAGTAAAATTTTAGAATACTAAGTAAAAAAAAAAAAAAAGTTTAAGAAAGTAAAAATAGGCTTCTGAAGAAAAAGAAAAAAAGAAAAAAAAAAGCCCAAAATGGCATAAAAAAATACTTCAAAAATACTGAAACCTGCCTATCATTATTTGTTATGCTAAGAACATTTTCTTTTGAATGGTTCATGAGTTGGAATAGTAGACTAATGTTCCCTTAGCTATGTAGTGAATTATATATACACTGTTATGATAATGTAAGTGAATTTCAGGGTTTTTTTTTAGAATCAACTATAGCTAAGAACCAGAAAACAGTGATAGCTATAGAACAGAATGTAACTGTGAATATGAAAACCTATACAAAAAGGGAAGAGAGTGACAGCATGAAGGAATGGCGGCTAATATCTTTACTTTTCCTAAGACAAATCATTATCTAAAACTCATAAATAAATACATATTGCACAAAATTGTGATATAAATCATAAAGGCATGCAGCTGGAAACTACATATAATGATGTAAATATCAAACTATGGTATGGACATATGAGATAAACAATGAAGATTTAAGTTAGTTGCATCCTTACCTTTCATAGCAGAAAGTGAATAGGTATGTGCTAATCTGAAATATTAAAAAATAGACATTCAAACTCATTGTTAAAATTACAGATGTAACAATCCTGAGGGTGGGTGAGGGCTAGGGGGAGAAGCAAGGGTTTCTGATAATAAGTACTTATGTATTCCTTTGATACAATAAATGTTATTTCTTACAAAAAAGTTTCTGAACAGCTTTCATCAAATCACACATCTCAACTCTTTTCTGGATTCAAGTGCACAATTACAATCACAGGTCATGTCTTCTTGATTAAACGTATATTAACAATGTTGAGTAATAAGCTACTTGTTTTTTACTGTGAAAAATTCACTGGTAGTGTTCCCATCCTATTTTAAATTCTGTTAGAGCTGATACATCTAAAAATTAATACTTAGGTCACAAAAACATATGCTTTTTAAGATCGGTAGAATGTAGTATTGCAAAATTACAGTATGATTTTATGCCATATCCTTAAAAATTCATTGAATCAGAATTATATACCTTAACTCTTCCACTTATTATTTTGATATTGTTACACAAGTACCCCAACTATTTGGTGTCTCAAGACCCACCTATAACATAGAATAATAATGCTTTACCAACCTATCTAATAAAATTGATATTCAAACAAATTCATCATATCATTTGAACTATAACATATATTTAAACATTATTTTTGAGTATTTTACTCATCCATTTGAAAGTGTTATGTAAATGACAAAAACTCTGTACGATGTTAATTAATGACTAATGCCAGTTTCATCCAAATTTGAGGATATTGATTCAAGAATGGCTAACATGCAAAAAATAAGGTATGGAGAAATTTACTAGGTACAGATTGATAGCATTTCATTTGAAGTCCAATTAAACAAAATAAAGTTATTTTATTTATGTATGTATTTATTTATTTAAAGATTTATTTATTTATTTGAGAGAGAGAGAGCAGGGGGGAGGGGCAGAAGGAGAGGGGGAGAGAGTCCCAAGTGGACTCTGAGCTAAGCCCGGAGTCCGATGCAGGGCTTGATCTCATGACCTTGAGATCAGGACCTGAGCCCAAACCAAGAGTTGGTCGCTTAACTGACTGAGCCACCCAGGCACCCCTAAGATAGTTATTTTAATTGTGAAAATGTTGGAGATACAGACAATCCTCAATTCCAGAATCTGGAATACTGTTAGAAAAACAATTTTCCAGGGGTGCCTGGGTGGCTCAGTTGGTTAAGCCACTGCCTTCAGCTCAGGTCATGATCTCAGGGTCCTGGGATCGAGCCCCGCATCGGGCTCCCTGCTCCGCGGGAAGCCTGCTTCTCCCTCTCCCACTCTCCCTGCTTGTGTACCCTCTCTCGCTGTCTCTCTCTCTCTGTCAAATAAATAAATAAAATTTTTTAAAAAAGAAAAGAAAAACAATTTTCCATATAATTCAAATTACATGACAAAGAGTAAAGGCCATATTTTTTAAAGTGTTGTAAATGTAGCCTAGAGAAAATGTTATAAATGTATCTTAGAGAATTACACTGGCATGTCACACAAGGTATTTTATACTTAAGCAAAAGTTGACCACTTTCTGTATGGTAGGATACTGTAAATGAGAAACAAATAGCTAATTTTAGAATCATGATTAGTGATGTTTGCCCTCAAACCTGGGAAAACAGGATGTTAATTCAATATCAACTTACCCTTTTTTTTGACCACAAGAATTACAAATATATTAACATCAACTTACCCTTAATTATAATCATATTCTATGGCTAAATAATCATTCATGTTTAAAAGACTTTTTGAATTAGATTACCATGAGTTTCAGAAATATACTGTTTCATTGACTCTAACATCTAGGTACATACTAAGTAATCCAACTTCAGGGTACTAGGAAATGAACAAAAATATAGTATGTGACAAGTGCTGAATATATTCTAAGTATTTTCATATCTAAACCTGCAATTTATTATTACAACAACATCTCGAAGTAAATTGGATTATGGTCTGAACATTACAATTGAGCAGGTAGGAGATTGAATCAACTATCACTGTAATTGGTATTGACACTGACCAGGTTGTTTTCCAAAATGTGGAAGCTGTGATAATAATAAAAAGAACATCTACATCTGAGTGTTTTACATACATCATCTCATTTTATCTTAATTCAACAATCAGTTATGTTGCAGTTGGTCAGCCCATTGAATACTTAACACTTAGATCCACATTGTATAAAGGAGAAATAAGGTCAAAATAAACCCAACGGTTACTCTAAATCCAAATAAGTCCCTTGTGAATTTCTGTTTCCTGAACTATCACATACTTACCGAAGATTATTTCTTTCAAAATGTAAAGGGAGCTCTTTCCCATCTTGCAAGATGGCAGGTGAAAAAGCTGAGAAGCCGGATACTAAGGAGAAGAAACCTGAAGCTAAGAAGGCTGATGCCGGTGGCAAGGCTAAGAAGGGTAACCCCAAGGCTAAAACGCCAAAGAAGGGGAAGCCCCACTGCAGCCGAAACCCTGTACTTGTCAGAGGAATTGGCAGATATTCCCGATCGGCTATGTATTCCAGAAAGGCCATGTACAAGAGGCAGCTAAATCCAGGGTTGAAAAGAAAAAGAAGGAGAAAGTTCTTGCTACTGTCACAAAACCAGTTGGTGGTGACAAGAATGGTGGTACCCGAGTGGTTAAACTTTGCAAAATGCCTAGGTTATTACCCTACTGAAGATGTGCCTCGAAAGCTGTTGAGCCCCGGCAAAAATCCTTTCAGTCAGCACGTGAGAAAGCTGCGAGCTAGTATCACTCCCAGGACCATTTTGATCATCCTCGCTGGTCGCCGCAGAGGCAAGAGGGTAGTTTTCCCGAAGCAACTGAGCAGTGGCTTGCTACTTGTGACCGGACCTCTGTCCCTCAATCGAGCTCCTCTGTGTAGAACACACGAGAAATTCGTCATTACTACTTCTACCAAAATTGGTATCAGCAGTGTGAAAATCCCCAAACATCTCACTGATGCTTACTTCAAGAAGAAGAAGCTGTGCAAGCCCAGACACCAGGAGGGTGAGATCTTCGCACCGAGAAAGAGAAATACGAGATTACAAAGCAGCGCAAGGTTGATCAGAAAGCTGTGGACTCGCAAATTCTGCCAAAAATCAAAGCTGTTCCTCAGCTTCAGGACTACCTCCGCTCTGTGTTTTCTCTCACAAATGGAGTTTACCCTCACAAATTGGTGTTCTAAATTTCTTACAAAGAACGTAATTAAATAACTGATCCATTAAAAAAAAAAAAAAAATGTAAAGGGAGAGGCTAGTTAAAATTCCTTTTTCACTGCAGAGGCCAGTCACATGCTCGCACTCTGAAACAAAGATAGGACCCTGCATTAGTTCCAAGTAATGTACAGATTACTTAAGAATTTTGCATGAAAAAGTTACCATATTCTAGGAAAAAAATAGCATTTATGAAAAAAAATCAGTAAAAACGAACCATCCCAAAACCAATTAGATTAGTGTTTTGTGACTTATGATACATTGCCTTCTCTTAGAACAGGTTTCACCCATTTCAAGTCATTCGTTCAGCCCTGAAAAAATAAGCATTTTCTGCCATTGTTTTCTAAAGGGCAGATCATGCCTTTTCTATTTGGTATACTATTTTCAAAATGTCACAAAATGGCAAAGAGTAAAGAATCCTAGAGACCAAGAGAAACAAGTTTTGCATATTTAATTGCAAGAGTGAGCAGAAAAATATTCCCAAGGCTTTCAAGTAATTTTTCCTAAAATATGTGTGAATACTTCATTTATGGATATATCAAATAGAGAAATAATCATCTCTTGATTACCTGTACACAGATATCATGCTTAAGTATATTTATGATTGAAAACATTTAGAAAAATTATTCTAAAGGAGTGCATGGATAAGATTATCATTGTTTTCAAGTCTTTGCTTCTATACCTCCCCATCCCCACATCTGTTAGGATAGATGATGATAACTGATTTAAAGTTATGATCAGACAGAATTTTGGAAAAACATTTGCAACTTTCTCCCTCTTGTCTAAAAATACAATTTTGGGGTGCCTGGGTGGCTCAGTCTTTAAGCGTCGGCCTTTGGCTCAGGTCATGATCTCAAGGTCCTGGGATCGAGCCCCACATCAGGCTCCCTGTTCTGTGGCTGTAACAGGAAGTATGATTTCTTTTTATGATATTGTGATTTCTTATTGTTTCTATATGAGTGAAGGTTATCCATGGCCTTCTGTAACCTAACCATAAGTGGAATGTCTCAAGTCCCACTTTAAAATGTATTTCTGAGTTGGATTCCCTGATGCTATGAATATAGGATGAATGTTAGAATAGATCACCATTCTCTTTGTTAAAAGAATTTGCAGGGCACCTGCATGCCTCAGTCAGTTAAGTGGCCATCTCTTGATTTCAACTCAGGTCATGATCTCAGGGTCCTGAGATCAAGCCCCATGTCAGGCTCTGCACTCAGGGGGGAGTCTGCTTTCATTCTCTTTCACTCCCTCTGCCCATCCCCCTGTTCTCTCTCTCTCTAAAATAAATAAATAAATCTTTAAAAAAAAGAATTTCCTGTTAATTCCCACATTCTTACATATATTGTATGATATCTAACATACTGTAGTAACTATCCATCAGTTTTTTAAATACCTAGCTATCTGCCTCTCTGTTTATCTTTCCGTGTATGTCATATATAAAAGGCTATGTCTTATTTTTATATTTCAAGTCTCTACTATATAGTGAGTAACAATTGTGAAATAATTATTGAATAAACAGATGAATGCATGAATGAATAAAGAAGGTTCTATAAAGTGTGTTTTCAGTGAACCAGTATAAGTGTCTTAGACATATGCTTGCAGGTGGTATGGCCACAGCAACTTCTTTCAAACCACATCTCCAAAAGCAAGGGAAATAAAAGCGAAAATGAACTTCCAGGACTTTATTAAGATAAAGGAAACATTCAACAGAACAAAGAGACAACCCACGGAAGGGGAGAAGATATTTGCAAATGACACTACAGATAAAGGGCTGGTATCCAAGATCTATAAAGAACTTCTCAAACTCAACACCCAAAAAACAAAGAATCAAGTCAAAAAATGAGCAGAGACATGAACAGACACTTCTTCAAAGAAGACATACAAATGGCTAACAGACACGTGAAAAAATGTTCAACATCATTAGCCATCAGGGAAATTCCAATCAAAACCACAGTAAGATACCATCTTACACCAGTTAGAATAACAAAAATTGACAAGACAAGAAACAACAAATGTTGGAGAGGTTGTGGAGAAAGGGGAACCCTCTTACACTATTGGTGGGAATGCAAGTTGGTACAGCCACTTTGGAAAACAGTGCAGAATTTCCTCAAAAATTTAAAAATAGAGCTACCCTATGACCCGGCAATTGCACTACTGGGTATTTACCCCAAAGATACAGATGTAGTAAAAAAAGGGCCATATGCACCCCAATGTTCATAGCAGCAATGTCCACAATAACCAAACTGTGGAAGGAGCCGAGATGCCCTTCAACAGATGAATGGCTAAAGAAGATGTGGTCCATATATACAATGGAATATTACTAAGCCATCAGAAGGGATGAATACCCACCATTTGCATCAACATGGATGGAACTGGAGGAGATTATGCTAAGTGAAATAAGTCAGAGAAAGACAATTACCATGTGATATCACTTATTTGTGGAACATAAGGAATAGCATGGAGGACATTAGGAGAAAAAGGGAAAAATGAAGCAGGGGAAATCAGAGAGACAGAGGAACCATGAGAGACAATGGACTCTGAGAAACAAATTGAGGGTTTTAAAGGGGAAAGGGATGGGGGGATGGGTTAGCCCAGTGATGGATATTAAGGAGGACATGTACTGCATGGAGCACTGGGTGTTATACACAAACAATGAATCATGGAACACTACATCAAAAACTAATGATGTACTGTATGGTGACTAACATAACATAATAAAAACTAATTATAATTAAAAATAAATGAATAAATATAAAAATTAAATAAATAATTATGCACAAGGTTTTATTTTTGATTAAAATCTAAAAATCATTTGATATAATTATGGAAAAGCTAGGATAGGAGGTAAAACATTATCAAATAGAAAAATTGAGTATTAATTATTGCCTTTAGACCCCACACTTGGTTCCTCAGGGTGCCACCTGTTGTGATCTTACTTCAGCTTACTAATTTTTACCCACAGATTTTGGGAAGGAAGTGAAGAGTACTTTTTTTTTTTTTTTTTTGAGAAAAAAATTTACTCTTTTAAGGTCTTTTTTTACTGGTGTCCAATTTCTTCATCTGACTTGCTTGTGTAATGGTTGACACACTTGCTTTGCTTTTGTCTCTGGTACTTGTATGGTCCCTGCTTCTTGAATACATGAGTTCAGATTAATGTATAAGTGGCAACAGGTTAGCACTGCTCAGACGAGTCATGGTGATAAGTTAAGAAAAGAACCAGCGTATTCTAAAGTACCAATAATGTCACAATGTTAGTTCTTATGTGATTCCTCAAATACGAAGGATAAATAACTATAATAACAAATATAATAAAAAATAATGCAGGGAGAAGAGAATGTCAATGGTATGGCTTTCTAGTTTTGGTGAAACTGCTGTTGATAATTAATCTTGGCCTCACGTCAGCGATTCTGAGCCCCTGGCATCTAGTCACCAATTTCTTTATTTCATGCCATTTCTGATTAGTTTTGAACATATAACTGTTTCTGTATTTAGGTGTTTTGCATCTTTCCACATCTATTATTTTCTGCCATATATTGGTAAATAAACATCAAGATCTGAGTAGCATAAAGAATGGAAAAAACAGGTGAAAACTGCAAGTCTAGTGAGGGAAGAGGTCAAGTCCACCTGAAAGAGCTGAGAGCTGATGGGAAGAGGAGGCGTGGCCCACACGGAATGAGGCTTAGGGGTCAAGCACGGTGAGCAGTACTAAACAGACCTCACTAAACTGATCATTGATTCTCAGGTTGCGACCTTGCTAGCTTTGACCCCATCTAGGTGGAGACATTTCAAATGTAACCACAAAATATGTTTGAGGCCTACAGGAAATTTCGGCCTCTGATTCAGACCACCATAAGCGCTGCCTGATGTTGAACTGTATTTCTAACCTGTAATTTCATTCTGACTGAATTCCTGGGCACTGCTAAAGATTGAAGGAGTGTGGTTTGTAGCTTTCATTTGCTATACTGCTTCCATGTGCAAAGGCTTGGCTTAAAACCCTATTTTAAAACTCCCAGAGCATTTCTTTATCACAATTTCCAGATGGGTTGAAGAACACACCACTAGATGAGCAGTAAGATTTAAAAGGTTCTAGTAGAGAAAAACATTAGTACCATTAAGTCTACAAGGAAGAATGCTATGCATATCATGGCAACTTTCCTTATATATGCAAAGTTACTAAAAGGGTCGCATCATCTTAATCAGCTATTTTCTAGTTCCACTAGTGTGCTGAGATGTGGAAAGGCTATTACAACAGAGAATGGATGGAAATTAACTATGGAAGAAAAGTACTCTAGCAGCAAGTGTCTTTCTAAATGGAATGAACTAATACATTTCCTTCCTTAAGAAAGAAGCTAACATCACAGAAGTGTTGTAAGGTCCTTTCTCTGAGTGTTTGATTAGGTAATCATAGGAGATCCTTTTAAATTCCTTAAGTGCAATTCTCACTCTTGTGAAAGCAGTAACTAATGAACTGAAAGCAAAGAGGAAAAATGGTCTCATGCAACTAGAAAAGAATACTGCCAGTGCTACATACATCTTAAGGTCCTTTTATATTCCAAATGAGTATGTGTCCAAACGATGAAGAATAACATTTTAAATGTTACATTTGGATATTATAAGACAGTCTTAACTTTATATTTTTGTCTTTTGAAATAATTTAAATTTTGTGTAACATACAATGTTTTCACAAGTGTTATAATTCACACTTGAACATCTATCATCAAAAATAGTAAAATTAATTTTTGACTTTACCAAGATCTTTACAAATTTAAGTACATAGCATTTACTAGGAAAACATAAACATATTTATTAGTTATTTGTTTCTAACAACACTAAATTATTTATGTGAAATCAAAATACCAACAAAAGTAAGATTACTTTCAAAAGAATGGAGGATACAAAAAACCAAAGTGAACACTTTTACAAAAAAGGAAAATTTATAAAATAATATAAATAATGTAGTTAGACCAAATTGAAGTTTTACTATAATTAGGGCAATTTGGAAAAGCTTGCTCTATTGAATGTTATTCTTTCTGCTCTATAACAATAACTCAGCCTTATCAAAATAGGTCAGTAATTATTTTTAAATTCACCATTATTAACCACATGATGTTTGGACATTTATGTACCCATTTTCCTTTTGTGGAATAAAAGTCACATTCTAGTTATGATATTCCAAACTAATAAAAACCAAAGTATAGCATTCAAATGAATAAGGGCTTCACACTGAAATCACATTGAATGAGATAGAGGGAAATTAAAATTTAAGGATTTTGCTATTTATTATATCCAGATGCAGTTAGTGGAAATAAAGTATTCTATATAATTTTTCATCAAATCAATTTATTCGCAAGTCTCTTGTTACACAGATAGCAGGAAAAGTGGAAAGAGTTGTGAATTAGACTCCACTAAAGGCCATGATTCTTGACCCCTGGTACAAAACTTATAAAATATCAGATTTGAAGCAGCCCAACTAATGTGCTGAATCTTAATTTGGGATCATAAGTGAATAGGATATTATATTGTTGGTAGAAATACGTGGAAAGATAGTGTGAAATCTTTTTAAAACAGTAAAACCGTAAATGAATATATAATGTTACTTTTAAGTGCCTGCTCTCTAGATATTTCTCATTTATGACAATAAATATTAGATCAAAGAAACATTTTTAAATTTAAAGTTAAAATATATTGTGAAAAATATGTGATGTGGAAGAATTATAAAGGCAAGAGTAATGAACACATTAGTGTAGTGTATCAGTTGACCATTGGAGAAAAAAAATTGAAAAATGTACATTTCATACCACTCATTTAGAAATGAATTTTATATAATGTGTAAGTGCACTGAAAACCATACTTAAAGAACACAAATACATTTTCAGATCACTAGAAAATCATAAGTATATGTCAAAATATTTTCTATGCTTCCTGTATCAAATTTGTAAGCTAGAAATCAAAACGATAACATTCTAAAATTTGATTTAATGAAATTAACCACAATGTATTTAATGAAAAATGAAGATATCTGCAAAATACAAGTGATAAAAAATATTTGCTACATATTTTAAAATATGTAATATCATTTAAAATTTCATATAAAATAATAAGAAAATAATTTAAATTCCAAATATAAATAGACAAGGCTAATGAAATACTTATACAAACTGTTGTAAATTATTAGAAGTTAATAAGCAAAGATAGAGAAATGGTAAAACAAGGTAGGAAGAAGTACATGAGCACATTAAAATGAGAAAAGGTAGAATCCATTTAGGAAAATTCCACTAGTTTTATGTAACCATGTAGACTTTAAGGTTGTGTAATGGTGGGAGTTAAGATTAAAGTATAAGCAGCTACAGGTGCTAGTGTGTGATGGTGCTTATATGTTCTTTGTTACGTTTGCTTGTTATGGTGTTTAAGTTCTTTCCCTAAAAAGAGTAGAGTGATATGTCTGATAAATGAGCATGAGAATCATGTTTGCAATTTTAAAAGATCACGAAGGAAATATATGCCAACCAAAAATTTAGGAAAATATGATAGCCCAGAAAAATGACTAGCATTAAAAATCAATATCGTCCTCAGGGTAGTTACTGAAAGGAAAAAATAGAGTTGTAAAATAGCTGAAAGTTAGCCAGCTTAGTTACTTAAGAAGGACAGAAGTCAAAGCCCAGTGCACTCCTGGATGGAGACTGTGAGTCTCCACACACCCACACTCACATATGAAACACAAATCTGGGACTGTAGAAGACCATATCCTAAGGATAAGACTGAATGGGAAAGAAGTTAGTCTTCCCATGGGCTTGCAGGCTTGAGTAGTTCTACAAGGTGTGAGGAATCTTAATTCTTAAATTTGGGTTAAAATTACTCTGGTCTAGTAGGATATGGACTCCTGAGAGATGCTGGACTCCTGACCAACAGCACATGTAAATTCTCTTCAGCAGAAGATTCTTTTGTACCAGACTTCAAATTATTTCTACAAATGATTTTTCAGATAAATGGCTGGTATCAGGTCAAAGATAACCAGAGACACAAGGAAAAATAAAATAAAGAAAACATTATGATCAAGAACCAGCAGTAACAGTCATGCCCTGGCTTCCAAATTACAATTATCATACACAGAATATGAAATAGATGAAGGGGATTGAGAGTACACTCCTCATGATGAGCACTGAGTAATGATGTATAGAATTGTTGAATCACTATATTTTACACCTGTAACTAATATAACACTGTGTTTTAACTAAAATGGAATGAAAATAAAAAATGTAATAAAGAAGAATATAGAAAACTATGTTTATAATCTATAAAGAAATAAAAGCAAGATTAGAATATCTTCAGGAAAGAGAATACTACAGAAGATTATGTAGCATATTAAAAGTAAGTATAACTATTTAAAAGGAAAAAAAAAACTTTAAATTAAGAATTCAGTAACTATGATTTACAAGAGTTTAAGCAGAACAAAAGTGGGAATTAACTAATTATAATAAAGAATAAAATATTTACAGCTTTGCTCTGATGATACAACCAATATTCTTAGAAAAGAGTAATAGTCTTATTTCTCATCTTTTTATTAAATATTGGTTTATATATGTATATGTTACTTATACTAAGTATACCATTTATATAGTAGTAAAATATCTAAGATACTTTAGTCAATACATGACACATGTATAGAAATTTAACAAAACTAACATGCAAAATGTACTAAATTTGTTAAGACTTTATTTCCATAATTTCAAACAGATATAAAATGGAGATGATAGTCTATTCAGAAAGCAAGAAAACTAAGGAAAATATTGCATCTGGCATTCCATATTGCCTGTTTCTTCCTAGAAATAAAACAAGAATTAAAACACTAGTATTTGTTTCCCTTGTCAAAATGTACAGTTCTACAGTGCTGGGGGTCACATACAGAGACCTAGAATTTAACAAATGGATATACCTTTGTTATTGATCAAGTTTGCAGAGATGAATTTAGACTCAGTATTTATCTGGGAATTTAATGAAAATCTAGCAATGAACTATCTTTGTTATCAATTACATTCATCTTCCAGCTGCCATGTGTAGGAAGTTTTATGACTTAAACTCTTGGGTCATTAATGATAATTATCAAGACTCTCAACAGTGTCATGTTATTCTCATATTTGTGTGTTGTTTTCTTTTTTTTTAAATCTTTTTTTTTTTTTAAGATTTTATTTATTTATTTATTTGAGAGAGAGAGAGAGAGAAACAGCATGAGAGGGGAGAGGGTCAGAGGGAGAAGCAGGCTCCCCGCCAAGCCGGGAGCCCGATGTGGGACTCCATCCCAGGACTCCGGGACCATAACCTGAGCCGAAGGCAGTCGCTTAACCAACTGAGCCACCCAGGCGCCCTGTGTGTTGTTTTCTTATAGTGGAAGAACATTTTACAAAGGATACCATGAATATATTATTTCCTCTCATGCCCTTTTCCTCTAGCACCAATGCTCCTATAAAAACAGGCTTTGGGGTGCCTGGGTGGCTCAGTCGTTAAGCGTCTGCCTTCGGCTCAAGTCATGGTCCCAGGGTCCTGGGATCTAGCCCAACATCAGGCTCCCTGCTCAGCGGGAAGGCTGCTTCTCCCTCTCCCACTCCCCCTGCTTGTGTTCCCTCTCTCGCTGTGTCTCTCTCTGTCAAATAAATAAAAATATTTTAAAAAAACAGGCTTTAAAATCAATGTTTGGCTTAATTTGTATATTTTATATGTAATAAATATATAATATTATGTAATTATATAATAAGTAATATGTAAATATATAATATACAATAAATATGCAATAAAACATGGAATAAACAATTTTCCCATATTTATTTATAACTACAGAATGCAATTCATCTTAGACCTTAAAGACATTCTGTAAAAACCTTCCATCTGAATACTTTTGATGGTTATATTTGTTAAAAGACAAAAGAATAAAATATTGGACTCCTTGAACAAAATGTGTTATTATATATATTTTTTTAAAAATGGATTGTCCCCACTTTCTCTATTCTCTGATAGTACATGAATGTGTATTGGGAACAAATGCTCCCAGCACCCTTAAAAAAGCATTATGCTTAAATGTTCTGTGGATTCACGAAGTAATACAAATTTGACCACTTTAAATACTTTTGAGAGTACTGATTTTTTGTCTTGTTATCAAGAGCTTAATTATTTAGAAGTGTGGCTGATAAACATTCTGGTCCTTCCTTACTTGATTTCTAAGAAGAAAATCATGAAGAAAAAAGTATCTATTTTGCTATAGCTTCTGTTTTATACAAGATTATGGCACCCAAGGAGAAACTGTTCAATTCCTTATGGTGTGCGTGCGTGCGTGTGTGTGTGTGTGTGTGTGTGTGCAGTATATGTGGGGGGCAGACACAAGGAAGATTGAATAGGGATAAAATTTGATTAAGAAATATCCTAAGAGCTAGCGTTCTCTACCTAATGATGATAACTGTTCTTCATATGCTCTTAAATTGGAAAAACAAATGACTTTCATTTGAAAAGAGTGAAGCATCATTGACAAATTTAGCATAGTTAATATATTTGAACTTGACTATCTTGTGACTGCAAGGTAGGCAAGCTTACTGTACCTTGGTCAGGAAGACAATGAGCTATATTGCTCAGACATACTGCTCCAAAGACAATGTTAAAAGATTTAGCAGAAATTGATTTGACAGTGCAAAAATGGCAGTCAGATTCTAGCTGTCTCTAAGCAGGTCATGTTCCTCCCTGGCCAAAGATATTTAGATTCTCTCTATACACAGCTTCAGGATAAGGAAGACCTACCACACTAGTCCCAGGGAATAATTACATTAAGCAGAGCTCTTTTGAATGTTGAATTCACTGGATGGACAAAGACTAAGAACACTTGAAGACAGTTAAGAGCAGACAGGACACCCAGGCCAAGTAAGAACTATAGTATAAGCCACATTACTTCAAGAGTACAAAATTATTTATTATAACATTATATTTATGATTTTAATGGAACCTGGCATCTTAATCTACTATTGTTCTATGTAGAAGGGATGTTAAGAGCACTGGCTTTGAAGTCAAACTGGTCTTGGAATTCTATTTAGTCACTTCTGTGTTCTTTTAAATGCCAACACAATTATGAAAATTAAAATATATAAATTGCTTAAAACAAGATATGACACACCATAAACACAGACTGTATTATCCATAGATAGCTAAACTTTAGTCGCTAATACATTAGTACTTTTTTACAGATTAGCTTATAATATCCTCTCTCAAACCACATAGGGGAAGCATTATTACAATGTCTTTTGAAATTATAGTAACACAAGGCAACTGAGAAATAGTTCATGTGACTTGCTCAACTCCCATAGTTTGAAAGTGACAAAGCCAGGATTTGGACTCAGTTTGACTATATTTTTTGTTAATGTAAAAACTTTTCCATGCTGACTGTTATTTTGAAAACTATAAAGATTAGATAGATAGATGATAGAAGATGGAAAGAGATAGATAGATGATAGATAGATGATAGATAGATAGATAGATAGATAGATAGATAGATAGATGATAGATGATAGATAGATGATAGATATAGATGATAGATAGATAGAAGATAGATGATAGATAATAGATGATGATAGATGATAGATAGATAGATAGATAGATAGATAGATAGATAGATAGATGATAGATAGATGATAGATTAGAGACACTCAGACAGACATGGACAAAACCAGGTTAGCAGAACAAGGACAATCAAGGAATGGTACTGGGGAATTCACACTAAGCCTGCAATTAGCAGTCTACCTATTCTCCACTTAAGATTTTAAGACCTTACATACAAAAGCATATTTTCACATTGTTGAAAATTATGGAGTGCTCCTTGTAGCCCTAACTAATAATTTTATTGCCTTCTTTTTATAGTTTATTATTGGTATGACTTTTTTGGTTATTTGGCAAAGAGCAACTGTAAGTACACTGACATCACCACTAAATTACTTGCAACAGTGGCTGTGAATTAATACAAATCTCTTTTGCCCAAGGACATGCTTCTGAAAATTTAACACCAGGAATTAAAAGAACCGGAGAGGGAAACAAACCATGAGAGACTCTTAATCTCAGGAAACAAACTGACGGTGCTGGAGTGGTGGGGGTGGGAGGGATGGGGTGGCTGGGGGATGGACATTGGGGAGGGTATGTGCTATGGTGAGCGCTGTGAATTGTGTAAGATTGATGAATCACAGACCTGTACCCCTGAAACAAATAATACATTGTATGTTAATAAAAAAATTAAAAAATAAATAAAAATTAAGAATTCTAAGTGGTCTATAGGAGGAAACATAAAAGACAACTGTATTAACACCACTGGTGTTAAAGGTGGTGCTAACATTTCAGTTCAGATAAGAATTTTACCCTCTAAGTATTCAGAAATGATTCAAAAGAAAAATTTTGTTCCAATTGATTATATTGAGCTCTTATCATACCAATATAGGCATGAATTTTAATGAAATGTTTCATTTATATTTTCATGTATTTTCCCTATATTGAATACTCTTCTGGAATTCCGTTAGAATTATTGTTTACAACAAGTGGTAAAAAATGATCAAACTAGTAGTTAATTTTTATCATCATGTTAAATACATGAATGAATAAAGATTTAAAGATCTTGGGCGCCTGGGTGGCTCAGTTGGTTAAGCGACTGCCTTCGGCTCAGGTCATGATCCTGGAGTCCCGGGATCGAGTCCCGCATCGGGCTCCCCGCTCAGCGGGGGGTCTGCTTCTCCCTCTGACCCTCTTCCCTCTCATGCTCTCTGTGTCTCATTCTCTCTCTCTCAAATAAATAAATAAAATCTTAAAAAAAAAAAAAATCTGGTGATGATGCATTCATATAATAATCTGAATATCCTTGCTTGAAATTTGACTTATTGTTATCTTAAAACCTTAAAAACACTTAAATGATATAAAGCTTATGTTTGAGGACATTACACAAACATGGTGGGACAAGTCCAAAATTAATTTAATTGCAGTTTTTGTCATTGTTGCTTATATGTTTTGCTGTGGGTTTTATTATTTGTTTCTTTTAGAACATCCCAAGTTTATACCTCTTGGAGTGGAACACTAATAACTATTATTATTGTTACTAATAATCTAATTAATAACAGAGCCATTGTTGCTTATATGTTTTGCTGTGGGTTTTATATTTATTTGTTTTTATCGTTGTTGCTTATATGCTTTCCTGGGGTTTTATTATTTTTGTCATTGTTGCTTATATGTTTTGCTGTGAGTTTTATTATTTGTTTTTAGGACATTCCAAGTTTACACCTGTTGGAGTGGAACACTAATAATAATTATTGTTACTAATAATCTAATTAATAACAGAGACCCTTCCATTCACAAAAGTGTCTATTTCAAAAACAAATTATATGATCACTCTTTTTTCTGTCACCTATCTATCATCTATCATCTATCATCTATCATCTAGTGACCGATTTTATAAATTGTTTGTAGAAACAGATTGGCAATAATTTCTAAAATAGAATCACATACTGCATATCTCTAAAGACTATCTTAAGCCTGTCTCTAAAAGAAATTTATTTTCAAGTTTAACAAGAAACATATAAGAAAGTTCAAGGGAGCAATTTTTAAAATAGGTAAAGCCTGAAAAAAACAGAGACTTATAAATAAGACAGTGGATGTTTAAATTGGATGAGACTGGAGGAGATTATGCTAAGTGAAATAAGTCAAGCAGAGAAAGTCAATGATCATATGGTTTCACTTATTTGTGGAACATAAGGGATAGCATGGAGGATATTAAGAGAAGGAAGGGAAAAATGAAGGGGGGGAAATAGGACAGGGAGACAAACCATGAGAGACTATGGGCTTTGAGAAACAAACTGAGGGTTTTGGGGGGTGGGGTGGGGGAATGGGTTAGCCCGGTGATGGGTATTAAGGAGGGCACGTACTGCGTGGAGCACTGGGTGTTATACAAAAACAATAAATCATGGATCACTACATCAAAAACTGATGATGTATGGTGACTAACATAACATAATAAAATTAAATTAAATTAAAAAAATAAAGTAAAAAAAGATAAAAATATGGTATATTATTGTCATGCTGTATCATATAGTTAAGATGAATAATTTATAGAAAAAATAATTTTAAAGCTACATCGTTGTATATATGATCATCTCATTTAAAAAGCTAAAATAATTCAAAAGGGAAAAATTTACATCGTTAGTATATGTGTGGATGCTATAAATTTCATTTTAAAAAAGTAAGATTATTAGTATCACCTTTCAGAAAATGATCTTATCAAAGTTAGGATGGGATGAGGATGCAGGGAATAGAATGGAGACATGTGTATAAATTTACCCCACCCCAAGGCCTTAGCTTGTGGGTGTTGGTGTGGGTGCGAGTGGTTTTATAGGTTCTTATTGCATCCTTAAAATAACTAACAATAAAGCAGATTATGCGTAGACATATGATGAGTGTGTTTTGATCAAGAATTATGGTAAATTCACTTCTATGGACAGGGATGCCCCCCAACATACCCATACATACAGACCACAGACATACATACATATCTCTAATCAATGCTAGTTAATACTAACAACACTTTCAAAGCAAATGTGAATCAATTACACTAAACATGATTATCATGAGAGCTGTTAGTGTTATCAGGCATAAAATATGTAAAGGTTATATTTGACAAATAAATTATGTCTCTAAATTACAAAACATTTCTGGGTCATGTCTTACTTTGAGATTATGAAAATGAAAATTCAAAAGTTAAGTTTTAGAAATAATAGACATTCAAAGGATTCACTTGTCTCTTTATTGTAACTGTCAACAAGCTATTCTGGTCAGATTCACAGTAATTAAACCAGTGCCACTAACAGAAATTGATCTTTTTAATTTATACGATTTCTATTCTTTTTAAAAATATGTGTTAAATGTGACGGATGTACCTTCACTTTTAAAGCATTTGAAAATAGACATCTCTCTCAAATAATCAGTGGTCTCTCATGGGAACAATTAAGTTGCATAGCCTTTCTCAGACATGAGATATACAACTGGCTTTGTTCAAAATTATGTTTTTCCTTTAAAGCTGAGAGCACAACAAAAGGTAAAAGATGTTTTATGTAGGGTACTATGTCCTTTAATTAACAGAAGTCACCATAAATTATGAACCATCAAACACAGGAATGAACAGATAACTAATTCAAATGGGTATCTGAGATTCAGACCATTTTTAATTGAACCTCACATTATATTTATTCAACAGTGACACTGATATTTTCAGATTAGTCAATTAATTTATCATTTAATGAATGAAAAATGAAAATAGGCAACCTGATTTATTTTTACATGGTAACAAGAAAAACAAAAAAAGAAACAAACAAAATATGTCTTGGATGAACTCATATTTTTTTCTTTTCTTTTTTCAATTGTAGTAAAATATATATAAAATTTACCAATTTAAATATTTTAAGTGTACATCAACAGTATTAATTGCATTCACATTGTGTGTAACTATCACCACCATTCATCTCCAGAACTCCTTTCATCTTCCAAAACTGACACTCCACATCCATTAATGATAATTGCCCATTCCTGGTCCCCCCAGTCCCTGACAACCACCCTTCCCAATCTTTTGTAGTACTTTTGTCCACACCTAATGATAGCATTTATTCTTCTTTTTGTTTTTTGGGTTTTTTTGGGTTTTTTTGTTTTTTGTTGTTGTTGCTGTTTTTTGTCTTGTTTTGTTTTGTTTTTGTTTTTGATATGTTTGTTTTGCTCAAACAACATTTATTCCTAACAGTTCTGAAATGCTGGGAAGTCCAAGATCATGGTGCCGGCTGATCAGGTATCTGGTGAGACTTTTCTGGTTTGCAGTTGGCCTTCTCCCTGCATCCCACATGGTGGAGAGCAGAGAGAGAGAAAGAGAAAGAGAGAGAGAGAGCGAGCCCTCATATTCTTCTCTTTTTTATCTTCCCAGCTTTGCTGAGGTATCATTGACAACCAAAAATTGTATAAACTTAAGGAATACAATCTGATGACCAAATTGTCCTGAATTCACATAGAAACACTTTAGTTTTCTTTTAATCTTGTTACTATATTCTCTTGCCAAATAAGTTGATACTTATTTTAAAGTTGCTATAATGAACAACTTTTATAGAATTAGTTTCAAAAATGTTAAAATGTATTATTAAAAAAAGAATTTAACACAGATTTTTTCAAAATAAACAGAAATTTACAAATATAGATGACTAAAATTTGTATAAACATTTCATTTTTTGCAAATTGAATAATATATTAGTAACAATTAACTAGAAATATTGTGTTATGAAAAAATATTTTAAATGAAAGAATAACACAGCAGAAGCTCTGTAAATAGGCATCCTGGAAAATTCCCCTTCAATGATTTTAGTTACTTATGTTCTTGCCTATTCTAATAATTTAAGAAATGCATATTTTAAGGAGATTGCATTTTGGTACTTTGTACTGGATTAGTTTATATTAACTCAAGTTATGTTTTCCAGAATATTAAAAGTTAAATAGTTAACCTTGGAGAGTAAGTTTAATAATTGCCTATGATGCTGATTTTAACCCGTTTTCTTTCGTTCTCTGTTTACATTTTTAAAAAAATGTTTTATGGGAGAATATGGAGGGCCTTTGATGGTAGTCATCACAAATAAATTGGTAAGAAAGTGCAAATCGGCTTTTTAAAATATCTATACCTGTGGATATTTTTTCACTTTCTTTGGAGCTCAAATAACATATGTCTATTTATTTCTAAGGTTTTTATTCTGTGATACCTCACACAGTGCAGTTTCCTTTAAACACGTATCTGTTGAACTGATATTTAATCTTGGCTGCAGGATGTTACAGCCAACTGCCAGTTATACAAGAATTTATTTTCTTACTTTCCATTTTTAAGTATTATTTTGTTGAGTGTCGTATTATACATCCGGGAAGAGTGAAATTCCATTTATAAAATAAATAAGTGGGAGGATGTAATGTATAGCATAAGGAATACAGTCAATAATATTATAACTCTCTATGGTGACAGATGGTAACTAGAATGATCATGGGGATCATTTCATAAAGTATAAAAATTAGGAATCACTATGATGTACACCTGAAACTGATGGGATATTGAGTATTAATTATACTTCAATAAAAATAAATAAAATAAAGTATTTTTTTTTTAGAAAGGAAGGGAAATTGAAATGAGTCTGAGACTATTTTTTTTCTAGTTTCAAGCTTTTATTTATATTCTAGTTAGTTAATATACAGTGTAGTATTAGTTTCAGGAATAGAATTTAGTGATTCATCACTTCCATACAACACCCAGTGCTCAACATAAAATGTGCCCTCCTTAACCCCCATCACCCATTTACCCCATCCCCTCACTCACCTCCCCTCCAACAACCCTCAGTTTGTTCTCTATAATTAAGAGTCTCTTAGATGGTTTGCCTCCCTCTTTTCTCCCCACTCCCCAAGTTCATCTGTTTTTTTTTTTCCTAAATTCCATATATGAGTGAAATCATATAGTATATGTCTTTCTCTGACTGACTTATTTCTCTTAGCACAGTCCTCTCTAGCTCCATCCACATCATTGAGACTATTCCTGAGGGAAAAAAGGGGAAAATATCACTGTGGATATCCTACCTCATCTCTGTTTAATACAAATCAATATTTTATTTTCTGAAAAGGAGCCTTGCTGAGCTCTGAAAGTCTCTTGCAGTGCCAGCGCTTCCACTCACATCTAAATCGGCATCAGTGTTCTGTCAGTGGTAACACTCCCCCATTTATCATTTGGATGACCTTTGCACCAACATTTTTATAAACAGCAATTCTTACAGTTCTTTAACGACCCACTTCTCTGTGCCAAATATCATACCTTTGTTACCAGCTTGTAATAGAGTTCATATAGTAACTACATGCATGTTCCTTATATCTTCATTTTATGCTTTCAAAATAAACGTAACAACCTTTTAATAAATAAAAATAAGCATTTCTTACTCTATTGCTTCATGAAGAATTTCCCTGAGAAGACTGTCTCTACCATAAATTCAAGCTTTAATTAGGAGGCCATCTGTCTCTTTTATGTGTTTTGATGGATTTATGGCTCCCACTATGGAAGTGAACCAAACCATGCACAGCTAATCTTCCTAGCAGGAATAAGCCTCCCGTACAGGACAAATGAAAGACACCTAAGTAATAGAGGTTCCCTATGTTCTTCATCAAATGTGTGGGAAGTGTTTAATCAAAGAAAAGTACCACATGATATTAAGCAGAAGTATTATTTTATATACCAAATAATGCCTCAAATTCCTACCGCTTATAGAAGTGTGTATATAGGGTGCATAAACAAAGCAATTCCATTGTGGCATTTAACTTTGAGTTAATTAATTTTCTCAGAATATTTTTGAGTGTCACCATTTTTTCAACTTTTATAAAATAAAATCATGTAATAGCCTAGCAGGATTGCAGTTTCTTAGCATTTCATATTTATAAATCACTTTAAGGCATTCATGAACATTCTCTTGTCTTTCCCTACATAATCCCCTTAACTATCCCCTGAAAAAAGCATAAACAGACATTCAAAGAGCAATGAAGTGATATCTAAGTATGTAAAAAATAGAGGCTCCCTAGGAAATATTTTATGACACTTAAATTGTTGAGGGCAGAGATAAAGTAGAAAATACTAGAGAGAAGATGCATGAGTCTGATAAGTTTTAGAAATGTAGCTTTATGAACTCTGTTTCTCTCTTTAAATATCTCTGTTCTGCTGACATCTTGTCCATATTTGACATTTTTTCTCCCAAATCCCATATTGAATTATTTGATATTTCTTTCACATGCTCATGAATATTGAGGTCTCTGTATAAGATCATTTTATGTATTTCTCTTTGTATTATTTCTGCATATTCCCACTATAGTTCTTGGTTAAAATCCCTATTACTAACTTTTACTAGCAACATACTTTTAATGCCAAAGTAATATTCTTCAATTCCATAAATAGGTATATATTTTATTTATTTTTACCAATATTTATATCCTAAAGTTACCACTAAACTGATTACTCTGAACAATATTTGTGTCTCTTTTAGAAATGTGTATAATTGAAATCATACAGTCTGTACTATTTAGTGTGTGGGGTTTTTTTGCTCAAGCTGATTTGTGTGAAATTTATCCCTTTGAGTGTTTGTGTGTATGTATCTGTGTGTGTTTGTTTACATGTAACAATATGTTTCTCTTTCTTATTGATGTATCAGGTATTAGATTGAATGAATGCATGGAAATGAATAATTAATGTTATGTTAATTAATTATTAATAATATTAAATCAATGCATCAAGTTGCCAGGTATACCCTGTTTTATTTTTTCCTAAATTTTATTTTAAGAATATTAAATTTACAGAACAGTTACAAGAATATTTGCCACATTTTTCTGCTTTCTCTCTTTCATATATACATATATTTTGTTTTATTTTGCTAACCATTTAAATATAAGCTGTAAACACCTTTAAATTTTAACCCTAAATATTTAACATGTTTCTCCTCAGAGGGGAAATAAATTCTCCTACATAATTGCAACAAAGTTATCATGCACAAAATGCTAAAGATATTGCAGAACTCTTATCTGATGAAATGCTCATGTCCAAATTTCTCCAATTATCCAGTATTATCATTTTAATATAGTTTTGTTGTCATTGTTGTTTGTTCTCTGTTCTATTTTTTAATTTTTTTAAGAGGTGGGATTCAATTTAAGATATTACCTTGCAGTTAAATGTCAAGATTTCATAATGTGTCATCTAGAACACTGCCTCTGATTTCCTTTATTTTTTACCTTTTGTAATTTGCACCCAATACACTTGATGAAAATAAAATAAAGCAAAAGAAAAAATATAGTGTCCTCTGAAAGACATTTTAATAATGAGTTACCATATAAAGAGCCAAGCAATTCTTAAATTTTTGGTATAAAATGTCACTAATGAAAAGTAGTCTTTAATCTCTCTAAGAATAAGAGAAGATGAAAACAAATACAGAATTCATTGCTAATATATATCTTCTGCCAGATAGTTAACTCCCTGAGTATCCTTTGGGTTTCTACTGTCATTGGGGTTCTCTGTCTTGGCACACGTTCTTTCTGCATCCTCCAGGCTTGTAGGTCCAGTAACTTCAGAGAAGATTAGAAAACCTGAAAACTGCACCATCAATATAATAAGATCTGGGAGAGAAGACATCCCATTTTTTTCTTTAATGATTTGAATATGTTAGTATGTATGTATGTATGTATGTAATAAAATAACTTAGGAACTGTTAATACAACATGCTCAATATTAAAACAATGCAAAATATAATCTTAAAATTATTTTTACCTTTGTTTTATTAGCATTATGTATTTTTCCTAATGACATTGGCTCAATTTTTTTTTTAATTAAGGTGAAATTAGTGTATGACATGGTATAAATTTCAGGTGTACAACTATTAGAATTCAACATCTGTGTACACTACAAAGCGATCATCAGCAAAAGTCTAGTTACCATCTGTCACCATACAATTGATCCCCTTCCCTCATTTAATCCACCCCCCAAGCCCCAAACTCCTTCCCCTCTGATAACCATCAACCTGTTCTCTGTGTCTGTGAGTTTTTATTGTTTTGTTTTCTTGTTTGTTTTGTTAGAATCCACATATAAGTGAAGTCATACAGTATTTGGCTTTCTCTATCTCACTTATTTTACTAGCATAATATCCTCAAGGTTTAACCATGTTGTTACAAATAGCAATATTTCATTCTTCTTTAGGGTTGAGTAATATTCCAGCATGCGTGTGTGTGTGCGCACGCATGCACGCATGTGTCGACACGCACCATATCCTAGTTATGCCCTCATCTATTGATGGACACTGACATTGTTGCTGTATCATGGTTATTATAAATAATGCTAAAATGAACATGGGGTGCATATATCTTTTCAAATTAGTGTTTTGTATTCTTCACAAACATACCCAGGGTTGAATAACTGGATTGTATAAAAGATCTATTCTTAATTTTTGAGGAACCTCTATACCATTTTCCATAGTAGCTGTACCAATTTATATTTCCACCAACTGTGAAAAAAAGTTCCTTTTTCTACACATCCTTTCCAAAGCTTATTATTTCTTGTCTCTTTGCTACTGGCCATTCTAACAGGTATTAGATAATATCTCATTGTGGCTTTTATTTGAATTTACCTAATAATCATCTTTTCATGGGCCTATTGGCCATCTGTATGTCTTCTTTGGAAAATTGGTCAGAATCTCTCTCCATTTTATAATTGGGTGGTTTGTTTTTTGTTGTTGTTGAGTTGTATGAGTTCTTTATATATTTTGGATATTAACCCCTTATCAGATATATAATTTGCAAATATATTCTCTCATTGAGTAGGTTGCCTTTTCATTTTGATAATGGTTTCCTTTGCTGTGAAGAAGCTTTTTTTAGTTTGATGTAGCTCATTTTTTTATTTTTGCTTTTGTTTCCCTTGCCTTTGACATCAAATCCACAAACACACCACTAAGACCTATGTCCAGGAACTTAACTGCCTATATTTTCTTCTGGAATTTATGGTTTCAGGACTTACTTTCAAGTATTTAATGCATTTTGAGGTATTGTTATGTATTTGTAAGATAGTGGTATAGTTTCATTCTTTTGCATGTAGCATTCCAGTTTTCCCAGCATCATTTATTTATTTTTTTTAAAGATTTTATTTATTTATTTGTCAGAGAGAGAGACAGAGAGAGCACAAGCAGGGGAGAGCTGCAGGCAGAGGGAGGAGCAGGCTCCCCACTGAGCAAGGAGCCCAATGTGGGACTCGATCCCAGGACCCTGGGATCATGACCTGAGCCAAAGGCAGATGGTCAATGGACCAAGCCACCCAGCCATCCCTCCCAGCATCATTTATTGAAGAGACTGACATTTCTCTATTGTGTGTTCTTGGCTTCTTTGTCATTAATTAGCTGTCTATATGTGTGTGGGTTTATTTCTGGCTCTCAATTCTGTTCCATTGATCTGTGTGTCTGTTTTTTATGCTAATACCATACTTTTTTGATTTTTTTAAAATTTTATTGTTATGTCAATCACCATATATTACATCATTAGTTTTTGATGTAGTGTTCCATGATTCGTTTGCGTAGAACACCCAATGCTCCATGCAATACGTGCCCTCTTTAATACCCATCACCAGGCTAACCCATCCCCCCACCCCCTCCCCTCTAGAACCCTCAGTTTGTTTCTCAGAGTCTATAGTCTCTCATGGTTCATCTCCCCCTCCGATTCCCCCCCTTCATTTTACCCTTCCTACTATCTTCTTGTTTTTTTTTAACATATAATGTATTATTTGTTTCAGAGGTACAGATTTTTTTTTTTTTTTTTTTTTAGATTTTTTAAATTTATTTGAGAGAGAAAACAAGTGGAGGGGACAGGCAGAGTGAGAGGGAGAAGCAGGCTCCCCTCTGAGCAGGGAACCCAACGCAGGACTCGATCCCAGGATCCTGAGATTATGATCTGAGCTGAAGGCAGATTCTTAATGGACTGAGCCACCAAGGTATCCCTGTTTTGATTATTATAGCTTTGTAATATAGTTTGAAATCAGGGAGCATGATACTTCCAGCTTTGTTCCTCTCTCTCAGCATTGTTTTGGCTACCTGGGATCTTCTGTGGTTCCACCCAATTTTAGAGTTATTTGCTCTACTTCTGTGAAAAAGATGCCATTGAAATTTTGATAGTGATTGCATTGAATCTGTAAATTGCTTTGGATAATATGGACATTTTAACAATATCAGTTCTTCCAATTCATGAGCATGGAATATCTTTCCATTTATTTGTGTCTTTTTCAATTTCTTATATTGGTTTCTTATAGTTTTTAGTGTATAGGTTTTTCAAATCCTTGATTAAATTTATTCCTATGTATTTTATTCTTTTTGATGCAATTATAACTAATATTGCTTTGTTAATTTTTCTTTCTGATAGCTCATATTAGTGTACAAATATCACAGAATTCTGTGTATTGATTTTTATATCCTGTAATTTTACTGAATTTATTAGTTCTAACAGTTTTTAGGTGGAGACTTTAGGATTTCTCAATATAGCATAATGTCATCTGCAAATAGTGACAGCTTTGTTTCTTCCTTACCATTTTGGATGACTTTTATTTCCTTTTCTTGCCTTACTGCTATGGCTAGGGCTTCCAATTCTATGTTGAATAAAAGCGTGAATATCTTTGGTCCTGGTCTTAAGGGAAAATGGTTCAGCTATTCATCACTGAGTATGATGTCAGCAGTGGGTTTGTAATAAATGGCTTTTATTGTGTTGAAGTATGTTTTCTCTATACCCACTTTGTTGTAAGTTTTTATCATAAGCAAATGTTGAATTTTATCAAATTATTTTTTTTGGATCCATTGAGATAATTATATCATTTTTAATTTTTATTTTGTTAGTGTGGTGTATCACATTACTGAAACTTCCTTTCATCCCTGAAATAAATCCCACTGGATCATGGTGTGTGATCCTTTTTAATTTATTGTTGAATTTGGCCAATATTTTGTGAGGAATTTTGCATCTTTGTTCATCAAGGATATTGGTCTGGAGTTGACCTTTTTTGTGATTTCCTTATCTGATTTCTATATCAGAGTAATGCTGGCCTCATAAACAAGTTTGGAAGTGTTCTCCTCCTCTTCAATTGTTTGGAATTTTTTAAGAAGGATGTGTATTAAAACTTATTTGAATGTTTGGTAGAATTCATTAGTGAAATTATGTTGTCTTGGACTTTTGTTCATTGGGAGATTTTTTAAAACACACTTTTAGTTTTTATTTAAAAGATTTTATTTATTTATTTGACAGAGAGAGAGAGGACAGTGAGAGAGAGAACACAAGCAGGGGGAGTGAGAGAGGGAGAAGCAGGCTTCCCGCTGAGCAGGGATCCTGATGCAGGGCTCCATCCCAGGGATCATGACCTGAGCTGAAGGCAGACACTTGACGACTGAACCATCCAGTCACCCCCAGATTTTTGATTACTGCTTCAATTTTCTATTTTTTTATGATTCAGTCTTAGAAGATCATATATTTTTTGGAATTTATCCATTTTCTCAAGGTTGTTCTGTTTATTGGCTTATAACTCTATAGTAGTTTCTTATGATTGTAATTCTGTCATATCAGTTGTCACTCCTCTTTCATTTTAGATTTTATTTATTTGAGCTCTCTTTTATTCTTGGTGATTCTAGCTAAAGACTTGTTAATTTTGTATATCTTTTTACTTTTTTTTATTATTTTTATTTATTTATTTATTTATTATTATGTTATGTTAATCACCATACATTACATCATTAGTTTTTGATGTAGTGTTCCATGATTCATTGTTTGTGTATAACATCCAGTGCTCCATGCAGTACATGCCCTCTTTAATACCCATCACCAGGCTAACCCATCCCCCACCTCCCTCCCCTCTAGAACCCTCAGTTTGTTTCTCAGAGTCCATCGTTTCTCATGGTTCATCTCCCCCTCCGATTTCCCCCTCCTTTTTCCCTTCCTGCTATCTTCTTCTTTTTTTTTTTTTTTTTTTTTTTAACATATAACGTATTATTTGTTTCAGAGGTACAGGTCTGTGATTCACTTTTTTTTTTTTTTTAAGATAAACAACTATAAAATTCTCATGAAAGATTGAGGAAGACACAAAGAAATGGAAAAACGTTCCATGCTCATGGATTGGAAGAACAAATATTGTGAAGATGTCAATGCTATCTAGAGCAACCTACACATTCAGTGTAATCCCTATCAAAATACCATCAACTTTTTTCAAAGAAATGGAACAAATAATCCTAAAATTTGTATGGAATCAGAAAAGACCCCAAATAGCCAGAGGAATGTTGAAAAAGAAAAGCAAAGCTGGTGGCATCACAATTCCAGACTTCAAGCTCTATTACAAAGCTGTCATCATCAAGACAGTATGGTACTGGCACAAAAACAGACACATAGATCAATGGAACAGAATAGAGAGCCCAGAAATGGGCCCTCAACTCTATGGTCAACTAATCTTCAACAAAGCAGGAAAGATTGTCCCATGAAAAAAAGACAATCTCTTCAACAAATAGTGTTGGGAAAATTGGAGAGCCACATGCAGAAGAATGAAACTGGACCATTTCCTTACACCACACAGAAAAATAGATTCAAAATGTTTGAAAGACCTAATGTGAGACCAAGAATTCATCAAAATCTTAAAGGAGAACACAGGCAGGAACCTCTTCGACCTCAGCCACAACAACTTCTTCCTAGAAACATTGCCAAAGGCAAGGGAAGCAAGGGCAAAAATGGGGATCTATTGGGACTTCATCAAGATAAAAAGCTTTTGGGGGCGCCCGGGTGGCTCAGCGTTAAGAGTCTGCCTTCGGCTCAGGTCATAATCCCAGGGTCCTGGGATCGAGCCCCACATCGGGCTCTCTGCTCAAGCAGGAAGCCTGCTTCTCCCTCTCCCACTGTCCCTGCTTGTGTTCCCTCTCTCTCTGTGTCTCTCTCTGTCAAATAAATAAATAAAATCTTAAAAAAAAAAAAAAAAAGATAAAAAGCTTTTGCACAGCAAAAGAAATAGTCAACAAAACCAAAAAACAACCGACAGAATGGGAGAAGATATTTGCAAATGACATATCAGATAAAGGGCTAGTATCTAAAATCTATAAAGAACTTATTAAACTCAACACCCAAAGAACAAATGATCCAATCAAGAAATGGGCAGAAGACATGAAAGACATTTTTCCAAAGAAGACATCCAAATGGCCAACGGACACATGAAAAAGTGCTCAACATCGCTCGGCATCAGGGAAATCCAAATCAAAACCTCAATGTGATACCACCTCACACCAGTCAGAATGGCTAAAATTAACAAGTCAGGAAATGACAGATGTTGGTGGGGATGCCAAGAAAGGGGAACCCTCCTACACTGTTGGTGGGAATGCAAGCTGTGCAGCCACTCTGGAAAACAGTATGGAGGTTCCTCAAAAAGTTGAAAATAGAGCTACCATATGACATAGCAATTGCACTACTCAGTATTTACCCCAAAGATACAAATGTAGGGATCCGAAGGGGTACGTGCACCCAGATGTTTATAAAAGCAATGTCCACGATAGCCAAACTATGGAAAGAGCTAAGATGTCCACCGACAGATGAATGGATAAAGAAGAATGGAATATTATGCAGCCACCAAAGGAATGAAATCTTGCCATTTGCAACGACGTGGATATAACTGGAGGGTATTATGCTGAGCAAAATAAGTCAGTCAGAGAAAGACATGTATCATATGACCTCACTGATATGACGAATTCTTAATCTCAGGAAACAAACTGAGGATTGCTTGAGTGATGGGAGGTGGGTGGGATAGGGTGACTGGGTGATAGACGTTGGCGAGAGTATGTGCTATGGTGAGCACTGTGAATTGTTATACACAAACAATGAATCATGGAACACTACATCAAAAACTAATGATGTAATGTATGGTGATTAACATAACATAATAAAATAAAATTAAAAAAATAACTCTTAGTTCCATTGATCTTTTTTATTTTCTTTTCAGTCTCTATTTAATTTTTTTCCTATCTTTATTATTTCTTCCTTTTACTAACTCTGTTTTTTGTTCTCTTCTATTTCTTTTAGGTTTAAAGTTGATTGTTTGAGATTTTTTTTTCTTAATGTTGACCTGTTTTGCTATGAAATTCCTCCTTAGAAATGCTTTTGCTGCATTTCATGGATTTTAGTATGTCATATTTCTGTTTTTATTTGTCCCTAGGTATTCTTTTTATTTCTCCTTTGATTTCTTCAGTGACCCATTGGTTATTCAGTAGCATGCTGTTTATTCTCCCCATTTTCCCCAGTTTTCTTCTTACAACAGATTTCTAATATGTGGTTATAAAACATGCTTGATATGATTTCAGTCTTATTGAATATATTGAGATTGTTTTGTAGTCTAACATGTGATATATCCTGGAGAATGTTCCAAGTGCACTTGAGAAGAATTCTGCTGCGTTTGGATGGAATGTTCTATAATCTATTAAGTCTATTGGTCTAATGATTTTTTTCTATCTAGATGATCTATCCAGTGATATAAGTGGGGTGTTAAAGTTCTCAACTTTTATTGTATTGTTGCCAGTTTGTCCCTTTAGGTCTCTTTATATTTGCTTTATATATTTTGATGATCCTATGCTAGATGCATATGTATTTATAAATGTTATATCTTCTTGCTGGATTGATTCCTTTATCATTATGTGGTGTTTTTCTTTATCTTTTATAACAGTCTTTCTTTAAAGTTTCTTTTGTCTGATATGAGTATAGCTACCCCAACTTTCTTTTCATTCTCATTCACATGTAATATCTTTCTTTATCCTTTCACTTTCAGTCTGTGTGTCCTCATTCCTCATTTCTGTAGTCTCTTGTAGGCAACATGTAGATGGGTCTTATTTTTTAACCCATTTAGCCATTCTGTTTTTTGAATGGAAAATTTAGTCCATTTATATTTAAATTAATTATTGATAGGTATTTACTTATTGCCATTTTGTTAATTGTTCTCTGGCTTTTATGTAGTTTTTATGTCTTTCTTCTCTTTCTTTCTTGTAATTTGATGGATTTCTTTACCTGCTCTATTATTTCACAAGGAAAATGGAGATCTTTATTGCTCTCTGATAATCTCTAATTTTTACATGATAAAACAGGAGCATTTACAGCATGTCTGAGTGGAACTACTGTACTTTGATTAGCTTTACCTTCATTCTGTTTTTATTAGTATATTTCAAGACATATCATTCATTTGATTTCTTCATAATTGGTTTATATTTGCATATAAGGGTCTTTGATTTTTTTTTTTATTTCTGATTTTAAGCTATTGTTCCAGGGACTAAAACATTTTTGAATCCCCTAATAAAAATTATTGTGAACAATTTGTCATAAGTAGAATAAACACAATTGTATTATACTTTTCTAGAGTAGAGGAAAATACTTCACAATAACATTGACTTTTTAATGATGTGTTTGAGTTTTCTACATTTACTTTATGTAAACTTGGCTGTAAACTCTATTTTTTCTACCATTTGAATCACAGATTCAGTGTTAAGTAAAAATGTGGGATAATTTGCCACATAATGTTAAATCCTCCTTCATTGAATGATGCCCCAAATGTTAATATGTATTAAGTGATGCTTCCTGCTGTAAGCATTAAAAAGTAGACAAAAGTACAGGCCGATTAAGAGACTTCTATCAGCTTTACACAGAAATCACTGTGCTTATTCAAGCCGGTCTTTCATTTATCCTGTACATATACTTGATTATTTTATATGACTTACTACATTTTATTCATTAAGGAAGATATCTATTTGTGTATTTGCATGCAATTACAATTAACTATTTTACAAAATAGTGGAAATATATAGGTAATCTGTGGTTAAATAGCATATGTTGCCTTGATACTAAAATAAAATATTCTTCTAAAATATTTATGGAACATATGATTTGAGATCTGGGATTTCAGGATTGTGAAATAAAGAGGCGAGGGTGATGGTAGGGATGAAACAATATTAACCTTGGGTGGAGGAGTGTTGAAGCTGAATGGTAGGTACATAGGGCTTCATGCAGATTTGCTGTACTTTTGTATATGTTGAGATCTTCTTTAAAAAATAAGTTTAAAGAAGAGAGAGAGAGATGCTGCTGTTGGTTAGAGAAGGTTTTTTTTCTCCAGTGAAAAACTACAAATGATCCTTGGATTTTTGATACCAACCTCTGAGTCCAAGGCTTTTTTTTTTTCCTAATATGCAAAATACTTACAACAATTATTCTCAAAATAATAAGTCTCTTTGTTTTTCAATGCTGCTCTCTGATATGGTCATCTTGTCAAAATAAAGGGAAAAAATGTGTGCATTAATGGGAGCCAATTCTCCATGATAATAATATAACATGAAGTTAGTCAAGGAGAAAGATCAGGAAGGAGTAGAGTAGTAAACAAACAGTCAAATACAAAGATTAGATGAATGGGGTGCAGAGGAAAGACAGAGAAAGGAAAAACTACGCCCTTCTCCTTCTCCCCAAGACACAAAAATGCAAAAACAAGGGGAAAAAAGATGGGGCAAATTTTTATTTTCTATGATTTTCATGTAGTAATAATTGCCTCCATCTTGCCTGGCTTGAAGACTTGCAAACAAAGCTTGTTGAGTTATACCTGAGACTGCTCAGAGTCGTCCTGTGAAAAAGTAGGTAAAGGGATTTCAAACTCTCCATGTAGAGTTTTGTATAGTTGCTTCTTAAAATATAGCTTGCTTCTATTAAAAATTGAAGTAGAAATAAAACATCCTTTGGTTTGGTGGGAATTTTTAAAAATTTGGCCCCAAAATTCTCAAAGAAATTAGCCCAAAGAATACGAGTTTCATCGTATTTTTGTTGTCTCTTTCACCATTTTGCCAATTTTATGCTGGCCCCAGGGGACAATGCCTCCTTATTTTATGCCACCCTCCAGTTCAAGTCAAAGCTTCTTGACTTTTAGTAGGGTTTGATTCTTGAATAGGGTCAAGTCTATTTGAGAGTATATATGTTATAGTTATTAAGCTGAAGGCTAATGTTCCAGTCTTTCCAAGACTTCTGCTCATTTTATTTGAAATTTCTTTTTCCTTGCCATGTTAATAGTTGCCTTGTTTCTGATCAGTATACTTTGCAAGTCCAGCCTACTCAATTTATGTTTAGACATCATGACTCCCATGGTAGTGTCCTGGCCACCTGCCCAGAATGTGTTATTGGTGACCCTGTTGTTCTCTTTTTTTAAACACAAAGTTAATTATGACTTGTTGGAGCATCTAATGATACCTGACGGCCTTTGAGACATCATACACTCCCTTGCTAATCTTCTAATAAGTAGATCAGATTCTTTGTGAGAAAGTACCCTCTAAAAAAGTGCCAAATCAGACCACCACAAAGCTAAATGGTCTCTTCTGATGAAATGATGCTATTTGTGAGAATGTACATCATTGGAATTGGATTGAATTATATGGTATTCCAGGAGAATGCAACTCTCACTCCCTCACCTCTGATTAGTATGTGCTGAATCAAGAATGAACTAGGGTAATAGGCTGAGAAAAGAGGATTTTACAATACTGGTTAATTTTTTCTAAGAAGTCTTGATTTTTATGGGTTTATATGATATTCTAGCCCTAAATTAGTTTAACTTTATTGTTTAATTTTGTTCAATTTGTACCTAGGTATATTAGATATCAGAAACAATTTCAGGGAATGATATTAAATTTCATTTTAGGTTTAAAGTGCTCCATACATATATGAAATAATACATGTTTTTGTCATGAAAAATATGTTTTCATATAAATCATTAATTATAGAATCCAACACAGTAGCAAGGTTAGCAGATGCATTCATATTCATGTGATATTCCAAGTATGTGATTGGAAAAATTTAGCAAAATGTATATAATTTCATTTAACATTTTCATACAAATATGCTATTTGCTCTTAGTATATGAAGATTTCTTGAAATGATGTATCTTTCCCTTATAGAGTAAAATTGAATTTATTCAATAGACATAAATATTTATTTATTAAGATATTTCTAGATCATGGAGTACAACTATTTTGTATTGAAATCATAAAAAAAATAGAGAAGCTGTTTTTGACCTGTTCATTTTATTAAAAAGTAAGCAATAACCTATATGTGTTTTGACCTATATGTATTAGAAAGAGGTATACCTTCATCCATCACAACCAGAAATATATTTATGTTTACCTTATATTCATAACATTAATAGATCTGACTTTGGGGTGTCATGGATAATGAACAAATCTATACTTAATTATTGTTTCCTGCAACTGTATCATCATTATTTGAGCACATGGTCTGTAATAAGATTTTACATTTTGACAAATTAGTTGATAAAACTGATGCTCCAGAATATGGGATTTATTCTCAAAAAAATATATAAAAGAATATAAATGATATTTAGAAGATCCTTGAAAGGAAATGTAATGCAAAGTAAATTATTATATCATGATGCAAGTAAGAGCAGGAAACAGGCTGATAGCAGTTGAGACCAGTGGGAGACAAGAAAAATAGATGATTTTGAAAGACAAGGGAATAATGAGATAATAAATACTCTCATACACCTTTCTCTCCCCAAGTAACATTGACACTCTCTACTTCAAGCAGTTACTTGATGGGACAATGTTTTCCAGAGAGAATTGACACTCCATGTTTTTCAGAGGTTCCTAAACTAGTTCAGTTGTAGCAGAAGAAGCATAGGGAGCAGATCTTCATTTGCAATACTCACCTGTCACTTGGCCACAGGATCCCATTGCTAGTGAGAAGTAGGACATGTTAATCCAGGATGTGTCATAGCATTATGATCCTGAGGTGATCACTTTGAGGAACTGGGATGAGACACAGGTAGAAAAAGAATGAATGAGTTATACTCTTGTTCTAGCACTTGAACAGAGTGAAGGCAATAGTAGGGATGAAAACTTCAAAGCTAATTTGTTTCTGTGATCCTTGGACACTTGAAATCAAAAAGGCTTGTGTGAGCCAAAGAGTACTCAAGGCATACTATGGAAGCCAGAGGATCTGAAAGTTTCTTAAGTTTTGCAAACATTTCTGAGAACAACCCGAACAACCACTTTGGTATTGCAGACTGAAAACCTGGATGATGGCTGTCCTCATTTTTGTCCCAACAATGACTGAGTAAACCTATAATTCTCTCCATTCAAGCCTTTCCTGTCTGGAATGCATAGAGGGGCTTCTCATTCCTGATTGAATGCAGAAGGGCCCAACCCCCAAAACATGTTAAGTCCGCTATTATATAATCTCATTGTTTTATTACAACTGTAATTAAGTCATTACATCTGTATCTCTATAGAACAAGTGTTAATTTCTTAAAGAGAGAGACTATGTGTGTCTGGCTTATTTTTCACTTTATATCATATACTACACAATATTTACAATTTTTGAAGTTTTACTCAATAAAAACTTCAAAATAAATAAGTGGATGAACCAATGAATACCAAAATATGTTATTAATTAAGGGAAACCCTCTGAGGTGGTAGAATTAGTCTAAGGCAATTTATAGGCTTAGAAATAAACTCTGTGCATAACAGGCTCTTAAGGGAAAAAAAATAAAATGATAAAAAAAGACAGGAGGTGTAGGAAGAAGAAGCATAAATAGCAATGTGAAGAATTTGAATGACATGCAATAAAGATCAATAAAGATGTTTGAATTAAAAAAAATGAGAAAATAGTAAAAACACATTATATATAATTTTACATTTTATTTATCAGATATTTCTGACATTGACTATTTTATTATTTTGAGATCCCTCAGAAATGAAATTAAAATGCTTTTATAACTCAAGCATTGAAAGAAATATTACTTGTCTATAAATTCACTTGTGTTATAGAAAGAAGAAAAGTAAAGGAAATCTGCTTGGATAATTTCTTTTTTATTAAGTTTTATAAAAACCCAAAAATGAGGTGAAAATGTCCAATTAATGTCGGGACAGAAAGTTAAAATAAGTAAATATAAATGGGTTTTTAGAAGTTTTCCATTAAAAAAAAAATTGATTTACAGGTTAAGACAGGTTTGGAGACTGTGAGGACTATGCTCTGAAATCTACTGTATCCATCGTCTCCCAGCTAATTGTAATAGTAATAACAACAACAGAAAGACTGAATACTCCATCACCAGTGGCTTGACATTAATGACTGAAATGCCAAGTGTGTTGGTTGGCTCCAACTAAAAGTCTGGGCTCCCTTCCTCTTTCTAAACTTCAACCACTAAGACACACTAAACCTTATGGAGTAAAGAAAAATTACCAAATCTTATTTTAAAAATTTAAATGATTTTCCATTCCTGGAATGCTCTTAAGTCAAGTTAATGCTATTTATAGGTTTTGCACAGAAGAATTCTTGTTCATTGGTTTCCTTTTGTTTTGATGTGTGGTTTCACTAACTGATATTACACATCACTTGTGACCAGGATCAATGTTGCGTGCACATGAACTTGAATTCTGAAATGGCAGCAGCGGTACATTTCTGACAAGAAAGGGAGAGAAAGAAAAACTACAATTGTATGTGTAGGAAATAAGATGATGTTTAATAAATAAATGAACAGTCAGAAAAATAGTGATTCAGGAATAAATGAAAAGGGATTTAAGAGTAAATTTAAGGTGACACGTGTTGGACAACTTCTCCTTGCTGACCACTACAGTTTCACTGCAAGATGGAGTAGAAACAATTCATTTAGGTCTTTTGAGGTTATTTCTCAAAGAAAATTAAGAAAAAAGTGTTGAAAATTAAATTGTGTTGAGTTGGTTAAGATGGAACCAATTAAGTAAAGGTACAGTATTTTTTTTCTAAGAAGCAATCCTGTGATTTCATTCTCTTCCAAAGACAGAGATATTAGTTAATTGTATTAGTTTCTTATTAATGCTGTTAAAAAAAAAAAATTAGCACAAATTGGGAGGTTTAAAGCAATGAAAATGGATTATCTTATACTTCTGGAGATCAGAAGTCCTATTTGTGTCTCACTAGGCTAAAATCAAGGTTTAAGCTGTGTCCTTCTAATCGTTATATTTCTTAGCATTTTGGCTAATAACATGTGCTTATGTTTTTCTTCAGATTTCTGTTGACATCTCATTGTCTACTAACATTTAGTCATGAAGATAAGTTGTAGGCCAATCTGATTTTCTTCCTTTTTCTGTACCTGACTTATTTTTTTGCCTGAAAATTTGTGGGAGTTCTTATTTTTAATGTTTGAAAATTATAATAGGACGTCCTTTCCTCCCCTATGTCTACTCTTAAGTTTATAACTAGAACAGGAGAATTCTCTGTTACAAATAGAGGCTCTGTTATCTCTGGAATTTAAATTTTCTATAGGATAACTGTCTTAGATTCATTTTCCTTGTCTTATATATTTACAATACTTTTTAAATCTATTTTCTAACTTTTTTCATTTTCTTTTTTTCATTTAAGTTCTTAGAATAATTTTGAGTTATTTTTAATGTGATTGTATTATTGGCATAAAATTAAATCTATTTTTCACTGTTTCCAAAGTGAATTTAATTTATTCATTTAATTTAATTCATTCATTTTTATTCATTTTAATGTGTTGAGTGTGCCTTTTATGTTCAACTTACTTTACTGCATTAACATTTTTCTCATTAGCATTTGTCAAGGCCTTTTAACATTTTTGATAGCTTTTCAAATATATTTACATTTTATTTTATTTTATTTTATTTTTTAAAGATTTTATTTATTTATTTGACAGAGAGAGACACAGCAAGAGAGGGAACACAAGCAGGGGGAGTGGGAGAGGGAGAAGCAGGCTTCCCGCCGAGCAGGGAGCCCGATGCGGGACTCGATCCAGGGACTCCAGGATCATGACCTGAGCCGAAGGCAGTCGCTTAACCAACTGAGCCACCCAGGCGCCCTATATTTACATTTTAATGTACTGAGACATATAGCTTGCACACTGAAATATGTTTACTATACATTTAATCTGAGATAAATTGCACAAATAGTGGCATTTTTAAGTAAGAAAAAAAATCACAATTGGGCTCAATAATCGCAACAGCTTCATGCCACACTTGGGTTAAAACCCAGTCTTTAGGGCCCCTGGGTGGCTCATTTGGTTGAGTATCTGACTTCTGCTCAGGTCAGGATCTCGGAGTCCTGGGATGGAGCCCCACGTAGGGCTATCTGCCCAGTGGGAGTCTGTTTCTCCCTCTCACTCTCCTTCTGTGCTCTCTCTCTCTCTCAAATGAATAAATAAATAAATAATTATTTTTATAAAAAGTCTTCAACTGACCTAAAATGTTTGAATGATTTTTGTTTCTCCTAACTCAATACATCTTTGAACTGATCTCCTAAAAATCCTCACTTTCTCACATGCTCCAGCCACACTAGCTTCCTGCTAAGCCCACACCAGCTCAGGGTCATTGCTCCTAATATTCCTCCAGCATGGAACACTTTGCTGTCTGGTATCTGTGCTTTATTTCCCTACATTCTTTAGTTTTCTGCTTCAATTTCACTTTCAGAAGGGTCTTCTGACTTCCCTGTCTAAACTGGAAGTCATTCTTGACCCATCAAAACTGTCACTCTCTAGCTCCTTGTTTATTTTTTTTTAGGAGGTCCTTTCACAAATTGACATATTGTATGCCATTTTCTTTGTTTATTTGACAAAGCCACAAAAATATAACCTAGCTATAAAATCACTGTTATTTTGAATATCTAGTGTTCCTCCAATACTTAGAACGGTATCTGACATATAAGAGGCTTTTAATTAATATCTATGAAATGGTTGAATGAAATAAACTGCATTTTAATTTGTATTCCTAATATTTAATTACTTTGCCTTTGTTCAGAATGATATGCTAACATAATGCGATATTCCTTAATTTAATGAAAGTACTTTTAAAGAAGTTACTGAAAAAATATATTCTCTGGCTAAAGCAGTTCTTTTGCCGTGAGATAATAAATAAGTTACGACTTCCTAGTGCCTCATTGAACTGCCAAAGGGTAATCATGGTTACAAGAAAATAAAAGAAGCTTGTTTAAAATTAAACATTGTGTATTTTATAAATTGAGAGAGCTGCAATAAATTCCCTATCCTCTGTACCACAATATGGCAAAGAGGCGCTTTCTAAATCAAAGCTTTTACTATGTAAGTGGTAAAATAAATCAAGCCATTTACCAACACAATGTAAGTTATTGAATCTTTGTTGAAGAAAATGTCACTTCAGTTAGAAACCACCTTTGTAAACATGGCACCATCAGGGTAACTTCAACTAACGCTAAATAAAGACTTGCAGGTACACTGAGTGGCTTTATAAATAACATTCTTCCAAAGGAAAATTTCACTTTATGAAAATGACAACACTCAGCAAAATAGCAGCTATTCTACAATGCTATCATTTAAGAAAATAATAGAATTTAGATGATGAGCTATTCAAGGTAGAAAGAGAATTAATGTGACATTTTTATCAAGAGAAACATGACAAAATAACAGAATAAAGAAAATAGGCAACAACAAATCAAATCCTTCTATCTTGACTGTAAGATGAATGTTGGTGAATCATTAATCTTTTAAAACTGTCTTTTGGGAAGAAATTACATTGTCAAATGCATTTGTTACACTACTCAGTGTTGCATTTATACACTATTAATATACCACACATTGGATTCTCTCTTCACCCCAGCAACTTTAATTGCTGCTTCTCATTTTCCGACTGTGGCTGAAACTGGTATTCTGATGAAGGTGTTATCATATGAAAGGAATATTTGTATATAGAAATGACAAACTGCCCCAATATATCACAGTACAACTACTCTACTCTAGAGTAGCATTAGTTAAGGCCATAAATAAAGTCTTCCTCCTGCTAAACAAGAGAAGAACATCAATGACATTAACTGTCCAGTTGGAAAAATACGTGAGTATTCCCAAAGGACATCTTAGATGATAAAAGAAAAGTCACTTCTTAAAAACTGTAATATGAATTCAAAACACATCCCTACAATTGTCAAGGCCAATACATTTTCCCTAAGTAAGTTTATTGTTTAGATAATGCAAGAATACAAAGTGATATTTGCACATGCTTTTTTTTTTTTTTTAACCTCTGTGGTATTCTTCAGAGAGCTCTATTCCTAATCGTAAAATCATATATATTTTCAATATAGTGGTTGTTTTGTGCCCATCTACTCATTTTTTTTCTTCAAATGACATTTGCCAGGGTGAAAAAAAGAAAGTTTGTCATTAGTTATATTACTACTTGCTTTATCCATCTGTGTGATTTTTCTCAGCTAGTAAGATATAGGGAGACCTAATCCTGGTGAACTAAAACAAGTAATCAAATGTTTGTTGCATTTTCTTTTTACTTAATTTGATTTCTTGATTTATTTTACTTTATGTTGGTAGAAAACATAAGAACATGAGAATAAAATTTTGGGTAATTTTATATAATACTTTACCTATTTATAAACTATCTTATTCCACAAAGATTTTGAGAATGCTAAAGATAAGAGCAGAGGCAAAAAAAAAAAAAAAAAAAAGCAAAATTACTAATAGAAATATCCCATTAATGCAATAAAAAAAGATAAATAAGTACATAATATGAAGGATTAGAGAAAGCACATCTATAAAAACGATTACAGAATTGGTTAAATAAACCCTGTTTGAGTTTTAGCTTCCTGAAAGCCAAAGTGAAATGGAGATGTGACCATTTCATTGGTTTTAGTATAAAGAGAAAAATCAAATATCTTAAGGAAAGCAAATAATTAACCTATCAGAAAGATCTCAAATACTATTACCACACATTATCTCACATGTTGACAATTAGGAATATATAGAGCAATGTCATTAAAACTATTGCTGTGACAAAATCAAGAATTGTTTACATGATTTTTGATCACCGTAAGGTTATTTTGGGAAACTGAATAATATCCTTTTAGTAAATTGCTTTTTGTGTGAAGAAAATTTTTATAGTAGCTTTTAGATACAGGGATAGACTCCTTTGCTGCAAAAGATTTTCTTTTAACACCATGTCTGTATGTCTATTTATGATTCTTAAGAAGCTGGGTAGGAGAGAATTTTTAAAGAACCTGTTCAGAACTGGGGTCTAGAAGGAGAGCTAGCCCAAGTCTTGGGCAGATTTGGTTAAAGATATACTATCAGATAAAGTGAGGATTGTTTTTCCTTATAAAAGAGATGTGGACCTAGTTAAGTACATGAATGATTGATTCATTAAATACCTAAGATTATGAACCATACAGCATGTTCAGGGTAATTTTACCTTGAGAATTTCAAAATTCATGTCATTATCAGTTGCTTACAGTAGCATAAGGTTGAAACAGATCCGTAATTCCTTCATGAAAAGTTAACTTTATGCAACATTGTGTCTCAATAATTCCAGAAAAAATTGTTTACAAGATACATCTGATTATTATGTGAAAAATTTGGACTACTATAAACATTATTAGAAAAAGACTAAATAAGGAAAGCATATAAAAAAGAAGATAAACATTTTATATAATTGATATTCAGAAATTTTGCATGGTTTTATAGCCATTACTTATTTTAACTCATAGTTAACTGTACTAACTCCTAGTTAATGACTAGCACAATACATAGAATTTATATATCCTAGTTATTTATACTGGACAGCAATAGCTTCTGAGAGAGGTGTGCTGGTAATTACTCTGGGGAGAGAGGGTGGTAAGCTCTGATTTGTAGGTTTGCCAATTCCACAGTATAAATACTCCCACCATAGCCAATTTCAAACTACCAACACGATGTCACTAAAAGTGGACCTGGGAAGAGATCATAGCACACTATTATATTGTATTTTCACCATACAGACCTCAATACAGATCTCACCACACCAATATATTTAAATAACCTTGAGTTAGGTAAGAGTAAAATGTGATGAAATAATTATAAATGAGGAGTTCTGAGTAGCTTTTATTTGTAAGCTTATATTGTTTAATTTTTAATGGTGGTTGTGTTTAACTGTTTAGCAAAATTCCTGAAAATTTTATAATTGACTCTTATGAGCCTGTACAAACAGGTTCTAGCATATGTGAGACCATCAAAAGATAATGGAATATAAAGAAATGTTTTTAATTAGAGGGAGAAGGACTTAAAAAAAAGAAGGCCAAACATATGCTGACCCTGAATTTGTTAAACAGAGTAAAAATATATATAGGATATAAGCCCTAATGAATCGGATTTTACTTTGCACTGGGGCAACAATACTATAGACACAAAACTATTCCTAACCAGAGGCAAAAGTCAAGAAAAAGTTTAGAAACAAATAGACACAGAACATGTGTCTGTGAAGGGATGTGGAAATAAACTTGTCCTGTTGTCTTCGAATTGTGGCTAAATCCACAGAGGCGAACCAATTGCGGCTGAATGCCTCTACATTTTAAGGAGAACTGCCAGACACATTTTTCTGTTACTTATAAGAGTTCACCGCTCACCAATTATGCAAGCAGAAAACAGAGGAATTCGTGATTAAGGTTAAGAGTTGTCGATCTAAATAATGCAGTAACTCCCCTGCAACCTCAGCTACCTCTTGCCCATTTTCTTTTTGCCCTGGACTGATAGATATGTGGGGCACACTAACCAGACATTGCAGAGGCAGATGTCAAACACAAGAATAATTTGCCAGCATCCCCTTTTTGCAGGAACTCCTATTTCTACAGTCCCTTCCGTGGAGGAATAAAAAAGAACTCATGTATTCCCCCATACCTGGAGATGATTGCAGGAACACTAGTTAGATAAAACAATAGTTGTATCCCCCATCTTCCCTCCCTATTTTGGACTGAATGTTTGTGCTCCTCACCAAATGCATATATTTCAATCCTAATCCCCAATGTGATGGTATTTGGAGGTGGGGACTTTAGGAGGTAAGATTAGGTCATGAGAGGATTAGATTTATAGTCCCTTATAAAAGAGACCCCAGGGAGCTCCCTTGTTTCTTCTGTATGTAAAGACACAATGAAAAGATGACCCTCTATGGACTAGGAAGCAGGCTTTCACCAGACATTGAATCTGCTGGCTCCTTCACTTTGGACTTCCAACCAGAACTGTGAAGAGTAAATTCCTGCTGTTTATCAGCCATCCAGTCTATGGTATTTTTGTTATAGTAGCTTGAATGGACTAAGATACTCTCAGTCTCCAATAAGAGAAAGACCCAAAGAAAGAGAGAATGGTACAGAGTGAAAGATCAAATTGTTATCCTTCCCATTCCAAATTCCTCAACTCAAGCTAGTCATGTGCAAGAAGATTTAAGAATGTGAACCCAAAGTTCCAAAATTTCAACTTTATGGACTATTTTATGCCCAAATTGTCAGAATCCCTATGGTATCTATCCAATCTGCAGCAGCATATTATAATATGTAAATATTATAATATATAATATATAAATATAAATAAATAGTATATAAGTATATAATATATATTAATACATATGGATTATATATATTAACTTAATACATATGAATTATATTATATATAATATGCATCTTAAAATAATAATTATATTATATATAAATAAATAATAATTATATTATTATGAATTATATTATATATAATTATATTATATATAATTCATATGTATTAATATAGCAATTAACAAATCTATCTTCCAGAGAAAATAATTAGTTGTGTAAAACTATAATGAAACTCATATGTTACCCACACAATATGTTGGCTTGATAAAAACTAATAACTACTTAATGTATGTTAGGAAAGAAATATTTAAAATTAAGATGTAGTAAAGAGGTATGAAGGCACTGCCTTATGAAAATGAGAGAAATAGGGCACCTGGGTGGCTCAGTTGGTTAAGCGACTGCCTTCGGCTCAGGTCATGATCCTGGAGTCCCGGGATCGAGTCCCGCATCGGGCTCCCTGCTCTGCAGGGAGTCTGCTCCTCCCTCTGACCCTCCCCCCTCTCATGTGCTCTCTCTCTCATTCTCTCTCTCTCAAATAAATAAATAAAATCTTAAAAAAAAAAGTTTAAAAAAAAAAAAAAAAGAAAATGAGAGAAATATACATTTAGCCTCTCCATACTAGATCATAATCATGGAGTTATTTGGTCTCAACATGTGAAAACCGTACCTCCTAAACACATTCAGAAAGACCTTTCTATTTGTAATTCCATTGAAGACATTCTGTGATGAGAAAACATATTTCTAAAAGGAATTCAAATGAAGTGCTTTAATTTATAGCACATTGGTTCATATTCAAATATAAAACCCTAACTCAAATATTAATAATGTCCCCTTTACTGTCCTGAAATAAAATATAGCTATTAACTTATCTAAGTGTACATTTAGAAAATCAACAAAAGTTACAATTGTAATGTAAAAAAAACAAATTATAAGAAAAGTGATTTATAGGGCGCCTGGGTGGCTCAGATGGTTAAGCGTCTGCCTTCGGCTCAGGTCATGAATCCAGGGTCCTGGGATCGAGTCCCGCATCAGGCTCCCTGCTAGGTGGGGAGCCTGCTTCTCCCTCTGCTTCTGCCTCTCTCTCTCTCTCTCTGACTCTCATGAATAAATAAATAAAACTTTAAAAAAAAGTGATTTACAATAAAAATAAAGGCTCATTTCAGTCTGTAAAAGAACAGGAATAAATCACCACAAGACACAGTGAAGATGCCAAGCACTTGTAGTTATATGTAGTCTCACCAAGAATGTTACAGCTCTATAGACAAATGAGGGTGTAATAGGTGGATCAAACACATAAACAGCATTGCCACTGGGGATAAGAGTTTCCAAAATGGTAGGCCACTCTTGAGAAAACTTGGAACTTTTTCTTGATTAAAGTGTATTTTAATTTGTGGAAGATTTTGTATATATTAGAACTTCAAAATATATTTTGAAAAAAACCTGTTTTAAATAGGTTCTAAATCAGATAATTATAAAGAGGTGTTTTGCTTCCTTGAATGCCCAGTGATCATTCGAAATGCTGGTGGAATGTATGGCATGACTTTCCTTGCAGTATTTAAGCTTTCTCATCTACTGCCCACTAAAGGGCAGTGCTGCTCTCCAGTATCTGTGACAACTGGAAACAACTCTATAAATCTGCAAGTTATTTCCTACCAGTAGCCCTACAGGCACTGAAAATCACTGTTAGTGAGCATCGTGATGGGAATCAAGGTACCTGGGCTGTGGTCCTGTCTATTAAAATAGCAAGTGCCTCAGTTAATCTCTTACCTAAAAGATAGTTCCTGGTGTTAAAATTATTATTTCAATAATATCCAATTAATGAAAATTGGATCAACAAATTATAAAAAGGTTAATTTCTATTTCCTCCTAGTAACTCCCAAATTCATTAAACTTGAAATTTATGTGTGAACATCATTCAACAAAAACTTACTTTCACCAGCTATGTATTGCTTTAATTAAAGATAGCCACAATATGCCATCAGGATTGTATTTCTCCAGTCTGTTGAGGTTATATCTCATAAACCACTTAGAACCAAAAAATACATAGGTATTGATTTCTGTAAGTAAATTAGGTTTTGATTGTAAAGTGTTTGTCCATGTGATTGCTCACGCATTTAAAAATGACATCTTGCAGTACCCTAATTGCTACCTTGGTTAATTTATTTCACATAGATATACCGTTAACCACCTAAAGAAACCAAGAGAAGTGCAAGACATAATTGCATCTTAAAAGTATAAGTATAACCTTCTGTATCACTCTAAGCTTCTTTTGAGATTACAAAGTAAAACATGTAATTTTCAATAGCTTTTAAAGCATTGGTGCTTTCCAAATAGGCAGTTACATTCTAGTGATATTTTCAAAGCTTCACATGAATTAAAAAATAAAACAAGCTATTTTCTCATTGATGTATAAATTATTTCTGTTTCAGAAATCTAAAGATTTTTAAACTGTGCAGTCTGATTGTTTTTACTGATCCATTTGATATAAGCAGGCAAAATACTTTAACCATGTAGATTCAACCTTAGATATTACTCCCAATTATGCTTTATTGATCAATGGATACTTCTAAATGAATCTCAGATACCATCTTTTTTATCAAGATCTCATGGTCTTATGGCTGGAACTGATTCATAAACAGATAATTTGAATATAAAATGTGAAATGTTCATAGGGCATTATGGACTCATAAATTAAGAGACTATGTAAATTAGAGTGACTTGTGTCTATAAAAAGTAAATCCTAGAATACCTATGTGTTCACATAATAAAAGCTTGTTTTCCACTCATATAAAGTTTAGAAATGGTATTCCTGAACAGTTCCCAGGGGAGCTGGAAATGGGGCAGTTCTCGGCTCCACTGAGTCACTCAGAAACCACGGTTTCCACCACTGTTTCTGGAGTCATCACAGTGATGATTTCAGGCTAGCAGAAATGAGTTGGTGTTAGGAAACTGTTTCCCTAAAAATCTTGGACTGAAAGTGACACCCTTCTTTCAGTTTATACCCCATGTTTAACACCCAGCCACCTGGCCATCCCTAACTGCAAGAGAGGCTGGGATGTGGAGTCTACCTGAGCTTGATATATATATTACACACGAGCACACACACACACACACATATACACACACATACACAGAGAGAGAGAGAGAAGGGGAGAGGGAGGGCATAGAGGGGAGGGAGAGAGGGAAAAAGGAAAGAAGGGAAAAAAGAAAAGAAGAAAGAAAAGGAAGTCAGTTTTGGAGACTATATAGCATTCTCTGCTATTCTCCTGAGTTAAAAAAAAAAGTTAAATCACAGCTGTAAGCAATAGGAGATTTTAAAATTTTAATCAGAGAAGTAACATGATCAGTTGTGCATTTTAGATAGATCATTCTGGCACCTGTGTGTCTGAAGGAATTTGGGGGTGACACATTTCTGGGAAACTATATTTTTAGCCATCAATTAACACTAAGCCTGAACAAGGAGAAATTAAACATAGCACAAGTGTCCTCATCTAAATATTCTTCAACTGACGAAGTGGCGTGCATAATAGAAAAATCATTTTAATGAGGGTCACATATTTCCATCAAAATCTGCCACCAACGTTTTGGTCTCTTAAGTACCAACTAGCAAGCCTTAGGTAAATGAGACAATTTTGACCAGTTAAGCCAGCAGATCCCTTCCAATCCTACTATTGCAGTGTATCTTGAAAAGTGTCATACGGGATGATTTAGGGCAGCTCTAACACAGCCCACTGGACTTTTCCAGGAACATGCAAACCAGTCAGAGTAGAAGGATTCTGATTCCAGCTAATTCCAATATGTGTGTGTGAGCCGGGTTGGGGGGTGGGGGAGTTCCTCACCAACAGGCAATTCTTTGGACACCAGCTGGGTGTCTTAAAATTCACCTCAATTTCGACCCTATCTATCCAGAAATAAGATCAGATTCCACAGGTGAAGGGTTCAGTCCTACAAGACCTCCCACTCCCAGCAGACTAATCACAAGTCCATGTTGTCACCTGGGCTTCTGACCAAATAGCTATAAATCATAAGTTCCCATGCCCTCCTCCTGGGGTTCAGTTAGTTGACAAGAGTGGCTCACAGAACTCAGAGAAACATTTTACTTACTAGATCACCAGTTTATATAAAAGGACATAACTCAGGAATAGTCAGATAGACGAGATGCTCAGGGCAAGCTGCGTATGGGCTTAGAGCTTCCATGCTCTCTCCTAGCACACAACTGTCTCTATATCTCTGTGTGTTCACCAACCCAGAAGCTCTCTGAACCCTGTCCTCTTGGGTTTCTGTGGAAGTTCCACTACACAGGCATGATTGATTAAATAATAGGCCACCAGCAATTGATTCAACCTCCAAGCTCTCTCCTCTCCCCAGAGACTGGGGGTGAGACTGAATGTTCCAACCCACTAGTCACATGGTTGGTTCCCCTGAAAATTAGCTCCCATCCTTAGGGAATTTCCAAAAGTCACCTCATTAACTTACACATAGTTGTGATGGAGAGGAGCTTGTTATAAATAATAGGACACCTATTTCACTTCTTATGGCTCTGAAGCAATTGCAGGAACTGAGGACAGGAGACCAAATATTTTGACAATGCTCCCATTGCTCTTATGGCTTAGGAAATTCCACAGGTTTGGGGAGCTGTAAGCCAGGAAGTAGGGAAGACCATATATCTATGAGAAATATATTTTGGTCATCTGAATTACCAAATATATATTATGTATAAATCACAATATCACAGAGTAATTTGAAATGAATAGTGGCAGAATTTACAGTGGTCACTACAACCTGAGGTGGAGGATTTGAAAAATAAATACTTTATTTGATTTTAAAACATATGAAAGTAAGAAAGCAAGGTACTGCTTTAAGCATGGGACCTGAGGCAAGTCATTTCACATAATGCCATGTCAGTTTTTTGCTGTAAAATGGAGTTTATAATAGTACTAACTATTATAAGTAGAATAGTTGTTTTGATTAAACTAGATAATCCATGTAAAGCAATCCACATATTTCATAGTAAGAGTAAGGGGTTAATAAAGGCTAGTAACTGTAGGTATTCCAAATTAGGTATGTTCCACCTCTCTGTCCACCAGGCCTAAAGGTGGGGTATAATTCAACTCAATTCTGACACTATCCAGGTTAGCATCAGATCCCCAGTTAAGGATTCAGTCCTACAGGACTGCCTCCTGCCTACCACCATAGACTCTAATCACAAGTCCAGGTTGTCAACCAGGCTTTTGAACAAATAGCTATATCAATATATCAATATCAATATTGCTTCTCCTGGCTACTTCCAGATCAGTCTTCCTCCCCTGCTCCTAAGATCTCCACCTTCAGGTGTCAAGTCATTACACTATCCCAGGGGCATTCCAATTTTAGTGTGCATCAGAATCACCTGGAATACCTGTTAAACTAGATAGCTGAGTCTACCCAGAATTTTTGATAGTAGTCTGGGATGGGCTTAGAATATTGCATTTCCAATAAGTTCCCAAGGATGTTATTGTTGCAGGTCCAGGGACCAGACGTTGAGAATCACTGCCCTATAGAAAACACAACTTCTCATTGTCACTAACATTTACAAACCTCCAAGCCTCTCTTCATTTCCTGAGGGTTTCAGTTCTTCGCTCATTCTCACTCTCTCCAAAATACTTTGACATCATCCTTAGTCATTTCAATTAACACCTACATGGCCTCTGCAACTCTCTGGACTTGGAGCTTGAGCAACTGCTCTCTTGCAATGATCCTTTTTTTCCCACTGTACCCCAAACTTTCTTCCTATGACCAACCCTACCTACACAAGAACATGTCATTAGCAATAACTGCAGTATCTCCACTAGCTCAATTTCACACATTCCTCTCACAGATCAGTATCGCTTGTATTTCCAGCTCCTTCTCGCTAATGCTTTGCCTCTAACAATCTTCTAGACCTTCATTCCACTTATCTTCATCACATATTTACTTGCTTCTTCTCCAGTTTAATTTCAGTCACTTATGATTGCATAAACTGTCAACTTCATTGCTTCCATTTCATTTAACCATATTTGCCTGGTAAAACCGAACAGGATTAAATAGAATTCCTCTCCTACTACACACTACACCCATAGGTCCGACTACAAAAGGAGGGAAAATAGGGACATACTGACTTGCATTTTAAACCCATGATCTCTAATCTGAAAGTGCCTTTAACATTGCTTGATAATCGAATTTTCTTTTCTTTTTTTTTTTTTTTTAAAGATTTATTTATTTGACAGAGAGAGACACAACGAGAGAGGGAGAGGGAGAAGCAGGCTTCCCGTCGAGCAGGGAGCCCAATGCGGGGCTCGATCCCAGGACCCTGGGACCATGACCTGAGCCGAAGGCAGACGCTTAACGACTGAGCCACCCAGGCGCCCCGACAATCGAATTTTCTTAGTTTACTCTCTGAATGATTATTTTATACTTTCTCCTGTCTCATATCATCTTTGCCATTCTCTCCCCATTTCCTGCAGTATTTCTTCATTTACTTGTAAGTTATCAGAAGTTACCCATGCTAACACCTACCCTCTCATGCACCTAAGGGGATCCACTCATATAATCTGACTGCCATGAGCCATGAACTGTCAGTTCTCTCCAAAGGGAGCTCTTCACTCAGGCATTACAACATGTCTGCTCTCACCAACTCAAAGACAACACCAACAATTTGCCTGTATCTCTCCTAATCATTAAACGCTTCACCTCTACTGGGGATTACTTACTTTAACATTTAAGCATGTCTTTATCTTCCCATTTTAAAGGAAGCAAAAAGGGCGCCTGGGTGGCTCAGTTGGTTAAGCGACTGCCTTCAGCTCAGGTCATGATCCTGGAGTCCCGGGAACGAGTCCCGCATCGGGCTCCCTGCTCGGCAGGAAGTCTGCTTCTCCCTCTGACCCTCCTCCCTCTCATGCTCTCTGTCTCTCATTCTCTCTCTCTCAAATAAATAAATAAAATCTTTAAAAAAATAAATAAATAAATAAAGGAAGCAAAAATCCCTCTCAGCTTCTGCTGTGCTGCTTCCCTGCTCCTTTTACTCCAAAACTCATTTGGACAGCTGTCTATTCTCATTGCTTCCAATCCTCTCCATCAAATCTATTTCATTGAGATTTTTACCCTGCATAATTCCACAATTCTGCTCTTAAAAAGGGCAATAATGACCTCTACTTCATTACTGTAATGGCCAGTTCTCAGTTCTTATCTGACATGTCCTACCAGAAACATATAGAAAGGTGGTTAAGGGGCACCTGGGTGGCTCAGTCGGTTAAGCGTCTGCCTTCTGCTCAGGCTCAGGTTATGATCCAAGGGTCCTGGGATCGAGAGCCCCCTGTCTTGGGCTCCCTGCTCAGTGGGAAGCCTGCTTCTCCCTCTTCTCCCCCGCTCATGCTCTCTCTCGCTATTTCTGTCACTATCTCTGTCTCTGTCTCTCTCTCAAATAAGCATCTGCCTTCATTTCAGGTCATAATCCTGCGGTCCTGGGATCGAACCCAGATTCAGGCTTCTCTGCTCAGAGAAGAGCCTGCTTCTCCCTCTCCTCCTGTCGCTCTCCCTGCTTGTGCTTGCTCTCTTTCGCTCTCGCTCTCTCTGTCAAATAAATAAATAAAATCTTTTTCAAAAAAAAAAAAAAAAAAGTGGTCAAAATTTCACTAGGCTGAGAGGACATCACTTTTCATTGGTTTCCCTGTTCCTTCTTTGGCAGATAATTGTCACTTCTCTTTGGTGGTTTTGTCTCATCTACCTAATGTCTTAGTGTCTGTTTAATTCTGTTATATCAATAATATCTAAAATAGAGAGTGACACATAATCAGTGATCAAAAGTACATATGTTGAGGGGTGGCTGGATGGCTTAGTTGGTTAAGGGTCTGCCTTTGGCTCAGGTCATGATCCCAGGGTCCTGGATGGAGCCCTGAGTTGGGCTCCCTGCTCAGTGGGGAGTCTGCTTCTCCTTCTCCCTCTGCCCTTCCCCACCATTCATGCTCTCTCTTGCACCCTCTCCCTCTCTCTCAAATAAATAAATAAAATCCTTAAAAATTACATATGAGATCATTGAGGTCATTATTTTTTTTGGCAGAGGATCAGACTCAAAAGCCAGATTTGCATGGATTTGGATCATGTCTATATTCATTAATAAGTGTTCGACTGAACCTACTTAAACTCACTCTAATACAGTTTCCTTCTTTGTAAATTCCTAAACACATATAATAAGAATTTAACAGCATTCTCTTAAGGTTTAAATGAGATAACATAGACAAAGTACATTAGCTATCATTATTATGAAGTGTGACATTGGATCCTCTAGTTCAGGGTCTCACATCACAAGGCTGCATTCAGGTGTTGGACAGGGCAAAGGTCTCAACTGAAGGTCAGCTGAGGAACCGGCCTGCGTGGCAGCATTATTTCCTTGTGGACTATTAAATGGGAGGCTTTAGTTTCTTGCTAGCTGTCAGCAAAAGGCCATCCTCAGGCCCATGTCATCTATGTATTCCCAGAATTCCTTTATGCTTCCTCAAATCAGGCAAAGGAGAATCTCTCTGCAAGAAGGGAATTACAATTATACACATAATCATATAAATCCTGTTAAACTGTGTTATATTCTACTGGTTAGAAGTAAATCACGGATTTCATACACACTCAAGGAGAGGGCATCACAAGAACCTGAGTACTAGAAGGCTGAATCATGGAGTCACCTTAGGAACTGTCCACCATAGTACTATTCTAAGTAATTTAATTATTTTACTTGATTTTTTAATCCTCCTTTTAAAGATCAGAAAATCTTCTCCCTCTCCCTCTTCCTCTCTCTCCTGCTCATGATCTCTCTCTTTCTGTCTCTCTCTGTCTCAAATGAATAAATAAAAAAATCTTTAAAGATCAGAAATCCAAATCACAGAGAGTTTAAATAACTAGCCCAATCCCATACCATTAGTTGCATTAGAAGTAAGGCAGTCTGCTTCCAGTATCCATTACTTTAAGAGCTACACTGTACTAAAATCATTTTCTAAGAAAAGATTGATCTAGACTGAAAGTATTAAGAGTTTAATTTTATAACAAAATTAAAGAAAAAACAATTTGAAGGAAGACAAACAAAAAAGACAATTTGAGGAAAAGTAGACTGAAGTTTTAATTAAAGATTATATTCACATGAAAACTAGATATTTTTATTAAACTTGAACCCAAGAATATTAGGTGTATTAATTAAAACACATGTGGCCTCTTCAAGTTATGTATTGAATACATGTATATCCATCGCTATTAATACCATTTTCAGGCCCTGGGAATGTGCTCCTCAAGAACTGCACCAGCTGAAGTGACTTGTGTTTCCAATATTCCTAATATAGTAATAACTTTTGATTTTTGCTGGACAGGTGGGCTCCTAAATACAGGTTGCATTTTCCACTTTTCCCTGCAGCTAGCTCTGGACATTGACTCAATCCTGATCTGGAAGATGTCAGTAGAAATACTATGTATACATTCTCTGAAGGGTCTGAGAAAGAGAGAGGCATAGACTTTGCCCCGGCTTTTCTCCCTGTTGGCTGGTTGAAATATCGAGATAACAGCTCTAGTTGGGGTCACTGTCTTAGACCATGAGGTGGAAGCTGCATTCTGTGAATGGCACACCAAACCAAAATAGGAACTAGAATCCCCGAGGTTCATAGAACTGCTGTGCCCTATGTGGACTTTGCTTATGAGAGAGAGAAACTTTAGTTTTATTTGTTACTATTATTTAGGGCTTCTTCACTAATCAAAGCAAAACCAAGTTCAAGCCGATAACAATAAAATGAAAAGTAATAAGTGACATCTGGCATTGTCTTTACCTTCAGGGAACCATTAGTTCTCATTTGTGACATATTTTTAAAAAAATATTTTATTTATTTATTTGACAGAGAGAGGGAATACAAGCAGGGGGAGTGGGAGAGGGAGAAGCAGGCTTCCCGGGGAGCAGGGAGTCTGACGCGGGGCTCGATCCCAGGACCCTGGGTTCATGACCTGAGCCGAAGGCAGACGCTTAACGACTGAGCTACCCAGGTGCCCCTCATTTATGACATATTTTAAATAATAATTTTTAAAAGCCTAAAGAGCATTCCTGTTGATAATTTAATAGTAAAAATTATTTAAATAGAAATTAATATTTAGCTGAAGTATTTGCACATCCAAGACATTAGTTAAAATAATACTGACACTGCCTCTCAGGATGGTTTATTAGAATATAATGTGGCTTACTGGTGAATAAGCTGTGAAATATTCTATAGTTATATAATTAAGATGTAGATACGTCCTACAGACTCTTTATGCAGATATCCAATTTTTTGAAACTGTTGAAAATATAAGTACATTCCAGTAGATTGTATCTATACCCTGAACACAAAATTTATTTTATGTCAGCAAACTGCTGTTTTTAACAAGTTATACAATTCATAGAACCATATAATTGTTCTGCTCTCCAAATATGCTTTCTTTCAAACAGAGATAATGAAGATAGCTAAAGAGCAATGCAAAGGAAAAAAATCACGTTATCTGTTCAATGAATTGTACTTTACAGGTGGTTGGCTGAAAAATTAGCAGGTCCTATTTTCTGTGGTAATAAATCCTAATATTTGGAGAAAGCAAGTGCAGATGGATTACCCGTTCATTGTCACTTGCCACATTACAATGAAGATTTAGTCTTTATGGTGAGAAATTCAATCTTTATACAACTGCTTTGTGATATTTTTAATATAAAATGTCATCATTTCATTTATAATGTGGATATCATGCTTCTTCATAGTTTTGCCCAATGAAGATATTGGCATTTTGGATAATGTTGTAATTTTAAGTAATTGCAATAGTGTTTGTATGTGAGTTATATGAGAGGTTTTAAAATGGAAAAAGGGAATTACGAGGAATTATAGTTGTTAAATAATCATAACTTGTTTCTAGTGTGTTTACATGAAAACTTCTAAACCATTTAAAAGGCAAATACATTTGTGTCAAGACAAACAAATATTCCATGAATGAGATTTATGGAGCTAAATGATGAATCAGCTCTTCTAAACATTCTGCAATGTCTGATCGCACAGTACTATTGCTCAGTTGTCCATGAGCTCTCACTTTTCAGTGTTTAAATCAAAGTTGCTTACTCTTTCAAGAAGGCACATTTTTAAAAGCTATTTTCAGTAGATGATTTTTCAAATTTACAAATAAAAAATAATTTCCTAGGTATAAAGTTTGCCTTTTAGGTAAAAATTAAAACAAATTCAGAAGGTTGAGATGTTGTACATGTAGACTTGGAACGGTGGGGGGGGAGGTGGTATTGTGGAGGCGTGGACCACAGCAAACATTTTTATACAGTGTATGTTGTTAACAAGTAGAAGGTGATGTTTGTCTTACTAAACTGGATTTATCAACACTGTGTAACATATGAGAACATTTCACCTCATTTGTTTATAGATCACAGATCAAATTCTAAAGTTGGTTGTTTGGATGCTGTGTTTTGCAATGTATAAAATGTAAGTTTGCTTTTGTATTCATCTCGATGGTCTCTCTCCCTCTCTCTCTCTCTCCCTCCCTGTCTCTCTCTCTCTCTCCCCCTCCCTCCCCTCTTTCTTTCCTACCCTTCTCTAATTGTTATACCTGTGAGCTTTCTAGGGTAATCACATAGTAATTATTTTTTTAAAATGTAAAATACTGCAGTAAATTCTTCCAAATAATATGTTTTATGTTATTTCCACCCCAATGTCTGTTTGCTATTCACACATTGCTGGCATCTGCTTTGTGGATGTTTCTTAGGACATCTGCTCCCTATCAGAGTCCTTATTGTTGTTGTTTCTCACCCATTGTGTAAAAAAAAAAAAAAAATTATTGAGATCTATTTAATAACTCCACTAAAAATATAGATTCAAAGTACTTAATTTTCTGGGCCAGAAGACATCTCATGTCTTTTTCTCCATTTTTGTATCACAGGATGTTGGGCTACTTGGTTACACCACACAATTGTCCTTACTAGTCCCTTGTCCAAGCCTGTATGCATGGTCTGTCCAATGCTTATAAGTCTTCAGCCTGCCAGTTGGTGAAAGCCAGTAAGAAACAGAAAAGAAAAACCAATTAGGTAAACATAAAATATGTACTGGAAATCAAGGATGAGTTTTGTTCCTGTCAGATGTGAAGAGAATAGCGTAAACACTCTTCACTTTGTCAGTTATTTTATATTCCAAACCTTTGCTATTTTATTATTAGGAATGCTTTTCAAGTTTTTTTTTTTTTTTTTTCAAAAAATCTTTAGGCAGCAATTAATGTGAACAAGCTAAAGGGCATGTTAAATGGAAAATTGAGTACTAAATTTGTATCTTGAAAAGTCATTGTTGAACATTTAATCTGCAAAATGTCTTTATTGATATTTATCATTCACGTTGAGTACCATACTGATACCATAACCACAAGAAAGTCAAAAGAAGCATGATAATAGCAGTTTCTACTTTAAAAGTCAGTATTTTCAGAAGCTTATCCTCTAAAGAGACAATGTGAAAAATTCTAGCCACACAAGATAAGTTTACATGTTATCCTGTGAAGCAAGAATTTTTATTTAGCTCAGATAATTGATTTCTTAAATCAATTTTTCTCATTTTTAAAAATTGAATATACTGTTGTACATAGAGAAATTAAGTGACATCTATCAATGGGCTAATTTCTTTGCCAGAAGAACTTCAGTTAAATGAGGCCCTTACCATAATCAGGTGCTTCAAATAGAAAATCAATTAAGTAAATTCCAATAATGGATTTTTTTAAAATTTTTTTATGCATTTCAGTGAAAATAAAAACTTTGGAATATATTCTGTCACAGATGATTTGTTTGAAATTATATTGAATACTATGGTAAATTGTAAACAATGTTAAAATTTCAAGATTGGAGACAAAATAATTAGTTTCTGCATCAATAATGCAAATACTACATAAGGAAATCTATGCAGGAGACATGTAGTTCAAATTGATAGTGATGAAAACATCATTTGTATTGTATTCAAACAAACATCAATATTTTGCCCGTCAAAACTAAAGCTGTAGATGTCAAAATTTATAATTTTTCAAAAAATATGCATAGAGTATTGAGCTACAAAATTTTTGTGATGAAACTGATGTTGAATGTTGAAAAAGTCTTTAGCATTGCAAATATACTGTCTTTACTGTTCATTAGGCAGCAAATTTTAGAAAATATTTGAAGAATTACTTTATAAGTCAACCAACATATCCTATTCATGGTTTTGAACATTATTGCAAATGAGTCCTCTAAGTTTCGTTTTATTTTTCTAAACTAGTGAATCTTTAATCAATAAGTGCAACACCTCAAAATTTTCACTTTTGAAAGTAATAGAAAATTCAATTACCAAAAAATAGTTGTTGCAAATGAAAAAATTCAAACGTATGCATTAAAGCAAACAAAAAGGGAATATCTAGATTTGTGGGGAGAATTACTGGCCAGAGCTCCTATTTTTATCTGCATTAGTTTATATTCTGTTCTGGAATGAAATGAAATTGAGGACATTTTGGGGATCCTGGGTGGCTCAGTCCATTAAGTGTCTGCCTTCAGCTTGGGTCATGATCCCAGTGTCCTTGGTCTTGGGATTGAGACCAGCATCAGGCTTCCTGCTCAACAGAGAGCCTGCTTCTCCCTCTCGCTCTGCTGCTCCCCCTGCTTCTGCTCTCTCTCAAATAAATAAAAAAAAAAAATGAAATTGAGCACATTTTTAACATCTTCATTTAACAATATATTCAAATAATAGAAGTTATTTGAGAAGTTTTGTCTTGAAAAACTGTTTCTTGAAAAATGGCACCATATGTAAAGGCAAAATGACTTACTTAACAAAATATTTAGATAGAAGTATTAATATTTAACATAAAGTAGAATAGAAAATACCTTCCAGCAGAATTTTCTGTGAGTTTACCAGGTTCCTATAAAATATAATTTTTCCATTAAGATTATTATGTTATAAAGAATAGAATCAATTATCATAATTTTAAATTTATTGACCAAAAAATGCAACTTTGAAGGAGACTGTAGGTAATGATATGAAAAATAAACTAAAAATTATACTGTATTTTAAAAAAGGAATTTTCTTTAAAAATAAAGGTGATATAGACAAAGGTAGTTAAGAAACTGATTAAAATATATGGCAATGCATGCAGGATATTTATTCTGCTTATGTTATAGTTCAATGTTCAGTTAATAAATTTAAAGTTCTTCTTTATTTCAGCTTTATGTGCATGGATGTGTTCTATTTATTTAAAAGGAATTTTGACTTACAATATTTTCAACACAGCTGTAATGCCGGCCCACTAGCATCATAAAAACAATTTGTCAGTCAATAAAACAATCGCCAGTAAATACATTTAAAAATTCAATGTATTATTTTAATTATTTTGCCATCCTGTTCCACTTTCATAAGTTTTCAGTGTGGTAAAAATATTGTATCATGTCTTTATTCATATGCCGCATCCATATGGAATCAGGAAATTTCTGCATCTAGAAGTCATCATGTTGGTTCAGCTCTCAGTATCTCACCACTTCTCTACATGTCTGATGTCCCAGCCATCCCAGAGCCACTGTACTCTTTTACCAAAATATCTAACACATCTTCCTCTATTTATTACTTCTCCCCTAAAATCTGTTGTCCACGGATGCCTGGGTGGCTCAGACGGTTAAGTGTCTGCCTTCAGCTCACTTCACGATCCCAGGGTCCTGGGATCCAATCCTACATCGGGCTTCTTGCTCAGCGGGGAGCCTGCTTCTCCCTCCACCTGCCGCTCCCCTTGCTTGTGTGCTCTCCCTCTCTCTCTCTGACAAATAAATAAATAAAATATTTTTTAAAAAAAACTCACATTTTTTGAACACTGACTAGAATTTATTGCAAATATATAGTAAAACTATTTTATAAACAAATATATCCATATATATATCCTAAAATGTATGTATGTGTGTAACATATATATAATATATACATTATATATATATAAGCATATATACATTGTGATTTGATGGAAAAAGGATTGTTTGGGAGATATATAGAGATATATCTAATATCTACCTATCTATAGGCATAGATATCTAAACATATCTATTTATGTATTTATATACATATATCTACATAGATATATGGGTATATATGCATGTAGCTATAAATGTATATAGACATCCAAGGCCATCCTTTTGCCACCAAATCTCAATCTACTATCCAGAAAAACTGATTTGAACAAAACTTGGAAAAATATCAAACATCTCCAGTTTGAAAGATCTCAAAATTAACCAATAATAATATGTTTAATATTATAATAATTGAGAAACAGAATGAGGACTGTCCCTTTTGATGTAAAATACTCTATTTACTTTTGACATCCTAAGGAAGATAGTCCAAAGTATTTTTGTTGTTTGTTTGGTTTTATCATTGTATTTTAACAATACCTTGAAGAGTTTAGAATTTATGACTCAGTAATTGAAAGATTTTATATAAACTACAGAAATCAGAAATAGGACTGAGTAAACAAAATGGCTAGCATTATATATTTTACACCTAGTTTTTATTTTTCTACCCACTAACACATATAGCCAAAAAAAGAAAAGGAAAAACCAGAACCAAAGGGGGGTGTGTTGGAGAACAGAACATTCAACTACTTTCAAGATTGACTATTATATGTCAAAGATTTAGAAATTGAGTTTTAAGACTATTTTTCTTAATACTTTAGACTCTTTATTATATGCATTGCTGACATATTTCTTAAATTATAATTCAGAAAACATAGAAATATTTTTTTTTTAAGATTTTACTCATTTATTTGAGAGACAGAGAATACAGGCACTAGCAGGGGGGAGAGGCAGAGGGAGAAGGTGAAGCAGACTCCCCGCTGAGCAGGGAGCTCTATGCGGGCTCCGTGATACACGCTCCAGGCTCCATCCCAGGACCCTGAGATCATGACCTGAGCCAAAAGCAGATCCTTAACCAAGCCACCCAGGCGCCCCATGAAATATTTTAAATACCTGCATATTACTTCTTCCCTATGTGGAGAATCATTAGCATAAGCAACAAAAGACATTGTTTTGTTATTATTAAGGGATAAAATATATTTTTATCTTATTGATTTGAATGTATTCCACTTAAAATTATATTAGATTTTACTAAATTTTTCTTCAGTGAATAGAGTATTCATTTTCTTGATTTAAAATGGTGGAATTACAGAAGAAATAGCATCCAAGAAAAGTTTATCCAGACATTTTTTACCCCTCAGAAAAATAATCCTCAGGATTAAACAGAGCATTTGAATATGATGATATAGACAACATAGTAAGAATATATTTTATCCTGAAACAATTTTTTTTCCTATTGCTAAAACAATTCCTGTGGTATGGAGAAATTTAAACTTAAGTATTAAATACTATAGTCTACTAGAATATGAAAGCAAATGAATTATAATTAATAAAATAGGGAAATTAGAAATATATTTAGCTATAGGTAGAGAAGATTTTCAGGAAATTTACCAATTCAAGGAGGATCATTTCTTTCCTTTTCTCCTATAGGAGCATTATGTTAATGTAGTTTAGAAGTATTCATTGCAAAACTGTAAAAATTATAAGTTTGCAGCTTTGTTTATATTGGTAAGAATATAGAGAAATAATTTCAAATTCTTACATCACCCAAAATATAATAGAGAAGGGTGAAGTAGCCTCAAAGGTAATATTAGCTCTAAAATGAGATAAAACGGGCATATGTTACATTGGGAGCTTAGGACTTGAAAGAGAGGAGTTTGTGAATCTAGAATCAGAGGAAGAGAGTGGACTTCCACTCTGGACTGAAAACAACTAATGGTCAAAGCTCCTTGAGCAAACATTTCGGGTCAGTACTCACTTTGCTCAGACCATTCCAAGATGCAGAGCTTCCTTGGCCTCTTCCATCCAGATATTGTTCAGGAGACTTGTGCTATTTGCCTCCAAATCAAGAGCAACTGATGAGAACTCTCGTGTCACACCTGTCCTTGACTCAATCCTCTCTCTCCAGGCCCCCCGAACAGCCTTAGAGGAAAGGGTCTATTACTGTGAGCAAGATGAAGCACTTAAGATTTAAAATTCAAACCCAAGATATTTTCTCAGAATTCCATGCAATCTGAAGGAAGACAGAGCTCATCGTTAGGAAGAAACTTTTTATTATCTATCAGAATTCATTTTAATTTTACATGAAGTCATATGCAGAAAGATGTAACCACAGGGCTGGGAGCAAAAGTGAAGCTAGTTGATTCAGATAAGTATTCAAAAGGCAGAGGGAAAATGAGTCCCTCAACAGTCATTGTCCTGCTTAGCATCTGAAAACAGGAAACTAGGAACTGCAAAATGAATAAGATAAAGACTGAGTTGGGTAATATTGAGGAATAATAGCCTGAATACATACATATATACGAGGGAGCCAAAATTATACTCACTTGGCAAATACATATCTGACATTGTTCTTATTTTCAATAATATTAAACTTGATCAAGAGGAACAATTATTTATCTCAATATATTTGGGTGCATCTGTGACTTTATATCCACTTTATGAAAGGCCAAATGGAGAAATAATAATAGTATAGGAATATTAATTTTGCTTATTTCACTAAGTAGTTTATTTAACATTGCAAAAATCCCTGAAAACTTGATATGTTTGATTTGATAAATACATTAGTTTCCTAGGGTGGCAGTAACAAAGTAGCACAAACTGGGTGGCTTAATACAACAGAAATTTATTTTCACAGTTTTGGAGGCTAGAAGTCTGCCTGGAAGGCAGGGCCATGGTCTCTCTGAAGGCTCTAAGTTGGGGATCATTCCGTATCTCAGCTTCAGTGGCTGCTAGTAACTCTTGGCGTTCCTTGGCCTCTAGATGCATCATTCCAATCTCTGTCTCTATCTCACATAGCCTTTTCTCCCTGTGTCCTTAATGTCAAAATTTTCCTCTTCTTATAAGGACATTAGTCGTTGGATTCAAACTCACCGTAATGCAGTATGACCTAATTTTAACATGATTACATTTGGGAAGAATCTATCTCTGAATAAGGCCACATTCACAGTCACCTGGAGTCAGAACTTAAAACATATCTTTTTGAGAGACAAAAATTCAATTGCACAATAGGTAAGATAAACAAGGATGGGTAAAATAAAGGAAAATACTACAAAGTACATCTTAGGAGAGTCCACAGGCTGAAGAGGTGAGTGGAAAGGCAGGAAAGAGATGGATATGCTAGGAAAACATGAAAGAAAGATAAAAGCTGAAACAAAGAAGATGAGAATCATAAGATTCATGCATTTCATACGTATATGAAGACAAATAGCAGAATTATAGAAAAATCTAAAATCCATCTTTATTTAAACACAACTACTGAAATAGATAAGCCATTAGGAAGACAACTCTGTGCCTCTGTCAGGCTTATGTTCCATTACTATTAACTGGGAACTTGGGAGACTGACTTTCTAAAATCAGACAAGTGGTTCTTGCTTTTTAAAGTCTCTGGTTAATGGGAAATAACCCCAAAATATTTTTTGTTGCAAATTTGTGTCTCTTGCATTAAAAGACATCTACGGAACCATGTATAATATTGGGGCCCATGCATTTTTCCATCCAGCTCTGTTAATTCAGTTCAGATAAGTTAATCTAGTACAAGAGAGCTAAAAAAAAAAAAAAAAAAAAAAAAAAAGTAATATTTGCATACAATAAATTCTTCACTCCTGATTCTTTTATAAAAATTCAGGTTATCAATACCAATCACAGAACTAAGGGAGTATCCAGTTACAAGTTCAAATTTAAAACATAAAAGGTAGTATAGGAGCTTGCTGCAATCCAACACAAATTTTCTACACATAAAAAGGCTTCAATTTTACTATCAATGTGACATATGAAAAATATGTTGTACTTCTTTAATATACTAATGTATATCTATAGTTGTAGAAGAACTCAGAGAAGAAAAGTTTCCTTTGCTATTTTGGTATGCAATGAGGCACTTGCTTGAGGGGAGACAGAGGAAGCCCCTTCTTGTCCAACTGGACCTACGACCAGATGTGGGAGTGAATCAATCTAAGCAAGTCACTGGAGCATCTCAGAAGATTCAGTTGCCCCCATATTTAACTCTGCATTTTAATTAGTAATAGAAATGTACATGTCTATCTTTCCAAATCCTGAGTCATTATCTCAATAGATTTTTAACTTGTGCAGGAAAGAAGGGTGTGATTTATTCACCCTCTCGGATTCTGAAAATATTCACATATATTTAACTCAAATCCAGATATACAGATTTATCTAAATCAGAAATCTGAGAGTTATCCTAGAATTCCTTCCATATCTTCAAATTGATGAGACTCATTATTCAGTCACCACGTTGTATTGTTTTGACCTCCAAAATGGACATTTGTTTTTTCAAATTCATCACATTTTCTCCATCCCCACAGCCATTGTTTTGGCACGGTTTTCATCATTTGTTATCAGACTATTGAGATTGCTTTCTTGCTTTCAGTCTTTCTCTTATCCACACAGCTTACAAATTATTAATAAAACCCAAATGTAATTATGCCACTTACCTGCTTAAAATCCTTTTCTCACCCCTGTCCTTAGAGGATAACGTCCAAACCTCTTTGAGGTATTTGAGGACCCTCAAGAGCCCTTCCATTCTTCATCTCCCATCACTTTTCATATCACTCTATGTAGATAGACATCTTACACAGAAAACCCTGAAAAAGCTATACCTGGAATCACCTCCCTCCAATAATTCACCTAATTCATATTCTCAAAACTCAAGTCAAGATATGCAGTGACACTTTCTCCAGTTTTCTCTCTACACAGAAATATGTGCTGCCTCCATGCTCCCATACACCTCTATAAATGGCTGAAATGTAGCACACATTATCTCCGAATTATCAGTTCACATGCTGTTCTCCTCCAGGACACTGGTAAATAGTCGGAGCAAAGAACTATGCCTTATTCATTATGTAAGATCCTATTCTAGTATATAACATGTCATATTAGGTGGCCTATATTAACAACATCTTACAACTAAAATAATTAAACAAAATTTTGATTTCAAATTTGAGGTTCAAATCTAAGAGTATTCATAATGTTCAGATTACAGAGAAAGCACTTAATGAACTCTTTTTTATTTTTTTCTATTTATTTATTTTTTTATTATTATGTTATGTTAGTCACCATACATTACATCATTAGTTTTTGATGTAGTGTTCCATGATTCATTGTTTGCGTATAACACCCAATGCTCCATGCAGAACGTGCCCTCTTTAATGCCCATCACCAGGCTAACCCATCCTCCCACCCTCTCCCCTCTAGAACCCTCAGTTTGTTTCTCAGAGTCCATAGTCTCTCTCATGGTTCGTCTCCCCCTCCGATTTCCCCCCCTTCATTCTTCCCCTCCTGCTATCTTCTTCTTTTTTTTTTGTTTTAAATGTCAGTATAGTTGACCCACAATGTTACATTTGTTTCAGGTGTACAACAGGTCTGATTCTGCTTTTTGTTTGTTTATTCGTTTTGGTTTTTAGATTCCACATAAGAGTGAAATCATATGGTATTTATCTTTCTCAGTCTGACTTATTTCACTTAGCATAATACCCTTTAGATCCATCTATGTTGTCGCAAATTAACTCTTATTTACTGAAAATTTAAAAGAGGAAAATCAATATGATCCAGAGGGAGTTATATCTCCAGGATTCCACTGACTCCCCAAATTGGGACACATCCTTAACTATGTTGAACAAACACTATGGTTATATAGTGGAAGAGGGAAACCAGAGACAAGAGAAGGTGGTCACTTACACATTGAACACAATGAACATAATGGTCACAAACACTTTTGGATAATGTGTTCTGATGCAGTATAATTGCTTGGGGGCAAGGAGGGAGTCTCGCTCTATGTTTTAAACATGCACATACACACACACAGGGACAATGAAGGCTCATAAATAGGTTGGGCAGTAATAGTCTCTGTGGTAACGTTCAATCAAAATCCACATAATCCCTTTAAATACCTTGTTAAGATATTTGCAAATACAATAAAGCCACTTTTTTGCTTAAGCACGTTCTTCAAGTGTTACATTTACTTAAAAGAAAAAACAACTTTAAATTTCTGACATTTAGCATCCTACTACTTTCATGCCAAGTTTTCAGTAGAGAGCAGTTTCTAGTGTGACATGCATTACAATAAATCACAGGGTTTTCATTAAACATTTCTTCAACTCCCATGCACTGATGCATATTCACACATACCCACACACACACACACACACACACACAAACGCACGCGAAAGCCCCTCAAATTTTCTATCATCTTTTCAATTAGCATACACTGTTATAACTTCTCTCACAGATCTCCCCCCCGCCTTCTGGGACACCAAAACCACTTAGAATACTTTCAGAACAGAATATCTGTTTTAAAGTATATACCAAATGCTAAATGCTAACTGGTTCTTTCTAAGAGCCACAGGCATTGTGTTCTCATTAGAAGACAGATTCAGTTTTCCCAAGAGCATAGTAATCTCAAGGAGGTCTCTCACTTTGTCCTCTGGCATGAAAAAAAATTCTCTTAATGATACCAATTAAGAGGTGTGAATGTCATTTCTACATCTTTATTCTGTTTCAGGTCAGCAAGTCCAGGGCTCAAAACAAAGTCATAACAACCTTGTTAAGGTTTATATAGACTTTTGTAATATTCAGTCAGGAAGGCAGCTATTTCAAAATAACTGCAAATGTCTTAAGGGATTCTCAATAAGAGATTAACATTATTTATACTCTATGTTTATTTATTTCCTCTTTATGAAACAAAAGAAGAAAGGGTGTGAAATGTGTCACTCTAATCTTACCCGAATGTCTCTTTTAGTTTTTATTACTTGTGAGTTTAACTATAAGGTGTTAACTCTTCTTAAATCCCTTTACACAAATGATGCAATTTTTATGTAACATTACTTTGATTACTCTTTTTAAGAATGACAAGGACAGCCATCCTTTCATACTTTTTTTTTTGACCTTCCCTCTAAAGATGTTGATTCCCTTCTCCTTAATGTTTACATGTGCTCATTCAGCAATAATTTGTCACTTTTATCTGGATCAGCTTGTGTCTAAGTGCCATTCAAAACTGGTTCTGCTCAATGAGGCAATAAAGATCTATGGCATCTAGAGCACTCTGGTTGGCAACTAAAAAGTGGAGTATAGAGAAAAGAGGGTAGAGTCATTTTGCAAGAGGCATTTTAATCCTGCAGAAGTTGAAAAAGTTGTGCCCCCTGTAGTAAAAAGCTATGGGCCCCTTGTACATAAAATTAATGTTTCCTAATGAAAATTGAACAAAAATATTAAAAGTATAAATTTTTACAATTAATTATTTATTTTTACATAAGCTAATTTTATAGTACATAATTTGGTTTAGTTATAAAAAATAGCATATCTTTGCATAATATTAAAGTTCTTTGAAGGATTTTTAATTTTTTTTTATTTATAAGGATACAGTAAAGCTAAAAAATACATCTAGAATCATATTTACCCTAGGTAATATTAATTTCCCAAACATAACTGTTAAAAAAAAAAAAACTATTGCAAAGCATTTCAGATAGAGAGTAATTACTTTTTTCTCAGATGAGTTGAAATGTGTAGTCAGTCTTTTTGAAACAGTTTCAAAATTTGATACAATCAACTCTCAACACTTTGAAGTGCGTTGGGTTATTGTTTCCATTTTATGTATAAGTAACCCAAAACCCATAAAAGTTATATGATTTTCCATGATCACTAAGGAATAAGTAAACAATTTTTGAGCCCAATAAAATATCAAAGGCATAATTATATTCAGGATCCTGTATATCATTTTCCTCAAAATATGATGAAATCTTCTCTGAATATTAATTTCAGGGAACAGGTTGAATATAATCAAATTCTTCAATATATTTCCAAGAAGCCATTATAACTACATCGAATCAAATTTTATTTTGAGGGTTATATTCAATTTCTTTTTAACAGAACTACTCAGGAGTATACTTGGATTTCCTAATTTCTTCAACTTTCTTTTTCACCATTAAAATTATTTCTCTTAAAAAAAAAAAAAAAGTAAAACGTAAGGGTGCTGAGGTGGCTCAGTCGGTTAAGCATCAGACTTTTCATTTCAGCCCAGGTCATGATTTCAGAGTCATGAGATCCAACCCTGCCTTGGGCTCCCTGCTCAGCAGGGGGCCTGCTTCTCCCTCTCCCACTCCCTCTGCTTGTGTTCCTTCTCTTGCGGTCTCTCTCTCTGTCAAAAAAAAAAAAAAAAGATTCTCTCTCCCTCTGCTACTCCCCCACAACTCTATCTCAAAAAAAAAAAGTGTAAACATAGTTAAAAAAAAGTATATTTAAAAATGAAAAGTAAAGTTCTCTCTCTACCAGAAAAGTATCAGACCCACTCCTCCAGAAGTGAGCACTCTTGAAACTTTTCTTGCATATCTTTCTATAATTGTATACACAGAGAAATAGACATATGTTTATATAAATACACATATACACACATATATAATATATATGCATATGTATATAATGTTATTTATATATTTAAATATATACTTTGAGGGTATTTTTTATATATCTTGATCTTTTTCATATGGGCACATATGATTTTATCTTATTTTTTCTAATAATAACATAGTGTTCCATCATTTTTAAAACATGGTATATAGTAATTGTTTGCCCAATCATATTATGTATTGTATCAGTATAATATATAATATCAGATTATATAAAGTATCATATTGGTTATTTGTTTTTCATTTCTTCAATAATGAGCAAATTTCATGGTAATTTATGAATTCCCTGTTCATGTTCTAGACCCACATTTCTGTCATGTTTCTGATTATTTGGATCAGTTAGATTATCAGCAACTCCCCAGTTTCTTTTTTGGTCTTTGACACACTTAGAAATCTCTCATTGTTCTTCTCTTGCCATAGATGCTCCATCAGTGAATAAGCATCATCCAATTATTTGCATTTTGTTATTGCCTTTCTTGCCTCAAGGTGTTTCCCCATGCACAGAGACCCAGGAGGATGTCAGTGCTTGGAGCAGTCTTCCTGCCTGTCAGTTTGCTAATATCCTACTTCAGATGTCACCTTTCCAATCACTTTCAAAAAATAATTTTGGTGGGGGAAGTGGGGCTTAGGTGGCTCAGTCGGTTGGGCATCGGCCTTCGGCTCAGGTCATGATCCCAAGGTCCTGGGATACAGTCCTGCATCTGGCTCTCTGCTCAGCAGGAAGTCTGTCTCTCCCTCTCCTTCTGCACACACACACACACACACACACACACACACACACACACACACTCTCTCTCTCTCTCTCTCTCTCTCAAATAAATAGATAAAATCTTAAAAGAAAATAATTTGGGAAACCTTCAGTCTAGATTAGATGTCTGTACTCTACAAGAGTATTTATCATACTTTATTAATGTTTTTTATTTAATTATTACTTTCAGCACTGGACATTTAAGTTTTAGGAATGAAATCAGGAGATTCATCTGTATCCCCATCATCTAACACAATGCCTGGCACAAAGAAGGCATTCAGTGTTTTATCTGAGTAAAATCTCTATTGGATTAAATACATCCTGAACCTTTATACACATGTAGAGTAATTAAAAAGGGACAGTAGGATTGGAATTAAATTACATTATCTGTTTATTCAATTATTCATGCATATAATCATTCTATAAACATAAATAGTCACCTACGTAAATTTGACATTAATAATGAAAATAGTAAGCAATAACACTAAACTATTGAGCAAGTGGTTTTTATGTACTAAGACCTTTGCATGCATTTTGCATTAATTCTTACAAAAACTGAGTGGAACACTAATTATGGAGGTTTTACAAGAAAAAAAAAGTAAAGTTAAGAAAGCTTAAGTAATATGTTAGTATTGCAGACCTCATAGGTAACAGAATCAGGAAAATTGAATTCCAGATTTCATTGATTCTATTGTCTAGATTTATTATTTATTTAATAATATCTCCATAAAGAAGATATTATTTTTAATAGCCAATGATAGCCAATGGAGACCAAATTACAAATAGGATTACCAGTAAAATATTTCCATTATAACCCTTTCTTCAACATCCCTTTGTGATTTCTTTTCTATCTGCATTTATTCAAATAATGCTATGATTTGTTTTTTAATTCTGGTAATGTATTCAAATACAGTGATTGATTTTTAGAATGTTGAAATTCCCTTGAATTCTTGGGATATGGAATTATTAGTGATAATTTATTAAAAATTTCATATGTTACCGGATTTGATTTGCTAGTATTTTGTTGAAGATTTCTGCATCTATGTTTATAGGAATTTTGTTTTAATTTTCAGGTTTTTAAAAAATCTTTGTGTTAGGTTTGTTATTATGGTTCAACTTTGAAAAAATCAGTTGAGAAGTGTTTCCTCTTTCTCTACTTTCTGAAAGAATTTGTGAAGTGTTGGAATTATTTCCTTTTAAAATTCATAAAAATATAAACATAAAATTATGGTCTGGGGGCACCTGGGTGGCTCAGTCGGTTGAGCGGCTGCCTTCGGCTCAGGTCATGATCCCAGGGTCCTGGGATCGAGCCCCACATCGGGCTCCCTGCTCAGCGGAGAGCCTGCTTCTCCCTTTCCCTCTGCCTGCCACTCTGCCTACTTGTGGTATCTCTCTGCCAAATAAATAAATTAAAAAAAAAAAAAAAAAAAAATATATATATATATATATATATATATAATTATGGTCTGGACAGATGACATACACTCATTCCTCCTTGTATCTCCCTGCTTAGCCATAAGCCCTGTGAGTAATGCAAAAGGTAATGAAAAGAGTAATGCAAAAGGTAATGAAAAGAGAATTCTAAAACATGGAAAAAGGAAGGCAGACTGGTTAGAAATTTTAGGACTAGAGGACTGGCGTGTCTTGTAAAGCCCCATCCAACAGAAGAATGTGACTCAAGCTTGCTGTTTTCCATCCTCCAACTTAGCAAGTGGACTTGGCTGGGTCATCACTCATTTAGATCAAATGGGAGTACCACCAATATCAGGTGAGCCAGGAAGTACTGAAGGAGAGATTGATAGAAACTCCACTGACAATGAACAACCAGGCAAGTGCTGTCTTTCCCCACATGACCTCATTGCCCCTCACACACAAAAACACCAGGCAGTTGGGTGTCACTAGCAAGTGGGAATTGACCAAAACAAGAATCCAACCAGGTAAGAACTCTCTGTCTCCTACAAGCAGAGGAGATCCCACCACAAAAAAGAGGCCTCACCCAGGAAGAATGTTTGTCCTTATGGGTCTGAGTGTCCCCTCTGTCACCTAGAGATAGCCAGTGGCCAGTAGGCAACAACAAAGGGATCTCTCCATAAAAAGCAGTAGAGGTCCAGAAGCATTTTTTATTACCACAAACCAGAAACTCACCTCCCCCACTGTGGCCCAGTCTGATTAAACACTTTCTGTCCACTCAAGTGCCACCAATTGTGACTCTGGAAGCCCTAGTGAAACCAAATAAACCAAGCAGATGAAACTAGCCATGCAAAGATTCTAAAAATCAAATGGTCATTGGACCCACAGCCCACAAATACAGGCAAGAATTTGTATGGTAAACCTAAAAAGAGTGAATTCTTGCTAAATAAAAAATGAAATAGGACTCTAGTCTCCTAATACAATGGTCAGAATATCCAGAATATAATAAAAAAATTACTCATTGTGCCTAGAATCAGGAAAATCACAACTTGAAGGAGAAAAGACATTTGCCTGATACCAACATCAAAATGAATCAAATGTTGGAGTTATCTAACAATATTAAAGCAGCTCTACTAAAAATGCATCAACAATCAATTGCACATTCCCTTGAAACAAACAAAAAGTGGAAAATATTAGCAAAGACGTACATAGTACCAAAAAAAAAAAAAAAAAAGAAATTATAAAAATGAAATACAGTAACAGAGAAGAAATCTTCCTGGAAGGGTTCAAGAGTACAGGGAGATAAGACAGGATATATCATCAAACTTGAGGACAGATCAATAGACTTTACCTAATCGGAACAGCAGAAGGAAGAAATATTGGAGAAAAAATGAGCAGAGCAGTAAAGACTTGTGGGAAAATAACTAGGATCTAATATTCTTATGGGAGTCCCACTTGAAGAGTTATGGATAATTGAATACATAAGCCACATGACTAACCTCTTTAGTAAATGGTTGTTCCTTGGTCTGTCTCCAAACATGTTACCTAGATAGGTAGAGATTTTTCCAAATCATCAAGTCCTTACTCCATTTTACTTAGCAAGCCCTTCTTCAACATATTTCTTCCCTCTCACATTTTACTATAAGCAGCAAGATTCATATTGTACCTTCCACACTTTGCTTGGAAATCAAATCTAAAAAATATCCAAGTTCATCACTTTCCCCCCAACATTAGAACACAATTTAGCCAAGTTTCCTGCCACTTTATAGTACTGATTTTGGGCAATGTCATTAATATGTTCATCTTTTTCTTCTAAGGCATCACCAGAAGCACCCTTAACATTCATATATCTACCAATATTCTGTTCATGATGGTGTATGTATTCTTTAAGATGAAAGTTCTCTGTAGCTCTCCTCCTGTCTTTTTAAGCCTTAACCATCTCTAATGATTATATTTCTGTCAACAGTCCCTTCAAGGCAATCTAGGCTTTTTCTATTAAACATCTGAAAACTCTTACTAGCTCTATCCATTACCTGATTCCAAAGCCACATCTACATTTTTAGGTACTTGTTTCAGCCGTCCCTATTTCTCTCTACAAAGATCTATATTAGTTTGCTAGGACTGCCATAACAAAGTACCACGGAATGGGTGGCTTAAAACAACAGAAATGTATTTTTCACAGTTCTGAAGGATAGAAGTCCTAAATTATGGTATCAGTAGAAGCATATCCTCCTTCCCTTGTGTCTTCCTAGCTTCTGGTGGTTACTAACAATTCTTGGTATTTTTGGCTTGTAGTTGAAACATACCAATCTCTGCCTAGGTAGACACATGGTATTCTTCCTATATCTGTGTCTCTGCTTTCTTTTCTTATAGGGCGCACTTTAATCAGTATGACTTCATCTTAATTTAGCATTAGTTACCCAATTTCCAAATGTGGTCACATTCTGTAGTTGTGCTTTTTTTGGGATACACTACTGAACATAGTATACTATCCGTCTCATGAGTTTTGTAAATCATATTTGATGATTTAAGCGAAAATTATAGCACCATATTATACTGGAGATAATACAATTTATAGGTGGTGAAGGTAAAAGGAACTAAATGGAGTTAAAGTCCCTACATTTCACTCCAAATATTAAATGTCTGAAACCCTCTGAAACCCACTGGGCTTGAAATAGTTTTTTGTGGAGGATTTTGATTATGAATTCAGTTTCTTTAATTGACTCTTTGGTAGCATCTTCAGATCCCTTATTGTTTCTTGATTTAGTTTTGCTATGTTATGTTTTTCAAGGAATTCTTCCATTTCATCTAAGTAATAAATATTACCATAAAGTTTTCCTTTTAAAAAAAAATAAAGAAAAAAATTGACATCAGATGTCTTACTGAGCCTCCCTTCCCCCCCCCCCAAATTTTTCCTTTTTCTTTTAATGTGTCTGATCAGTGATGATATCACCTCTTTTATTCCTGATGGTGATAATTTGTGTTTGTCTATTTCTAACTCCTTCACTAATCTTGGTTTTGGTCTATCAATTTTATTTAAACTTTGAAAGAATCAACTTTTTTTTTCTTTTTTAAATTCCTGCCTTCTAGTTCATTAATTCTATTTCCACTTTTATTCTTTGCTGCCTATCATTTTAAATTTAATTTGCTTTTTAAAAAAAATCCAATTGGGTAGGAACTTATATGATTGAACATTTATTCTTTTTAAAATTATAGACATTTACAGTTGCAATTTGCTTCTAAGTACTGCTTGTACTATGTCTTACACATTTTGATATTTGGGATTTTCTTCACTAATTTTCTAATATTTTAAAATTACCCTTGGGATATTTCCTTTGACTCACATGTGGCTAATATTTGGGAATTTTTTATTTCTTACTGTGTTGATTTCTAATTTAATCCAGTTTGTCAGAGAAAATACTGTGCATAATTTGTATATTGTGAAATTTATTGAGCCTTAGTTGATGGGCCAGGATATGGTCTTTACCAGGTACATTTGTGAAGCATGTTTGTTGAAGTTGCAATTGTTGGGTGCAGTTTTCTGTAAATAGTATTATAGGTTTATAGTATTGCTCTGATCTCCTACGTGTGTCCTAGATTTTCATCTGTTTTATTAATTACTAATATGGGGATGTTAGAATCTCAAGCTAAGTTTAAGGATTTGTCTGTTTTTTTCTTTAATTCTGTTAGATTTTACTTCATGTATTTTCAAATTCTGTTGTTAGGTGCATACATACGTAGAACTGTTGTCTTTCTAGAAATCTCCCCTTTATCATTATGAAATTCCACTCTTTATTTCTTGTCTGCTATTTTTTGTGAGGTTTATTTTGTCTGATAACATAGCCATAGGGCTTTCTTATGTTTACTGTCTGTGTGATGTATTCTTTTACTTTAAACCTAATTGTGTCTAATTTTAATGTATATCTTTTGGGCATGGTCCTTCCCAAATTAAAGCCTTTCTATTGTCTCTGGCTTCAGGCTCTGGGGATTAAGGGGCCACTAGTGAGCTTGCTCCCTTCAGGCTGGACTGAATCTTTCAGGTCCTACAGCACTGTTTGACCTCTCTTATTCCTGCTCCTTTGTTCTCAATTTGGTAACAACTGATCTATTGTAAATCTCCTGTCTTCTCTCCCTACACAATCTCAGCCAAGCATTCATCAAAGATTTGCCAGAAGCCTTCATGTAAATTTCTGCCTCCCCGTCCTCAAACCTTAGAAGGGACTTTACAGAGCCCTGCCCCGCAGATTCCTGGTTGCTTCCCCAGTTCAGTGGTCTCACCATGCTCTGCTAAGACTCCAGTTTGTTGTGCTGGTGAGGTTTTCATCAGGCAAGGAGCCAGGGATGCAAATGAGGTTCCCCTCCTGATTTTGCCCATACTCAGTGATCAGTCTTTTGTTGCTTGTTTTTCTCTGACTGAAGAAAGTAGTCTCATAGATTCTGTCCAGCTTTAAATATGACAAGTCCAGTACCAGTGACTCTATCATCAGAAGTCTCTGATTCTTGTTGTTATTTCATTTCATCTTTTCAACCTCACGTGGCTTGTGGAAAACTAGCTCTGACTCAATAGCTTATTAGGTTCTGACATCTTAATAACCTCCAGGGGGAGCCAAAACATTAGTCTGCAGGTATGCGGCACTGGATCTCGAGGTTCTGCGGACCATGAAGAGATTTCAGAGGAAAACCTTAACTAAGAAACACCTTGACTTTCTAAACCACAATAGGTGTCTCCAGCTAAATCAGGACACACACTATTTACGGGAAGGTTTCCTCACGAAAACGGCCAACACATCACAGTCACATCTGTGAAGATGATCTATAACTTCAGAGGAGATTCAAGGCCCTAGGGCTTTGGAAGGAATTTTGAATCTTTGAAGGTAAATAGTGGCAAATCCATTATTTGATAAGTTTTTGCAGTGGAACTGTGGCGATGATACTGTTTCATTTGAATGTTTGCTGTAAGCAAGTTGTAAATATGGTGAGTGCGTATATTTTAGGTAGCACTATTTCTTTATTTAGGAATATTTAATCATAATTTTTTCCGAGTTTAATTTATTCACATTGACTGAATTTTGCTTTGATTTTTTAAAACTCCAGGCCACTTTCCATATTTTTTTGGCACTCTCCTTCCCATTGATTTATGTATTTGTTTCTTTGTTTCACTGTTACTTGTGTCTTCCCCTCACTGCCAGACTTAGGCTCTAGGGTTCCAGTCTTTCAAACTGAATTAGATTGGGAACAGAAATCAAGTTACAAATGTTTAAAATCTGAGAAGGTGCTAGGAAATTTGTGATAGAAATAGAAGTAACTCCTTGTTTCCTATAGCCATTCCCTAACCAGTCTCCAGGATGTTAATTTCACCCCTTCTTAATCCACCCTCCCTGTTTCTCCCATATGCTTGCTCTAAATATAATCCTATTGAAATCTCTCTCTCACATCAAACCTGGGAGTGGCTGACCATGACCTAGAACTCAAAGTTGCACAAATTCAGGAAGAAATTAGGAAGGCATGATGGAGAACCTCTGTTTCCATTAATCTTATCATTACCCCTCTCTTCTCTGCACACTCTATGCTCCAGGCTAAAATAGAAGTATACTAAATTCCCCAACTATCTGTTTACTCATAACTTCATGTTTTAATTCATACTGCTCCTTAACCTGAAATTCCAGCTCCAACCATATCCACCTGTAAAGCACCTGTTATGGTCTGAAAGTTTGTGTCCTTCCAAATTCATATGTTGATATCCAATCCTCAAGGTGGTGGGACCTTTGGAAGGTGGGGCTAGTTTATACAAGCAGAGCCCTTATGATTGTGTGTACTGCCTTTATAAAAGAGGCCCTATAGAGCTTTCTAGCCTTTCTCACCTTGTGAGGATACAAAGATAAGCCTATGACCCAGAAGAAGGCCTTAACCAGAACCCTACTATACGGATACCCTGATCTTGGACTTTCAGCCCCCAGAACTGTGAAAAATAAATTTCTGCTCTTTGTAAACCACCGGTCTATGGTATTTTGTTATAGCAGCCCAAACATACTAAATTAGTGCCTACTTTCTTTTGTATTACTTCTTTTTTAAAGTGTTGGCTTTTATTTTAAGACTTTATTGACCCCCCTTCCTCCCACAAGGAGTCTATAACTCTATTTTATTATAAACAGTATTCTATGGACATTTCTACTATAATAAGGGGTTGACATTACTTGTGTGATTTATGTTTTATTCCCCATATAATTTGTGGTTCTTATATCCTTATGGACTGAGCCCCACATAATTCTAAAATTTTAAAAATCTAGAATTCAGTTTTATTTATTTTTATGTCCCCAACACCTTGCAAAATGGCCTGATGCATAACAGATGACCTGGACTTAGTAAAAGAATAAAGGGAAGATGGAAAGAGCCCTATTCATATATAAACAAACTATTATTGAAGTCAAGTACAGTGTAAAAGTCCCTTTTGATATACTAGAAGTGAATCAAAACTCAAACAAAATGTATTTTTTAACCATGATTTTTTTCTTAGTCATAATAGGAAATGCAAGAAAAAATAGATATATGATGCAAAATGATTTGAATATCTCTGGAGGATAATTTCCTTCCCTTGTCGATAGCTGAGCAGAGAGATGACCCAGCTGGGCTAAGAGTTCTACAGAGAGAAAAAAGCTTTGGCTGATCTCAGGGTTCCTGCCATGCAAAACTATTCTCACAGCCCTCAATGTGTAGACATGGACCTTGCTATACACATTCCATATATTCCTGTGCCTGGAAATTTCTTGATATATCTTTTATTTCTTAGGAAAAAGTAGTTAGTTAACACTTCTTGGCATACCCTATAAATACGTAACACAGAGTAGGAACAGGGCCTATCTTCTTTCTTGGGGTACTCTCAGTCACATGTCCATCCGCTGGCCTGGGCATGCTCCTCCCAGTTAGAAATTCTGGGAAAAGTATACACTACTGTGTCAGGGGCTATGGAATAATGAGTTCAGGGGACAGTATGCACTATATTTCACCACTGTCTGTGAACTTTGCCTAATAAAATGTGTGTTATTGCTGCACCATGAGGCGCTAATGGTATGTTTTGGAAGACAGAAGATAACTGGTGCTCAATATAGGTCACACTCTACTTCCTTGTGCCATGTTTTTGGTTTTTTTTTGTTTTGTTTTGGGGGTTGGGTTTTTAGTTTTTGTTTTTGTTTTTGTTTTTTTTAGAAATGAGAGAATTTTACACAGCCATCTTATCGCCTAGGAAAAATGACAGGTAACCAGGAAGTATTGCGACTTGGTAGCCTGTAACTCAGGACTGGGCACAGTGGTGACAGTGTCCACTAGCCCATAGACCTCAGATGGAACTGCTGAGATGTCTGTTCAGAGTTCAAAAAGAGACGGGGTGCCCCTAGATTCCACTAGCCCAGGACCAGTAAGGCCTCAGAGATGGCTGCTCTAGGCCTCAGACGGAACAATGGCAGGGAACTCTGTCAGACATTAAAACTCCAAAACAAGCAGGGTATTTGAAGCCAAGGTGGATTTGTCAAAAAGGAAACTCAGCTTAGTAAAATCTTTGGTAGCCAAGAGGAAACAAGAATAAAACTGCAAATTTTACATGCTTTTTGGCCAAAGACTAGGAGACTGATAAAAATTAAGCGACAGACAACTTGTTGAGATGGGAGCTTAGCAATTGAAAATAGCACTGTGTAGATAAGCTGATACCAAGACTTAGACTTGATTTTAGAAAATTCTAGGGATGGGATGAGCCAGGATAAGGGATAGGTAAGATGTAGTTCCCCCTTCCCATCCCAAACAAAGACTCCAAATATTACTAAAATTTCCAGGGTAACAGAGCATAGATAGCTATTACTTTTACTTTTATGCCTGCATATAATTACTATTCTTTTGCCACCCTGTACAGGTGATAGGGATGTTTTGGTGATCAAATGTAAAGACAAGTCAGTTGGTTGGAATCAATGATATCCTCATCTTTTGCTTCTACAAAAATCAGTAGAACATAACCAAGCATGATCTCTACCTAGGAAACTTGCCAGGATTGTACAGTTGCAATGATGTCCCAAATTAAGAGGAGAAAAAGTTCCTGGTCTTTTCACAGGAGAGTTAGTATAGACTGAGATGTTATGGTGCCACCCAGAGTTATCTCCAATGTAACATCCCTGACTGGCCAGTGGAAGCCACTAGTGCTTAAAGTCTGTGTGAAATTTAGAAACTTAAATAAGAAAGTGACTGCTATTGTTCCCATTTTACTTGACATCATAATGATTACTTCTTCTGTTTCTACTATTGGCATTTGTATATGTCCTTGGATATTGTTGATGGTTTATTTTTGATATCCACTGGAAACAAAACCAAAATCACTTTTCCTTTACATGGAAAGGCATGCCAATAACAGGCCATTAATGAGATAGACAAACCCAACTACAAGATGAATTCTTGGTGGACATAGAGATACTCTCTTGCAATGGTAGCTGTTTGAGAATGATCTCTACTGAAAAACTGTTTTTATTGTATCGGCTGCCATCCTGGCACAAATGACTAATTGTGACTCCGAGTGAAGACAAAGCTCAAGTTTGCACCACACAAGTGATCATATGGAGAGTAACACAAAAAAAAAATATAAAAAATGTGTTGTTGCCTCTGCAACCACCAACAACCAAGAAAAAGACCCAAAATTGAATTCACCTCCCTGGGTAATAGAGACAATACATCCCACATCTGCAAATTTTATTCTAGATTCTATAGCTATTCTATAGATTGCTAAATTTGAAGGAAAGTGTCCACAGCTAGAAGCCTTGGAAACAATCCAAACAACTCAAGTCCTGCCCTGGAACCTCATATCTCCTCCAATCCCCATGAAATTGTAAATATCTGGATCAACTTTACAGTAGATTGAAACTTTTGTCAAAAAACTTTTTTTTTTTTTTTTTTTAAAGATTTTATTTATTTATTTGAGAGAGAGAATGAGAGACAGAGAGCATGAGAGGGAGGAGGGTCAGAGGGAGAAGCAGACTCCCTGCCGAGCAGGGAGCCCGATGCGGGACTCGATCCCGGGACTCCAGGATCATGACCTGAGCCGAAGGCAGTCGCTTAACCAACTGAGCCACCCAGGCGCCCTTGTCAAAAAACTTTTGCCACAACTCTTTCTGCTGCCAAATGTCTACAAGTCTTTCTGCTGCCAAATGTCTTCTTAGTCCCTAATAGAGAAAGTTCACAAAAGGAAAAATAATGTTATCAATCTCATTTTCTCATTCTACAATTAAATCTCCAATTAAGGACCGTTATTGACCCTCAAAGCTTTAGCCTCCGTTACTAACGGGTGTCTGCTCATCCACAGGACATAGAGATAACTTTGCCTACTACTTTAGCTAGACTACCAGATCAATGGGCCTTTGCCCTCAAGTCTTGATGCATGAAAACACAATATGATTTACTGATAAAAGGGCCTTGCCTTCAAGGTAGACATACTCAATGGAATACAGCAGTCATCATAATATGGAAGCAAGCTCTTTCAATATCCATGGCCTCAGGTACTTTGCTTAATGGTCTGAACTTCAAATGGTGTTTCTGCCCATAAAGCATACTACCCCAAGTTTTATTAAAGATATATACAAATTCATGGGCCAAAAACTAATGGCCTAATTCTAAGGTAAGGCCACTGGGCTACTAAAGAACATATTCAGAATGACACACCCAGGTCCAACAATTCACTTATAAACTTAAATTGTATGTCATGTAAAGAAAAGTATGGGGACTATCGGATATGTGCAACTATCACCTGCCCTATAGCACTTTGACATATACGGATGTTCTTGTTATTGCAAAGTCTTTATTATTTTGCAACTATACCAGCTTCTCTAGCAAGGATTTCTACAGACAGGCATCTCTGCTGCATGTGAATCTGTATTTGACCCTACCTTGCAAAATATATGCAATCAAATATGTATAAGTGTTGAAGACATTACTTTCCACTTAATATATATGAACTTTTATGGAATAAATTAGTCAGTCACCCATATTTATGCAATGCTTGCAAATCTTTGGATCAAATGGGAAACTCATTCAAGTTTAGAATAACATTACATGGCAGAAAATTAATTTTAACTTATCACCTATCATTGAGTTAACTGGCTGGAATAGTATATGCATTCCTCTGTTTTAATTTGACTAATGTAAGAAAATTACAAAGTAAATTATTCAGACACATGACCTGACAGTATGTGATTAACTAACAAGTGTTATTTATCAATGGTGAGCACTGGTATTCGTGCTCTGGGAAATGTCCAGAAGTAGTGTCGGTTGTGAATACTGTATGATGTTGTGCAGCATGTACGGACACAATCAAATATTTAAACGATTTCGTGTGACAATTCAGTGAGAAAAATTAACTCTGACAACAAATCTCTACGGTATACATGCAATCTTCACTGACAAAATACTTCTTGACCTTGTCAACCCTGAGTTATTTCAGGTTTTTTGAAGACATATATTTTAATTGCTAAAATCAATAAACTTAAACTACCTCTATCAGAGGGAAAAATTATGTTATGCTGGAATTGAGATAAAGGTACTCCCTCAGAGGTGTCAGAACCAACTTGCCCTCAGAACGGTCCTTGACAGAGAATAATCATGTAATAATTTTGTACATGTTAGGATGATGCTGTTTTTATGAGATCCAAGAGGACTCCCAGTAAATAAATTTGGGGCAGTTCCCAGTTATAGGAAATCCTATAATCCAGTATCAAGTTTTATTGCTTTTACTGTATGGTTAGATTGCTTTGGAAATGCACTAAGTATAAATGTTTCAATTAATAATTGATCATTGTGATCAGTGTTTTTAATGTTAATTCACTGTACCCAATATAATTCATTAATTCAATATAATTCATTATATTAAATATAAATAAATGTTTTATGGAATCCAAAATTCTGTTCACTTTAAGGAACAAATGTAATAGATATACTTAGGAGAGAAAGATACTATTATTTTGTTCTTCAGAAATAGCCTCAGATCTAACTGTAAATCTAAAATGTCTATGACCTTTTTTTACACTTGCAGGTTGAAACAAGTAATTACATTTGTATCTAAGCAGTTCTCGTCCATAAAGCTTTCAGAATCCAAAGAAACATCACGATTATTACTATTGCTTCTTAAGTTCTTCCATTCTCCCTTTTGGAGAAATAGTACATATCTAGTGTCCATCTGGATTTATAATAAGAAATTTCAGAATATTTATAAAATATTCTATACCTTGTGAAATTATAAAATGGGAAGGGTTCATTGCATCAAAAGAAAATGGGTTTGTTAGAAATAGCTTTTCTTTTCAATAGTCACATTTTTCTTTGCCTTTTAGCTTCTCTTATAGTTTTTAAATCCCCATTTTGCTCAGTTGGAACAAGAACAGTTATGCCAGGAGGGATAAGGTACTCTCACCATGCTTACCAGAAAGAAAGGCACCCACGCTGCATGACAGTTATCACTGGATTTACTATCTGTCAGCAGATGCTCACTGAAATGAAAATGTTCCCTGAATTCATGTTGTGCCTATCTTCTCTGCTCCCCAGTGCCTTTCCTCCTCGGGGAATTATAGGGATAAGAATCTTTCTCTCTTATAACTAATGTTTTAGAGCTCACAAAGCAATATGTCTTTTGCCCCTCTCTGGGGAGTCATTTATCTCCTCTAAAGCACCTTTTTATTATTTTGTTTTAAAGAGCAAGGTTTGGGTGCACATAACCCATTCAGTTATCGGAGTTAGATTCAATTGTTTCCGTCTTCCAGGGTGCCTGCTTTTTTCCCACATAATGAGTGATTTATAAATGTTGCACTATGTGATTTCTGGCTTTGCTACCTATCCACTAGGAGAAAATCATTATTCATTCAAATGCACACTGCACACATAAAAATCCAGTGAAAATTATTTTTACTGACAATATCCCAATTAGATGAGCTGGAAAGAAAGAGTCTAATTGAAGAAACAGGGTGAGACAGGCAAATTTTGTAACCTCTCCAGGCTTCTGCTGCTGCATTAGTTCAGAACTTGTGGGTATGGTCTTTTGTATCTGATATTCCTTACCCTCCCCTCCTCCTCTCCCTTTCTCTCACCATTGACCTATTCCTTTTTCATTGATGTATCTGTGGATTAAGGTGGATTAAAGAGTAGATTAAGGTGTTAAAAAACTGTTTAAAAGGTATTTAAAATACATCATGACCACAGTAATATTAGTAATACTTCTACCATGAATAGTACCGCCGCAGCTGCTACTACTAGGAAAAACACCCCCAAAAAAGTGATATAAAAATATACTTGATATATATATATAACAAGCCTGTAAGGTAGGCAAAATGTACAAGTATTTTTATCTCCATTTTGCAAAGGAGAAAAGCAAGGTTAAAATATTTATCCACAGTCACAGAGTGGGAAAGAAGCAGAGAATCAGATTTGACTCACCTCTTTTTAACTCAGCAAGATTTAAAGAGATTTGCTCCTGAAAACCACTTGGTATTGACATGCAGTCTAGAGTGGTCAGGCATGTATTATTTGCCTAACATAGCAAGGCTTATCACGGCCCTTTTGTTGTATTCCCAACTCCATTATTAGACTGAGATCCAAAGGAAGGATGGTGTGCATGTAACTCATTAGGCACAGTACCTGGCAGAGTATGAGATTCACGGTGGGCTCTAAATGCACCCTTGTTGAAAGAGCACATCAACGTCATCAATAACACCGAATTCCTCTTGAAAATATCCACAGCGCACATAGGCACATGGACACTTTCACACAGCCGATGGTTGATTGAGATTGGTCAGCTAATTGAATGTTGGTAATCTCCAAAACACATACAGGTTGTATCCAAAAAGAAAAGAAATTGAAGAAAAGAAATCAGTGAGCAAGTTGGTTGTTTTTATAGTTTATAAACACAGTTTTCCCATAAGATGTGTTCTAAATTGCAGTTAATTTACCAGACTAGGAAAAAGATGACTTTAAAGGAAAAACACATATTATAATACACACACTACTTTTCCAACTCAGGTATGTGTTTAAATTAATGTACATTTATTGTTAGAGGTGTGTGTATGTGTATGTCAAATTATTTTACATTTTCTTAAGGTAAGTCTTTATTCTAAAATAACTGTTATCACATATTTCAATGTTCCTTTTCTAGATTAATTGTATAAAGGGAATGGGAGGGAGTCATTACTCCATTTGGACAGATTGTGAATATCTGTTAGGGTTTAGAATACTCATTCTATGTATGGTTATGCATAGGTTGGAACAGCAAGCATTAGATTAGTACATATTTCACCAGGATGCCCTGTTTCCTGGAGAATGAACAATACAATGTTCTCTTTTACTTACCTATCAGAGCATTTGGATTTTTTTTTTCCCTCAGGAGAATCTCCACATTTTTACTTAGTAATGGACTTGATTACAATCAGCTACCTCTTCAACCAAATACATACCTAATATTACACATATGGAGCACAATGGTTAACAGCATTTTGCCAAAAGCTTCATTCCCATTCCCAGTGCAGGAAAAGATAGGTGGCTATAACAACACTGGAAAGAGTTTATTCAATACTTGTGAAGGCATGAACGTGTGTAGTACATTTGCAGTTCTGACCATGTTTTGATCAAATGAAGCTGCTCTCCATGCCTTTGTTATTTAGAATGAGAAACCTTTCTCAGTAAAGCTACCAATTTCTACTGATGCCCCTGTCACATTCACATGCCTCTGTCAAATAAGTCATAATATGATTTTATTTTAAATAGTTTTTGTTCTCAAAGCAACTTAAGTTGTCAGAGAATAACACAGAGCTTAGGTAAATTTGAGAAAAGCCACCAATGAGAATATGAAGGGCCAAAAATCATTTGGCTTTCAGTTGACTAAAACCACTAAAGGAAAAAACATATATTGAAACAATCTGCCATTTCTTCCTCTGTTCTAGAGACAGCTCTTCCATAACCATGCCCCATCCCACCCCACCCCACCCCAGCCTAAGAAAAATTATGTTACTATTGTAATGGACAAAGATTTTTAAAAGTCACCAAATTATTACAAATACGTGACCAAAAACTCCCATAATTGCTCTGTCTTCCTTTGTCATTGATGCTTGGGGCAGGGAAAAAATGGACAGCTAGCTACATCAACAACATATATTATCTGAAAAAAAAGTTAAAGATCACAGACATGATATTTTTCTTCTTCGTTCCTGCAATATCTCAGAAGTCATTGCCAAAATGATCGAATTTATGAAACATAAAGCGATGTTTTAAGATTACTTAATTCAAGTATATTTCTGTTTATATAGCTAAGTCACCAGCAGTTACCTTATTTTTGCAAAGGCTTATAGCTTCAAACTCAGTAATATTCTAGCAATTTACCCTCTAAAATTTTTTAAAGTATCCAGAATCAGAATCGATCTTATTCTTTACCTTAGTTTCATCTTATTGCACCTGCACTTTATCTCAAACATCAATGTAGTTGTTTTGTTTTTATTTTTGTTTTTGTTAACATATCTAAAGTCTTTCTACCTCAATTTTGCTATAAATTCTATTTTAATATGATCAGTTAAGTAACAGCCCCCAAATGAACAGAAAGCTTTTTTTTTTCACTTTATACCATTTAGATAAATAAATCTGTGTGTGTGTGCATGTGCGTGCATGCACGCCATAAGATAAATACAAAATTAATCTTAAACTTTGCAGATACAACCTAAAGCCTCATTTTTCCAGTAGTCTAAGTATAATACTGACATATAATATCATTGAGAAGCAAAGCAGGAGGGAATCTGAGTTCCTTAGAACCTTAGTTCCTAAGTGACTTCAAGTGATCAAGGTTAGTTTCTTTCAGTGTCTTTGTGGAGGATCTCATGGTCTTTCCCTGGTTTCTCAATATTAATTCTTTACTGGTAGTTAACAAGCTTGCTTATTGCCTGGAAATTATTAAAGAGATCACCTCTTTCTGGCCTCAGGAAATGCTATTCTGTTTTTCTACAAACTCAACTTAATGCACTTTCTATTCTACCTTGGAAAATATATGAGAAATTATAATAATTTTTAAACTGGTCATTTGTTTTCTTCTCCCTTTCACTGAGTCTTACATTGACCACTCCTCTAAAAGTGTGGAAGCTTACTAAAAGAATTATGATTGTTTGGTGGAATATCTCTCCCCTATAATTTGGAATATTAGAATAGTTTTAAACGTCTGTTGGTTGAAGTGGTTATATTTGGGTTAAACTTAAAATAGTCGTGTCGATGTGTATGTCTGCATAGCCCCCCCATCTGGAAGCATACTAGAGTGAGGATTCTGAGGAATGTCATTTAGTCTAACTACGCTGATATATATGCTGATATAACACAGAGCCGTCACAACATGATACCAGACTTTTTCTTCGCAGCACTGTAACTTTTTAGTGTGCCATTCTCACACTTCCCCAACTCCATCCCACAGTGAGCTTGTTTCCTCATCTTCAAACCAGTTTCTTGGACACCTGGGTGGCTCAATCAGTTAAGCATCTGACTCTTGATCTCGGCTCAGGTCTAGATTTCAGGGTTGTGAGATCGAGGCCCATGTAGGGCTCCACGCTCAGTGGGGAGTCTACTTGAGATTCTCTCCCTCTCCTCCTGCCCCTCCCCGCCCCCACGTGTGTGCGTGCGTGCACGCGCACACTCTTACGCTCTCTAAAATAAATAAATCAATCAATCTAAAAAAAGAAAAACCATTTTCCTTCTCCTTGGGAAATTAGGTTAAAAAAAATTTAAAACACTTTTTTAAATGTCATGTGTACAACAACCATGATGTCCTTTAGTAGGTGAATGGATATATAAATTGTGTTTCATACAGAAAATGGATATTAGTACTAAAAAGAAATGAGCTATGAAGCCATGAAAGCCATGGAAGAACTTTAAACGCATGTTGCTAACTGAAAGAAAACAATCTGAAAAGGCTACATACTATATGATTCCAACAATATGACATTCTGGAAAAGATAGAAGTATGGGGAAAATAAAATGATGGTTGTTGCCAGGGGCTGGAGGGCAGGTACAGATAAATAGAACACAGAGGATTTTTATGCCAGTGAAATTATTCTGTATGATACCATAATGATAGATGCATGCCATTATGCATTTGTGCAAACACATAGAATGCACAACACCAATAGTGAACCCAAATATAAACTATAGACTTTGGGTGATAAAGGTGTGTCAATGTAGGTTCATCAGTTATAACAAATGTACTACTCTTTGGGGATGTTGATAATGTGGGAGGTTACACTTGTTTGGGGGTAAGGGCCATAGGAAAAATCTATACCTTCCTTTCCATTTTTCTGTGAATCTAAAACTGCTCTAAAAAAAGATATCTTTTATCTATTTACTTTTTTTTTTTTTAAGTAGGTTCCATGCCCAGCGTGGAGCCCAAGGCAGGGCTTGAACTCACAACCCTATAATCAAGACATGAGCTGAGATCGAAAGACGGTTGCCCAACTGACTAAGCCACACAGGTGCCCCCCAAAATAAAATCTTTTAGACAATAACTACATGAAGTACAACAACCTAAGTCATTTATACAAGAAGTTCTCAAAGTATAGTCCCAGAGCTTTGCTATCACCTGGGAACTACTTACTTAGAGAAGCAAATTCTCAGGCACTCCTCTCGCCTTACTGAAACAGAAATTCTGGGTGTGAGGTCCAATAATCACCATTGAAGAAACCTTTCTGGTCATAATAATGCACACTAAAATCTGAGAAGCACAGTGTTTGATGATGTAATTCTACCCGTAGCCTACTTGCAAGTCGGATTTGCAAATAGCTCCTTATGTTCTTAATATTCTATCTAGGGCTTCACCTCTCCCTTTTTCAAGATAAGAAATATTACTATTTTGCTATTTTTTTTAAACCTCTTGTATACAGTCTCAGCATTGCACTTTCCCCACTTGCCTGAAAATTGAGTATTAGCTCCTGGTATCTTCTCTCAGCTTCATCTAAATTTCATTGATTCAGGTAGATATTTCAAAATGTGTGGGATGATGACGGGAGCTTGTCTAGTTTTACTGTAGATGAAGTTTTCATCTCTATTTTATTGTGATTTATATCACTTTTAATGTCTGTCAAACAATTTTGGAAATATGCACCAACTCTCTATCTTTCCTGGAAGTCTCCCAGTGCACTGCATATTTATTAGATACTAATACCTAATGGAATGTAACTTCTTTGCTTTAAAATATAAACTTCCTTGCAATGTCATGGTTTCAGGTACACCCGAGAGCTATTTCAATGCATCGTTATCTCCACTGAAATGGCAAAGGGATCTAGGGGTTATTTCTCTCTAACAGAAGAGAGGTATACCAGTCTTGCTGGAAAGTAACATAGGTTGTCCCTGAGTATTGACCAAAAACAAGCTGGGATTTCAAAAGAGCATAGTCCCACCACATATTAGAAGGCTCTGAAGAACTACATTTGTTTTGCCATCTTGCTAAGAATTCAGGTCACATATTGGCTTCTCACTGGTGTTCTTTTTTTTTTTAATAAAGATTTTATGTATTTATTTGACAGAGAGAGACACAGCGAGAGAGGGAACACAAGCAGGAGAGGGAGAAGCAGGCTTCCTGCTGAGCAGAGAGCCCAGGACCCTGAGATCATGACCTGAGCTGAAGGCAGATGCTTAATGACTGAGCCACCCAGGCTCCCCTTCTCACTGGTATTCTTTTTTTTTTTTTTTTTAAAGATTTTATTTTATTTATTTGAGAGAGAGAGAGAGTGAGAGAGAGAGCGCAAGAGGGGGTAGGGTTAGAGAGAGAAGCAGACTCCCCGCCGAGCAGGGAGCCCGATGTGGGACTCGATCCCGGGACTCCGGGATCATGACCTGAGCCGAAGGCAGTCGCTTAACCAACTGAACCACCCAGGCGCCCCTCACTGGTATTCTTAATAAGGAAAAGTATACTAAAGAGAAACTGGAGAAAGAAACTACTTAGGTTAGATAAAAAGAAATGCATGTAAAACAACTGTAGGAAAAATACCTTCTCTCACAGTCAAAACCTAGGAGATAGCTACCGTAAATGCTGTGCACAGAAAAACACACGAGCCAAGGTGGTCAGTGGTCACCTGACCCTCTTTCCTTTTCTCACTTTGTTGGCCTTTCCTACAAAACCCTGCTTTTCTCTTAGGTGTGGCCCTGGATCCACTTGCATTGTTTCTTATCCATCTCTATATTAAGACTTTTCCAGGCCTTCCTGACTTCCAGGTCAGGAAGTCTAAACTAATTTTTACTTTTCTCATAATGACATGTTGATGTTTTTACCAGAATATCAAAGATGAAAATTTTCTGAACAATATTTGGTCTTTTTGCATGCACTTAAGACCACTGACTGTATGATCCAGCTGTGAGCATGGAGTAATATTTTTGATCCTGAGCTCCAAATCTGTATATACACTAACCACTGCCTGTATCCTGGAAACACTGACCTGCATAAGAAAATCAGAAGTGTCCATTCAGGGAACACACTTCCTGTGGAGAGAATATACGTCAAAGGCAAAATTCACTTTAAAATTTGGGAGAAAGAGCAGTCGATGGTGAGGTGAAGCACCAGGATAAGGAAAGGTAGACAAGAAAATGAGTTTTATTATAAATGTGTTTGAGGAAATTAATTTATAATTATTAATTACATAAATTATAATAATTTGTAAATTATTTTACTATTTATGTAAACAATTGATGTTACATAAAAATTAATTAATATATTATGCTTTTCTTTTTTTTTTAAGATTTTATTTATCTATTTGTCAGAGAGAGAGATAGGAGAGAGCACAAGCAGGGGGAACAGGAGAGGAGAAGCAGGCCCCCCGCTGAGCAGGGAGTCCGATGTGGGACTCGATCCCAGGACCCTCGGATCATGACCTGAGCTGAAGGCAGACGCTTAACTGACTGAGCCACCGAGGTGCGCCAGATTATGCTTTTCTTGTTCCTGCTGTATGTTTTATATACACAATCTCTCCTATTATTGACAATTCTTTACAAACTTAAAAAATATGTTAATTATTCATAGAGAATACTACAATCTCATAGTTTATCAGGGACCCATTTTCAAAAATTCAATATTTTCAAATCATTTTATATATAACAACTATAGAAAACAATTTTACAGACAAGATTTGGGGTATAAATTAAAACATTCTTTACGTAAATTAAGTCCTAACACCAAACAATCCAACTTCTCTCATACCATAAACCAAATTGTTCATCAGCATAATATAAATAAAATTTGTATACCTGGAAGTTAATTAAATATAAGGGATAGCATGAAAAATTTAAACATGTAAGCTTTAGTATAACATTATTTAAATCTTATAGTAATATGTAAAGATTGAAGATATATTAAGAAAAAGCTTCATAATGAAATAATTATATTTGTGCATCATCTAACATATTTCATTTTTGAGAGCTCCTTGATTTATAATGTGGTATATCATAATCCAGCGTAAATTTTCAATTTTAATGACATAGGATGATATGGTAAGATAAATATGTCCTTGTAATCCAGCAGAAATGGTCATAAAATTCACCAGTGTATTTTAGTTATGTGACTTTATGCAATTATCTTTCTGAGCTTTAATATTCTCATACAGGTATCAAATTCCAAGTATGTGGGCATGCCTGTGTTTATGTGTGTATACAGATTAAATTATGTAACATTTCTGAAAGCACATATAACATTTTTTCAGCTGTACATATTTGTTCATAAATTCAAAGATTAAAATAATAAATTATATGATAATAAAATTCTGTTTTCTTACCTTTTATTTACCCTTATTTTAGGTGAAATGGCACTTCTGGCTTAAATTATCCATATGACTCTCTCCAATTTCTATTATGATTTACATACATAGATAGACATGGCTTCTACAGATATACACTATGGCCCTTGTTTGTCATTTTTATATTGAAAACAAAGCAGCAAATTCATGATATAATTGGTGTCATAAATAACAGATGCACTTGCAGTACTTTTTCACTTGAATAGGTACATTTATTTTTCATCGTATTAGATAGTGTTCTGCTTACATACCCTTGGGAAACAACAGAGTTATCTCTTTGTACCTAGAGAACAACTAGACTTTGATAAATGGAATGAGGCAGAGCTCATGTACTATAGATTTCATATATTACTTTTCACAAGAGTTTTTTTTTGTATATTTAATGTGCTATCAATATCTTATTTTATTATTTAGTACATTATTAAAAGTTATTAGTTACTGAGTACAAGTTTTGAAGAAGCCAAGATTTTTCAGTGGAAAAATTTGTAGTTGGGGGAACTTTCCCAGTTAAAGTAGAGAATACTTTTACATATCACAACAATGTGGTGAACAAAAAGTACTAAACTAAAAACAAAACAAAACAAAACTTCATAATCCACATATTGCTACAGCGACCCTGTTTTCCACAATTGAATTACAAGTGTGCACAAATGAGTTAAGAATGTGCAAAAATATTTATCCCCACTGGGAACCTCGTTAGTTGAATAAGACATGAAATATTAAGCCAGCTGCCTCTCACATCAAGTAACTGACTCATTTTTTTTCAATATGTCATATAATTTTAATATTTTCTATACATGCCATGATATGAAATATTTGAGAAACAATTTAATGAAGGCAACTCCTTAAAAAAGAATTGTCAGATAAAATATTTTTAAATGATATTCAAAATACATCAGTGATCTGCTTTTTTTTTCTTTTAATGTAAGGTGTCTGCTGAGGCCAATAATAAAGTAAAAGTTGTATCCCTGAAGGGTAGGCAAACCCCTAAGGAAATCTTTCTTCCTGTGGCTTTTGGAAAAACTCTGGTGAAATTTAGACTGCGCAGGGCAAGAAAGAAAGGAAAATAACCCACGAATGCCTAGGAAATGCCCAGATTAATAGTTCTATGAGTCAACCCATATATAGTTGGACACCAAAGGAATATACCTTCAGTTTGTGTGAATGTATCCATGAAACAGAAAAGAGCAGCAAGGAATCTAGCTAAAGCTAGCACCAAGGTGTATCTTTCAAAGCTTCCACAAGTTATTCCGTTGCAATATACAATCATGGGCATGCATGGGACAGCTTCAAAGGACCTAGCAAGGACATTTTTAGGAAGTAAAAAATTACATGAAAAAAGAAGCCAATTACTGCAGTATAGAAACAGTGAAATACTGGGAAAATACTTTTAGTTAACTTATTTTTAGGAACTGATTTTGCTGGAATTCCTTTACATGGATTCAGTCCTCCAGCTATAATATTTAACTTAGTATGGAGTCTAGTATTAGTCTATCAAAAAAGAAATATGCTAAAAGGATTTTGATATTTTGTGAATCCTTGAAAACAAGATATGAAATTAAATCGCAAATGGGGAACAGGCCTCCAACTTCTGTTTTACTCTATATGTTATTTGCACAGGTTTTTCCATTTTACAAATAGCATGTAAGGCAACGTAAAACGTAAGAATTTTTGCTGACTGAAAGCCACTGTCCTCTCTACTACATATTATATGAAAAAGCCACACAAAACATAGGAATGAAGTTAAATATAAAAGAGTAAAAAGAGTTTTAGTAAGCAACTACTAATATAAAAGAAAAAAAAGTAGAGCCATACATTACTTTTCTTGAAGAGAATCCTTATGCAATACTAAAATGTCAATCCCCAATTAAATAATAATGCATATTTGTAGCTTAAAAGCTTAAAATATTATATCATATTTCTTTTTGTAAAAAAACTTTAAGTGACAAACAACACCCCCACACACAAAATGTCAGAGGCACTTAAAAATGCATACATATTTAGCTCATGATCTATAGGACACCTATTTAAGCTTGGCTTTACTGTGCAGTGTTTCTGGTCTAAAATGAATTTACTCATATAACTGGTCATCAGCTAACTGCCAGCTAGTCTGGATGGTCTTGCTAGAATGTCTCCAAAAGACTGGCCTGGGCATGATCTCATGTTAATCAGCAGATGGTAAGAAACAAACACAATCGATCAAGCTCTGTTCAAGCTCGTGTCATGTTTGCTAAAACTCCATTAACCAAAAAAGGCAAATGCCAGAGTCAAGTGGGAGAGTACTGTAAGGCACTGTAGGGCACACAGCAAAGGGTACAGATTCAAGGAGAGGTAAAGAATCAAAGTTACCAATGCAACCATTCCTCTATAATTATAAAAGCAACTACAAGGCAAAATCAATAAGTTCTCCATTATGTGCAGGTATTTTAACACGTTTCTCTCAGTAATTGATAAATCCAGCAGAAAAAAAATTAAGAACTGAAATATTTGAACAACACAGTCAATATGTTTGTACATTTGTAGAACATAGAAATACCCACATTTTTACCCAGCAAACATGGAACATTACCAACAGTACACATTACGTGGGGCCATGAAGCAGACCTAAATAAAATTGAAATAATTCGTATCATTCTCTGACTATAATGAATTAAGTTAGAAAATAAAAATGTATGATTAACTGTACCAAATAAATTGATATTTAAAAAAAAACACACGCGCTTTAACACATTTATGGTTAAAAGAAAAATTCACAATGGAAATTAGACATTACTTAGAACTATCATTAAAAAGATACATCATAACAAAACATAGAAGATGGAGCCAAAAAGAACCTAAAAGAAAATTTTACTTAAAGAATTAATTTAGGGGCATCTGGGTGGCTCAGTCGGTTAAGCTTCTGCTTTCAGCTCAGGTCATGATCCCAGGGTCCTGGGATGGAATCCCACATACGGCTCCTTTCTCAGTGAGGAGCCTGCTTTTCCCTCTGTCTGCTGCTCCCCCTGCTTGTGTTCTGTCTCTCTCTCTGTCAAATAAATAAAATCTTTTAAAAAAAGAATTAATTTAGATAAGAATGGATCAAAATTAACTAATAACCAACTTAGAAAGATTAGAAAAATATCAAAGTAAATACCCAAAAGAAGAGAGGGAACAATAAACTAAAAACCCAAAAAAAGGAGAGAGGAGTAACAATTAAAAGAGCGGGAAAACACAAATTAATTAAAAGAAAGCAAGTTATAAAAAGAAAAGGGACGCCTGGGTGGGGCCGTTGGCTAAGTGACCCACTCTTGATTTTGGCTCAGGTCGTGATCTCAGGGTGTTGAGATAGAGCCCTGCGTTGGGCTCTGCACCCCACAGGCCGTTTACCGAGGATACTCTCTCCCTCTCCCTCTGCTCCTCCAGCTCATGGGCTCTCTCTCTCTCAGTCTCTAAAATAAATAAATAAATCTTAAAAAAAAAGAAGAGTAAAACATTCAAATTTGATCATTTGAAAAACTGACCAAATAAACTAATCTCTGGAGAAATTACCAAGTAAAAAGAAAACAGTACATATAAGTAAGTAATGTATACAATAGAGATTTAAAATATAGTGGACATGATATAAAACTTTATGCAAATACTTTTGAAAAGATAGATAAAATATATAGATTCTTAGAAAATTAAAACTTGCCAAAAACAGACTCAGTATGAAATAAGCAACCTAAACATTTCTAATTATTTAAAGGTACTAAATCTGTAATTTCAAATACTTCATTAAAAAAAAAAAAACCTGCCACATTCAAATGTGCTTGCAATTGAGTTTTACTTAATATTCATAGAATTGATCATTCCAATCTTACACAAACTATTCAAGAAATTAGAAGATGAGGGATTATCCCTAAATGAATGGCATGCATCTGGCATAAACTAGAGACTGAAGGGAAACAAGTATGTTTTCCTCAAAAGACTAATTCAAAGAATGATATCTTCTAGGCTAATTGCACTGCAAATGAGATGATTCTACTTGCCTAGATCCTTTTTTTTTTTTTTTTACTAGTTCTCCAATCAAGGACACCTGGCAAGGAAGGAGTCTGGGTTTACTTTTCCTGAGTTTTTACCCTTTGCTGATTCTTTTCCTTCAACCTATGGGGAAAGAGCCTGGGCATTAGGCTGCATACTTATACCTATTGGCCCATTATTTACTCTAAGAACCCTTGTAGTCTATTATGAAAGCATATTAAAAAGAAACTGACATGTTATCTCTGCTAGAGTAAATAATTTCATTTATTTTAATTTTTTAAAAAAGTGGTAAATTTATTATTTTAAAATACTGTATTCAACTTACATATTTTAAACTTTTATTTATATGTGAATGCACATTTACTTATTTATAGTATTTTAAGGTCATAACAAATAATTCAGATTGAGCAGAAATATTTGAGTTTATTCATTTCTACAGAATGCCCCACTATGAGTAGACCATGATAAAGTAATTAATGCTCTTTTGGATATTTTATTGATTCTGTTATTTTGATATTTAGTTATTATAATTCTATTTAAATAATTGAAGACAATCTGAATTTTCAAACTGATCATACTTTGCATATTTGCAACTTATTAGATGCATCTTTCATCCGTTTTAAGTAAGCCATAGTTGCCACTGAGATTATGTTTACTCAAAAGATAGAAAGTGGAGCTTTCTAATTATTTGGTTAGCTGACAATCAATAGGAGATTACAAGCACTAAAGTGAATTGAGGGTGAAGGTGGTGCTAAATTGTCTGTTTGGTTATGGTTATTGATCAAGTTAATAATGTAGCAACAGAATCCCTACTTCCTTCTCTAATATACCATCAATTCCAAATGTATTAGTTCATTTGTTCTTTCAAGAAATGTACAGAGGTCTATGTTGTTCACTTTCTCTTTAAAAATATGTCATTTTTATTGCATCTTTATTTGTTCAGAGAGGCATCAGAAGAATCTATTTTGTTCTCTCCCATTTTATCCTTATTTCATTATTTATTCATTGTTCACTACTTTGCTCCATTTTCCCACTTTTCTTTTCTTTTTTAAAATTTTATTTATTTATTTGACAGAGAGAGACACAGCAAGAGAGGGAACACAAGCAGGAGGAGTGGGAGAGGGAGAAGCAGGCTTCCCACTGAGCAGGGAGCCCATGTGGTCCTCGATCCCAGCACCCTGGGATCATGACCTGAGCCCAAAGGCAGACACTTAAGGACTGAGCCATCCAGGCATCCCCATTTTCCCACTTTTCAATTTGCTCACTCCTTCCTTGTTTGAATTGCTTGCCTTGTTTATCCTGATGTTTGCCATCTTGTCCTTATCATTTTCCCACCATACTGAGGTTTTCCTCATTCTCAGATAATCACAGTTTGTTGGGACTTCATCAGAAAGAAACTAAAGAAGCAGGAATATTTTGGTTACCACTAAGATTTGCCACCCAGTTTGTCAAAGGCAGAGCTAGCTGTTTCCTGAATACATGAATCTCTGTACTCTTGGCTCTGTTCTCCATTTGTAACATAGAAAGTCAGAAATCCTCCAACACTTGATTAAACTGGAACTTAGTATCTTAATTAAAACCTCTATGTAAGTCGTAACTGAGTAAACCACTTCGTACGTAAGTCCTGCTATATTACTCTCTACCTCTGTTCCGTGACTGCAATTTTCAACTCTTCCTATGACATTTGTTTGGCTTTTCAGTTTCTTGTCCTGCTCCCCAAATACACAAGAACAAAGAAGCTAAAGATTTCTGCTTTCTTCAGGTTTTATTAGACAGCTGATGAATATAAGCTTGGGAAAATAAAAGTACAGTAAATGGAAAATTCCTTTGCCATGGTTTTGACTTCAGAAGTTTTAACATTTAAATCAGTCTTTCCTTTGTTTCTATACCACTGGGTTGAATCTCTGATGTCTCATTTCTACCTACATGAAATTAGAGCCTAAGGTGTTTTAAGAGCTTTATATTCTAGGGGCGCCTGGGTGGCTCAGTCGTTAAGCGTCTGCCTTCTGCTCAGGTCATGATCCCAGGGTCCTGGGATCGAGCCCTGCATCGGGCTCCCTGCTCGGTGGGAAGCCTGCTTCTCCCTCTCCCACTCCCCCTGCTTGTGTTCCCTCTCTTGCTATGTCTCTCTCTGTCAAATAAATAAATAAAAATATTAAAAAAAAAAAAGAGCTTTATATTCTATTTAAAGATGTTATGTCAAAACAAGAAAGAATGTGTTTTCACTCAGTTTATAAGTAGGTTGTTTCTTTTAAAACAAATTTTAAACATATGAATGACAATAAAAATGGCATAATCTTCATAAAATTAAAAGACTATACTGGAAAAGGTGATGTTCATAGAATAACATTTTCAATCATCTGCTCTAATAGTGGTATATAGATCTCTAACTCTTGGAGGTAGAATATTCTATTCAAAATTATATATTAAAATAAGCCTTGGGTCTTTAGAAATCTTTGTCTTAAGAACTTAAAAAAGATCTTTATGCTATGGTAGAAAAAGCAATATATTAGAGCTTATCTGAACAAACCTTACAGCTTAACAAAATATTATATTTTCTTTGAGAGAGAAAGCATACAATGTTCAAAACTGGATATTCTTGAGTTCACTTTATTTTTACTTTATATCTTGAGGATGTTATCTTTCTTGTGTATTCCATTATAATTCATACATAAATGCATGAGATTCCGTAATCCTTATCCATATCTCTGTTATATGCAGTATAGGCTCTTGCTGAATAAAAACCAGAATTAAAAAACTGTGATCTCCTGGTCTGTCTGCCTAAAGCTTGATCATAGTAGACTACTAATACTTTAGCTAAAATTGATTTTCCCACCGCCAGATCTAACCACCAAGGTGAATGATTTTGTTACCTCGCAGTCTTTGGTGACCAATCCTATTACTCCAACCCTTCAATTGAATCCACAAATAATTGCTATGACTTCTTTCTGTATACTTTTATGGATCTTTCCTTTTACATCACCACTGGATAAAGAACAGACCTAACATCAAATATCCATAAGTTCAAATCGCAGTTCTTAGGCTTCTTAGTTGTGGTGGCATGGCTAGTTGACATTTTCCCTGACTTCTGTTTTACAAGTCTGGGTATTCTTCAGGAAAAGAAGAGATCAATATGATGAAAAAGATTGTGACATCCTAAATTTATTCTCCCATTTCTGCAAGGGCGCTGCACGTGGCTCAAGACTCCCAATCTAAAGGAATTTTCATGTCCATGGAGAGCACATTTTTTAAAAAATAAAATAAAGGAGATATCAGAGATCTTGCATTTGGATTCCAATATTTTTCTTAAGAATTTTGGGACAGATGTCAAATACCACTGTGAATCTCTGGTCTTTGATCTAAGTAAATTTTTACTGAATTATTGAATCTAACCCTGGATGCCTTTGTTGATCAAGCAGATAACTTGATAAACAATAACAACTACTACAAAGTACACTGTTTTACTAGAGAAACTGGCCTTCAACAAAGAAAATCTGGCTTTCTGAAACTGACACATTAGGCTAGGTATTTCTTCTAAGCCTCAGATTCCATGCAAGGAAAATGGAGATAAAAATCTTACTTATTGCAATAAGATCTTATGAAGTTTAAATGTGGTAAGACATGGAAAATATGACTAAGAAAAGCAAGGGTTAAGAAAGGTTAGCTATTATCATTATATGAACTCTGCTTTTATTATTTTAAAAACATGGGATGATTACATTTACAAAACTCCAGTGTTCTTCCTCTTGGAGAACTCTTGCTTACCAGTCATAATTTTAAATCATACATGAGAGAGAAGAAATTAGCTTCTTCCAAAAGAAACCCATGGATAAACTGCATCTTTAATTATGGGGGCTCATTGCTTCCAAGATATATTTTGTCTTATCTGGATTGATTTGTTAATGTGCAGTTTAAATCATCTTAATATGAATATTATTTAAATCACATGATGATAGTATATGTGTATATATACATATATGTGTGTGCATATACACATACATACATACATGTGTATATACGTATATATACAGCACACATACATATACATGTGTGTACATATATATACACACATATATATCTATATATTTGATTTTGTAATCTCAGTGCCATACTTTAAATTCTCTGAGAGAAGGGAATAAACAAATCTCTAAAAAAAATATAAATCCCTTACCACCAAATATAAAGATCCACACCCTTTGGACAAGTTGATTTTCAGCTGATTGCTTGCAAAGAAATTTGTGTTGCTTATTCTTTTAGCAAGAGAAACAAAATCATCCCTCCTACCTCTCATTGTAACAAAGAATGAATCAGATTTTAGATTTCCAAATCATCAGTGTTGGCAGAGTCAGCAGCCCAATCATCCTCTATATGGGAAAATCGGCATTTGGGAATTGAGCAATCCTTATGGAATTTGAAAAAATATTTTACTGAACTTTAGTTTTTGAAAACATAAGCACTTTTAATCAGAGAGGACATGTAATTTTGCACTTTGCATTATTTTACTTGAAATTGTATTGTAAACAATTTCCATTTGTTATAATATTCAGTTACACTTTTATATGCGGCATAATATTTTAACAATTTATGAATATTCATTCAGCTAAAAGTATTTTCCCAGTATTTCACTATTTTAATACTGCAGTAATTGGCATCTTTGTTCATGTAATTTTTACTTCCTAAAAATGTCCTTAAGATAAAATCTCAGGGCTACAATTATTACGATATTAGAATTTGTATACTCTTTTTCAAAATATATTCCAAAGTTGATGAAAATTTACAACACATATTTTATTCTTTGTATTTTATTGTGTGACAACTTATTTTTTTTCAGATTTTGTTTAAATTCTAGTTAGTTACCATACAGTGCAATATTGGTTTCAGGAGTAGAATTCAGCGGTTCATCCCTTACATACAATACCCAGTGCTCATCGTAACAAGTGCCCTCCTTAACACCTATAAGTTACGGATAATAAATTGCATTTAATTGAATTTCCATTAAATACTGAGTACCATGCTAAGACTAAGGAATGTTTTCAACACTTAAGCCACTGTGACTAAAGAAGACTCTCAACTTACTTTAACTTAAATATTGTGTCAATTAATCAACTTGTTTGTTTGATTTATAAAAGCATATCTGCTAAGGTACTCTATGTACATTATATCTTCTTTACAATATTGATAGATGGTAAAGGACCAGGAGGGGAGAAGCTATAGTTGTCTAGTAGCTTAAAATTCAGCTTAATACATGTTTTTAAATAAGGTAATAAGTTATTTATTCATCCAACACATATTTATTGAGTGATAATATTTGCCCAATAATATTGCACACACTAGATTAACAAAATAGGGAAAGAACAGCCAGAAATGATACTGTTTACCAATTTATACTACTTTGAAGTAATTATAATGGGATATATGTTTATATTTAAAGTGACCTTGGCCGAAAAATAAGTTGATCTGTATCTTCAACATGTCATGCTATAATACTGAATTTTTCTAAAAGGTAAAAGGAGAGAAGTAACAGCAAGTACAAAGCCTCGGAAATTGGGCTGGAAAAACTTAAGTATGGAGAGTTCAACCCTGGTTTAGAAATGAGCATGCTTGGGATTAAATTTTCATACATCCCAAAGTATATAGACATAAGCTGGTAAATAAATAACAGAAAACTAATAATAATAATAATAATGATAGTAACAGGGGTGCCTTGGTGGCTCAGTCAGTTAAGCATCTGCCTTCAGCTCAGGTCATGATCCTGGAGTCCTGGGATAGATCGAGGCCAGCATTAGGCTCCCTGCTCAGCAGGGAGTCTGCTTCTCCTTCTGCTTCTCACCCTGCTCCCTCGTGCTCGCTCTCTCTCACTTCTCTCTCTCTCACTTCTCTCTCTCTCACTTCTCTCTCTCTCTCAAATAAATAAATAAATAAATTTGATAAAAAATAATAATGATAATCACAGTAATAATATACAGCATTTTTGTGTTCAGTACCTATTCTGTAACAAGAGTTACCCCCAAGTATTTTGCATGAAATCCTTGGGGAAATACAACAATCCTCTGAGTATGAAATATTTTCAAATCCGTTTTACGAATAAGGAGACTGAAGCTCAGACAGATGAACTAATTGTGCTTGAGATGATATTGTTGGTAAATGGTAAGGGGGGTGTACACTGAACACATGCCTCCTATTATTAGAGCCTGCAGTCTTCGAACTGTAACCTAGATGTGACTAGCCTTCTTAGATGTGGAGGGGCTGACAAGACTGACTTATCTGTGAATATTACAAGGAAGCCTATTCTCCTCTGGAGAAGAAACATGTAGAAGCTAAAGAAATGGAGAATTCCTCTTATACTTTGGATGATTTTTTGTGAAAATGTGTTTTTGTAGTATAAATGAATTTATCATATCTTTAAATATATGCCCATCTTTCCAAATTGCTAACTTCTCCAAAGTAATGTATAATTTTGTGTGCTGGAACCATTTGGAATTGTCATTTTGTTAGTTTATTTGCCATAATCTTGTGCAAGTTACAGTGAAATAAAAAACATAATCAGACCATGATAGTCTAGGCATGACCAAATTATAATTAAACACATTTATTCTGCTTTATGTTTTCCCTGAGGAGATAAGTCCTGTAGGGATATTACCTAATTATTTAGGTCATCACTTTTTCTTTCTACTTACAAGTAAGAAAATTAAGCTGATGCCAAGTGCAATGGCAGAACGGTTACTCTTTGAAAGACTGAACAGTTGCAAAAAAAAAATAAAAAAAAACACAAAACACCAGGGGCACCTGGGTGGCTCAGTCAGTTAAGCGTCTGCCTTCTGCTCAGATCATGATCTTGGGCTCCTGGGATTGAGCCTCATGTCGAGCTCCCTGCTCAGCAGGGAGCCTGCTTCTCCCTCTCCATCTGCTTGCTGATCTCCCTGCTTGTGCTCTCTCTCCCTGTCAAATAAATAAATAAATAAAATCTTAAAAAAAAATAATACAAAACACCAAAGTTGACCCTCTATTATTGTTATAATGTTAGAATCATGTCATTTGATTCTCCACCGAGGTTATGGAAGGAAAGTCACAGTAATGCTTCTGCTGTGCTCAAGCAGGAAGGTCTTTATAGGTCAAATAAATCTCAGGAATTAATAATACGTGCACTTGAATTTTAGGAATTGACTGGCACTTTCTGCTTTACTTTCAAAATTAATACTTGAAAAGTTTTCTTGGGTTGTATTATGGGAGGTAGTGATTATAAGGCAAAAGTGTGCTTGGTTTGTGAAATATAATTTTTGAATACTTTCTCTTAATATAAAGTTGAAATATAAGATAATAAATTCCCTTTATAGAAAATTCATGACGAATACTCTCAGACCACAAATAAAAACAATTTTCAGGAGTCTGATCTTACTTGCAGGTCTAAGGAAAGATCTCACTTTAAGTTTGGGAGTTCTGGTTTGGATTTAAGACAATGTATTGCATCTATAATAGACTATTTAAAAGCCTGGGTATTTTATCATGTGTACTTGCTATTGAGACTTAAAATTTTATATTTAAAACAGAATCAGTAACTTGGAGAGTGTTTTACTCAGTGAGATTATAAAAACCTACAAGTGTGGAAGATTATATACCACAGGGAAAACTAGAGTGCCCCATATTATATAATGTTGTATAAAAGATTTTAGTAGGGTAATAAAGCTATAGTTTTACAAACCAACCCTAATGGTTGTGGTAAAAAGGATGTCTCCATGATTCAGAAATACTGTAACTTTTACTTTATATTAAGTTAATGAATATCAATGAGGAAATGTGATTCCCTACCCTTTACTAAAATATATTATATTTATGATTTGAATTAAATGGAACATTAATATTTTATTTGTATTAAACAAGATGTTTAGTCAAAAAAATGAGAAATTGAAGAAAAAATGTGAATGTCATACCATCAGTATTTCTACACTGTATATTTCTGGTTTACAAGATATTAGAAGAACTATGCAAATTTCTTAATTCTTTATGTTCACAACCATCTACATCTAATTATTTTGATCTGTTCCCTCTGAGAGTAGAAATATACAAGATACAGATTTACAATAGCTGTTACAAATTCCTTTAAAAATGGACAGTTATTTTATAACCTAATGCTTACAGTTTTTCACTCCATTTTTTTCAGCTTCTATTTTTTTAACTGAAAAATAAACTCTAATTAAATAAAAAAATGATTAATTTATTTATTTATACCTGCCACCAGATGTTGTGTGTTTGAGGTTAGCATGCTATTAACTCCACTCATTTTTACATGCATAAGAAAACTCTTTTTCTTTTCCCTTGATAAAATTAATTGCTGTTTTGGAGTTTCTTCTTTGTTATTTTTTTAAATTTGCTTTTTGCCTGATCAGAGGTGACCCTATGTGGGGGAAAATGCATGGGTGTTGGGGACAGAAAGTTGAATTAATAATTAATCTCACGGTTTATCACCAAGTAGCTGTGTGACTTTATGTAAGTCTTACAAACAAAACACAGAAATCCAGGATCTTTGTGACTATCAGATGAGAAGACATAGATGAATGGAGTTTATAAAATTCAGAAGCACTACAAAATTGTTGATTTTTACATTTTGAAAGACATATGATTACTCTTTGTAAGCTAATGGAATAATTACGGTTGTTTAATATTAACAATTAATTTAAATTCCCCCAACAAGTCTGCACTGGATTTCAAAGTACCTGGTCTTAATTAACATTGTCAGTGCTTGGATATATTAGTCAGTTAGAGTGATCTTTTAGCACTATTCAACTTAGAACTCTGCCCTATTTATGTAGTGTATATTTCTTATATTGGTGAAATTATTGCAATCCAGAGTCAGTGTTGAGACTAACAGACCAAATCTCTATGATAATTTGCAATCTAGTGCAGGGATTGGCAAACTTTCTATCAAAAGCCAGATAGTAAATATCTCAGGTTGCGAAGAATATACCTAAATATGCAAGGATAGTAAATATCCTTGCTGGCATATAGTCTCCTTTTCATATTCTTTTTAATATTTATGTGTTTATTTTTTTGCTTATTTGTCTTTTACAACTCTTTAAAATATAACAAAACAACTTCAGCTTGAGGGCAGTAGAAAAACATGCTGTGAACTGGATTTGGCCCTGCGGTCATCCTTTGCCAATCCCTGGACTAGTAGCGCTAATGTCATCTGGACCTTCAAGAGCTTAAATTCACAGGTGAGAACTTGAATTACACTTAAGGAAGGTTGACTTGCTTACCCAAGTACACAATGTCTAGGTCTGACCCATTCCTTCATCACCTATTTGAAAATTACATTTGGTATTAAAAAATTCAGAAGCCAATGAAGATGAAATCAAATTGATGTTAATTGTTGAAAGCATGTAACTTAATAGAGTTCATGATGCAATGACCTAGGATTGTAGAAGAATCAATTACGACCGTATGGATATATACATAAATGTTTTCTCATTTCAATTTTGAGTGCTTTCAACAATATCCTGACAGAAGGCAGGTATCCTATTTATGCATGCACATGGGAAAGAAGAACTAAAATGATTCCATGCAGTGTCACCAAAGAGAAAAATAGCAGAAGTTGGAGTAGAACACATTGTGACATCCAGATTATATCTGGATTTAACTGCCCATAGATGCTAATTTTCAACTATATCCCAGATGGTGATTAAATTAATAAAATCTTTCATGTGTATTTTAGAACATCAGAGAAGCCATCTGGCTAGACTGTCACCTTAATTTTTAGTGTCTTTATTGTAAATTTTACAGTCCAGTGTACCATTTTAATGCCAGGGAGTGTTGTATCATCCATATTTAATTATTAAGTATCTAAAAGCACTGACATTCTGAAACTAGATATAGTAAGACTGATTAAGATCATGCCCATACATGCCAAATAGTGTGCTGAAAAATTCTTTGTAACTCAAGCCAGAAGAATATTGGCCTGAAATAGTCAGGTACCTTAGGTGGAAGTATTATATAAACTGTATTATATCTGTGAGTGTGACAATTCCCCAATCCATATAGACTCGGTTATAATATATTGTTAAGTTGCTTTCATAAAAATTCATGAGCAATAATTGTTGTGTGGAAAGTATAATAGATATACTCAGGACCAGAAACTGAGAAAATTTCCTGACTTGAATACAAGTTTGCTATTTGAGGGTAAATTATAGATAATGAAGAATCCATCTGATGCTATTACTATGCTCAAAAAATTAAAGATGCTATATGCTTTGGATACTAATTAAAACGTAAAGTCTGTCCTTTGTTGTATTTTGTGATTTCTATTTTTATTCTAGATGTGAGGAGAATATTTGTAAAGATCACCCCATCATCACCGCCACCACGTAGACACAAAGTAAGAAGTATGTTTTTTTAAATTAATGTCCATAAAGGGATACAGCACTCTGGAAGTTTATGGATCAATTTTAAGTTTCTATTTTGTTTATATAAAAATGCAGATCTTCTCATGGATTTTAGTGTTTATAAAGAGCCAAATGAATATATTGATTTATTACATGAATAAAGCATGTCCGAAGATACTTGCTTAAAGTTGTATGTGCAAAAAAAAAAAAAAAAAAGAAAGAAAGAAGAGAAAAGTCTGTTTTACTGTTGATAGCCTAATCACTTCTACTTTTAGGCAGGGGAGAACATGCTGTCAATACTGTGTAGGATTTATGAGAGGGAAGCAGTATAAGATGCTCTGTCAGAGAGATCAGAGGCCAGGACCTATTTTTGCTAATATATAAATAATTCCTGTAGTCTAGATTGTCCACAATGGCTCTCTGTAGATTGTGTAACAGTAACAGTGAGGGCTGGAACACTCTGGGGTAGAAGAAATAGTGAAATCATCAGTACTATTAAGTAGCACTTACATTGATTTGCAATTTCCTTTCTTCCTCCCAGCCAAATTAATAGTTCCTTAACAAGTTGGATAGTGTCTTATTTGTCCCTGTTTCCACTACACTTAGCACTGGGCACTTTCAAAATTCTCAACAATATATGGTGAACTCAACTTACCTAAGAAGCTATAATCACATGGGGCATAGGATTCACCATGAGGAGTTTTGTATTGTGGGGCACCTGGGTGGCTCAATCAGTTAAGTGTCTGCCTTCAGCTCAGGTCATGATCCCAGGGTCCTGGGATCGAGTCCTGCCTCAGGCTCCTTGCTTGGCAGGGGGCCTGCTTCTCCCTCTGCCTGCCACTCCCCCTGATTGTGCTCTCTCTCTCTCTTTCTCTGACAAATAAATAAATAAAATCTTAAAAAAAAAAAAGAGCTTTGTATTGTCAGAGAATCAAGGCCATGTCAAAAGGAACCAGCCATTGAAGAAGAAATAGTCAGTCCACAGCGCTATCACAAAGGATGGGAGAAAAGGAAACCAAAACTCATAGAGCAAGGGGCAGATTTGAGGATGGGCAATAGAACTGTTGGCATTAGTGACCCAGTGATGTGAAAGCAGGAAAGGGTGTGAAACCAGAACAAGATCTAGTGGCAATGGTGATGCTTGCAGAAGCTCTGGTAAAGAGTGAAAGAGGTTGTTCATGAGGACTAGCAATGGCCACAGAACCAGTGAAAGATGAGATGGAAATAAATGATACAGGGGTAGACCCTAAGAATCCATTCATCAAGATTGGGTTGGAAGCATCCCTCGAAGTTATGAATACGAGGAAGTGGAACAGAAGTCAATAAATTGTATCAGGACAAGCCGATTGGGACAGTGTGCAAAGACCCAAGATTACCTCACTTTGGCCCAATTAAATCGATATCCAAGGCAAAGAAAGAACATCAGAGAGCATTTTCCTTTCCAAGGGAAGGTGGAACCCTGGAAAGTAATAGACATTACTCATTATCAAGGACAGGAACTGGGAAAATTGTCTGGTTCTAATTCATGTTCATTATTTTGAGGCTGAGATATAAAAACCAACATGAGACCTGAAAATCCTGAAATAGAGTCAGATATTAAACCAGAATATATAAAATTACTTTCTAGAAACATATTCATCCCCAGAATGTGAGAATAAATACACAAATGCCATTGTTTCCTAGATATTACAGATACTCAGCTTTTTCAGCTATATGATGCTAATTAGGCTTCCATAAGAAATGCAGGTAAGACTTCTAAAAGAACATTTGTGAGACAGCCCTGATTTATTTATAAGTGATAGGAAGTAATCTGAGACTATTTCTCTTTACTTAGGAGTTTGCCCACATTAGCTGTATCTCTTTAACCTTTTTAAAGAGTACAAAATATATGTAACAATAATGTCAAAGCCAATATTAAGCTTAAAGTTCTAAGTAGTGAGGCTTAGTTTGTGTGTTGTGTGTTTGTGTTCATGTACACCATCTAAATATCTAGCTGAAAAAGAGAATAATGCATGTAACATAAAGCAATGCCATGAAGGAGTCATGCCTATCAGTTAATAATAATGATTCAGTGTACATAGTTCTTAGAAATAAGAGTATGAATAAAATGCAACCAAGTTTCTCTGTTTTTAAAGATGGACTCTAAGGGCACCTGGGTGGCTCATTCAGTAAAGCGTCTGCCTTAGGCTCAGGTCATTATCCCAGGGTCCTGGGATCCAGTCCTGCATCTGGCTCCCTGCTCAGCAGGAAGTCTGCTTCTCCCTCTGCCTCTGCACACACACACACACACACACACACACTCTCTCTCTCTCTCTCTCTCTCTCTCTCTCTCACAAATAAATACAAAAATAAAATCTTTTTTAAAAAAAGAGGAATTCCACTGTCTTCATCACTGAGAATTTTGGTCTTCTCCTACCACAATTACTGGTCCAATAGTGTGGTCCATTTATTTTGTTGCATTGGATGATTCCTATTGATTTCACCCAGATTCTGTCACACCATATTACAGAGCAAATTCAGTATACCAATGGACATTTACTAAAAGTAGTTTAAGGTTTTCTGACTTAACCTTTTTTAATCACTAGATCCCCTCATTACAATTTGTGTGTGTGTGTGTGTGTGTGTGGTGACAGAGGTATTTTTTTTAAAATTTTGTACACAAATATACAACTTAGAAATATATGAAAGCCGAAGGTAACAATTCCATATTGTAATGGCGACTGTAACATCTCAAAATGAAGCACTTAAGAATGTGGTAGAGTAGACATCTGGCAGACCATTAAATTTTCTTAGAAGTTCAGTTAATATTACATGGAGCTTCACAGAGAAGATATAAATATTTATTCATAATGATATATTCATTGTGAATTGACTTTTAAGTGGGGAAAAAAACTAGTACATTTGTATAAGGAGATCCACAGTATTTCCATAGATAAAAGTTAGTTTTCCCAGTGTCTTCTCAGTTTGAGAACATCTTAAGTCCCAGGAAGACAGTTTTTCGTTGTCTTTTCTTTTCCTTTCAGAGAACTCTGCTATTTTATATATGATCTACAACTTAAGTCATATAAAACGCAGCAAATAGGGCGCCTGGGTGGCTCAGTTGGTTAAGCAACTGCCTTCGGCTCAGGTCATGATCCTGGAGTCCCTGGATCGAGTCCCGCATCGGGCTCCCTGCTCGGCAGGGAGTCTGCTTCTCCCTCTGACCCTCCCCCTCTCATGTGCTTGCTCTCTCTCATTCTCTCTCTCTCAAATAAATAAATAAAAAATCTTTAAAAAAAAAATAAAAAAAATAAAACGCAGCAAATAATTAAATTATTTCCTTTCACAATAATTTCTTATTTCCTACTCCCCTAAAACAGTGTTCTGTGTTGAATGGGACAATATGTTTTGATAGCTCTTTTCTTTTTTCTTCAATATGGATGTACTCAAACAGCACTACCCTAGTAAAATATTTTACTTAGACCATTGGTGAAGAATTAGGAGGTAGGTTTTGACTCTAATACGGACTGATAAATGTAACAAAGGAAAGAAGGATGTGAAAACATGATCTTGGAAGTTGAATGTAAGTGTCAAGCCTCCTCATGGGTAAAATTTTGCTGAGAGGACAAAACTGTAAGGAATTGATAGCCCCTTCCATCCTTATTCTCTCATTCATATTTAATTTTAATTTTATTTTATTTATTTAACAAGGAAATCTACAGTTCTGTAGAACTCTGTGTTAGAAATTCCCTTTCCTAGTAATGAGTTTGCATTTGGACAGGACACCTAAATTGTCTAATTTTATCCACTACATAAGAATGAATTCTTTTTTTTTTTTAAAGATTTTATTTATTTATTTGAGACAGAGAGAATGAGAGAGAGAGAGAGAGCACATGAGATGGGGGAGGGTCAGAGGGAGAAGCAGGCTCCCTGCTGAGCAGGGAGCCCGATGTGGGACTCGATCCAGGGACTCCAGGATCATGACCTGAGCCGAAGGCAGTTGCTTAACCAACTGAGCCACCCAGGCGCCCAAGAATGAATTCTTTTAAAACAGCGTGAAAAAAATTGCTTTCTTTGATTAGGCCCGTGTGTATGGGGGAATCTAAACATCAGGAAGATATGGATTACCATATGTTTTATCAGATATAATTTAAACTATCTTTTATGCATGTCATCATGGTCAATTTTATGTAGCATAGAGTGATATTGAGGCTCTATAATAATCTCATATGTCATTTTTTTTGTCAATATACAATTATTTACAATCATTACCACGTTATCTCTAAAAGTAATTTGCAATAAAACTATCAAAATTAAACAAATGTCTTAACAGGGATTTCTAGGAGGTTATTATATATAAAATGGAAAAGGAGTAAACATGATTTTCAAGTATGAAATTGTTTTCATTTGTTATGCATTTCTCAGGTAAACTGAATTATCACTGATTCGGCAGATATATTATGTGATTTAGGATGGCATAATACATGTCATCAAGGAAATATGTTGTAGTTATCACACATTAAATTAGACTGTCTCCCATTGTCTAAATAAAGCATTAACTAGAATGAATTATATGCATACCTCAGAGATACTGCAGGTTTGGTTCCAGACCTCCACAGTAAAGTGAGTATCCCCATTAATAAAAGTCAAGTGAATTCTTTGGTTTTCCAATGTATATAAAATTTGTTTTCACTATATTGAAGTCTTCTAAGTATGCAATAGCATTACGTCTTTTAAAAAATGTGTGTATCTTAATTAAAAATACTTTCTTGCTAAAAAATGCTAACCATCATGTGAGGTTTCACTGAGTCATAATCACTGATCACAGATACCATAACAAATATAATAATAATGAACAAGTTTGAAATGTTGTGAGAATTACCAAAATGTGACACAGAGACATAAAGTGAACAAATGCTTTTGGAAAGATGAGCTAATAGACTTAGTGCAGTGTTGCCACAAAACTTCAATTTGTTAAAACAAAACAAAACATTACAAAACAAAACAAAACATAGTATCTGTGAAGGGCAATAAAGCAAAGGACCATAGAAGGTCTGTATTGAAAGTATCAATGGAAAATATGTAACATTGTATGCAGGATTAAATTCAGCCAAATCAATATATTATGTTGTATTATAGTTTTGTAGTTCATTTTGTGGTTTCCTTGTTGTAGGTTTCTAGACTGGGAAATGCCATTTTGTGAAGATATATAAGTACAGGGAAGATTTTCTGAGTTATATGATACAGTCATCAGTCACACTTTTTTTTTTTTTAAAGATTTTATTTATTTATTTGACAGAAAGAGACACAGCGAGAGAGGGAACACAAGCAGGGGGAGTGGGAGAGGGAGAAGCAGGCTTCCCGCTGAGCAGGGAGCCTGATGCGGGGCTCGATCCCTGGACCCTGGGATCATGACCTGAGCCGAAGGCAGACGCTTAACGACTGAGCCACCCAGGCGCCCCCATCAGTCACACTTTTTGGTGGTCTGAAAGGTTTAGAAATGCTTCCTGTGTTGGTGAAACTGATCACATTGAAAATCTGTCCCTACCTAAGATAGAAACTCCTCTAACTTGGCTTTCTATCAGTCATTATTCAGCCATGTGAATGAGTCCCAACAATCAGAAATCCCCCTTGAGACATTTATTCATTAAACTAGAGATGCCAAGAAATGGCACCCCACCCTTCATGCCTTCTCAATGTCAGAGAAGCAGAGCTTACAAAGACAATGCCCCTTGTCCAGTTTCTGTGACACAAACTGAGCTGTTTGTGCCCAGCTCAGCTCTTTGTGCTTATGGGTCTGGAGAAGAGTTCTGTCATATGGTTGCAGTATAACTTCTGGTTGTCTAAACTCCAAAACTGATTCTTCAGACCTTCCTGAGATACCAAATATCATTTCATACATTTATGTTATCTCTAAACCAATGCTTTTTCTTCTTTATTCATAACCAAAAAGTTAAACAAATGACTTAAAACACTGTTTGTCAAACTGATGGGTCATGAAATCAATTTACCCCTCTCATATCCAAAGAATTTAGTTCTGTCTCATGTTCCAATAACTTTTTTCCCCTCCCAGTAGTACCTAAAAAGATGTAATTGTGATCATTCTAAAAAACAAACAAAACAACAACAGCAACAAAAACCCATGGTTTCATCCCCTGGCATGATCTTGGTTTTCTTTCTTTATCTCAGAGATAGGAAGCTCTTAGAATTTTCTCTCGAAATGTTAAGAATTTTTCTACAGCATTATATAAGAATATCAAGATTTTCCTTCAGTGAGAGGGTCATATGCAGCTTGTTTGAGCTAATTTATTTTATAAAAGTCAACAGTTTATTTCTTTTGTTGGGTTCTGCGGTCTTTTGTGTTTGAAAAATCTCTCAACAACCATGGATACATGAAACTATTCCTGGGCAGACAAAGTGCCAAAGATCTTCACATCATGAGGAGAATCTGTCTAATGGGGCATGTGACAAGTTACCAGAATCAAAATAACACAGCAACTACTGAAGAAAATAAAGTAGACATAAGCCTCTACCAAACCGTTCAGTATGAATGGAATATGTAATTGAAATATAATTGATTTTTCATGTGTTAATTTGGTTGTAGAGCAAAAGGTGGTTATGAGATGGATGTGTATGTTCATCAAGAGAGATCAGTATTTGATCAGTAGATCTTGACTTTTTGGGTTGATTTTATTGATAGCTGGGAAGAAAAACCTACCTTATTAAAGTAAAACATTTTTTAAAATAAAGTGTGCAATTAGTTTGCATTTATTCATTTCCCCCTTCCCCCTCTTGTCATGCTTCACTGGGGGAATATATTCTCTGTCCCATTAACTTTGGGTTTGGTCAAACTTTGATTTGCTCAATGGAATGTGGATAAACATGGCATAAGTCACATTCAGTTTAGAGCTATGAATGTACTTGTGTGGCCCAGTTTTGTTCCCCCACCACTTCCAACTTCCGCTCTCACACAGAATAGCTTGCTCAATATAGGACCTACTCCTTCATCTTGGGTTCTAGAAAGAGAATAAGTAAAAACCTTGGCCCAGCCCAACCCCACATAGTACAGTTGCAAATTAAGCATTTCCCTCACTTAATATGAGTAAGAATATAATGAAATCTACTGAGTTTTAAAGGCTGTTCATCATTGGATCAAAGACTTATTAATACAAAATATAAAGTAGTAAAGATTTTCTTGGATGTTTATCTGGTATCATGTAAAAGAGAATTTAAAAATGTAACTCACAAGAAAAATCAAAAGAAAACAAACAAAACTTTTTAAAAATCTGAGACAATTGGGAGCAGCTGTTGAATTAGTATTTTGGTGCATATAAAAACAAAATTCCTCTACATTTCTAGAAATGTAGAAGCACTTGTGATCCAGATTTTTTAAAAAACATCTTAGTGAAGAGAGAAGCTAGGACATGAGTTTTGCATTTCAAAAGGTTTCATGACCCTCAAAAGTGGCTTGATGGCTAATTAGCACTTTGATTTTTAACCATTTATGCTGTCACTAAGGGGAGTATAATAAGCAGTTTAATCTGTTACTGGAAAGGACAAAATAACCATAAAATTTTAGAGTCTACTCTTCCTAATCTGTTAAACAAAGGGGAAATAATAACAGTCTGAGAATTTCTTCAGTTTAGGATCATATTAGAAAACATACATGGGACAAGATGATATTAGAACATTTATGATCACGTTCTCTATTGTGGTTATAGTCCTGAGAACAAAAAGTAATCTTTGGTGGAGAGCATTTGAGGTAGCAAATTATCTACTGAGTTCCAGACTTTACATGTTTCCCATACCTCCAGCCCTCCAAGCCTGCTCCTATAGTGCACAACATTCAACTGCTGGTGACTCTGTAATTCTACATGCTGAAGTCTCAAACCTTAGTATCATCCTTGACTCTTCTCATTCACACATGTCTATTTTCACTGAATCAGGTCAACTCTACATTTAAAACATACCCCAAAGTTGACAACGTCTCATCAACTCACTTGTCACCATCCAGGACAAGTCACATTATATCTCTGCAGATTTATTGCAAGAGTCTGATAACTGGTGTCCCAACTCCTGCCCTTGGCCTCTTCAGAGTACTCTTAACACAGTCATATTAAAACATCAGCAGGATCGTTTCCATCCTTTCCTCAAAACCCTCCAGTGGTCTCTTGTCTTATTCAGGGTAAAAACCCAAGAGTCCTTCTTAGAGCCTACAAGGCCTACTACTGGTAAAGGGTACTTCTAAACCTCACCATTTTACTCCTCTCTACCTCTTTTTTTTTTTGTTTTAAAGATTTTATTTATTTATTTATTTGAGAGAGAGAATGAGAGAGAGAGAGAGAGCATGAGATGGGGGAGGGTCAGAGGGAGAAGCAGACTCCCTGCCAAGCAGGGAGCCCGATGTGGGACTCGATCCCGGGACTCCAGGATCATGACCTGAGCCAAAGGCAGCCGCCCAACCAACTGAGCCACCCAGGCGCCCCTCCTCTCTACCTCTTTAACCCACTTTATTCTACTCCATTGAGACTGGCTTCTGCAAGATTCCTTGAACATTCAACCATGTTCTTACTTCAGGGCACTTTGAACATACTATCATTCTGTTTGCAAAGATCTTCTCCGTATCACCAACACTCATTTTCACTCCTCTTTAGGTCTCTACTCAAAGGTCGTGTTCTCAGAGAGGCCGGCCCTGAAGATCTCTATCTAAAATTTCAACTGCACCCACCTATGCAAATATACATCTTGTCATCTTTCCTGCTTATTTTCCCTCCTTAGCACTTACCACCATGTAGCACACTATGTATTTAACTTTTATTTTTAAAGTTTCTAAGCTCAATGAGGGCAGAATTTGATTTCTTTTTGTTTTCTAATATATTCCCAGTGCTGGCAGTTTTCAGGCGCTAATTTAAAACAAACAAACAAACAAAAGTATTGTCTGGTTAATCAACCTATGTATCAGTTGCAAAGAAACGCTAAAATTTAGTGTTGGCACCTTTACCCTATCATGAAAGCAAAAATGAATAAGCCATCAAGAGGCTTAAGGGGAGAGGGTGTGTAGTTTGGTTGGAGGTGCTCTATCAGTGTGTTATCAGAAAGAGTCTTTGTAGAACGAGGATTGTAAACAGACAGACTTGGAAATAGTGTCTTCCTCATCAAAAGACTCTTAGTTGGAATTTTGGTGAATGAGGGATCTGAGAAATCCACGAAGGGCCTTTGAGAGAAAAAAAACTGATGCAATCACCCACTAAACCAAAGCTACTTTCTACATTGTCTGCCACGTGAGAATGTGTAATTTCTAATCCTCACCCATGAACCCAACATTTGGGGAAGTGGGAACAGTAGTAAACGTGCGTGCATGCCTGTGTGTGTGCATGTGTGCATGCTGAGCATGGTAGGGCCACTATCTCTAAGATAGAGATGGGGAGCTGGCCATGCCCCCTGCTCCTTCTCCCCATCCCTAGGCTGAAACAGTATGTAGCCAGGGGGAAGGAAATGACCTCAATCTCTGACTCACAGCACATACTCAATTCTATTTCTGGGAGTTGGTAATACTAATGAAAGTGCAGGTTCTCTGCCAAAAGGAGAGGTACAAACAATACGTTCTATAGTTTAGAAAAAACAAAACAAAAAACAAAAAAACAGCATTAGCTCGGATGAGAGGGAGGTTTAATGGAGAAAGAAAATAAAATTGTCATTGATAATCTGGATGGGAAGAGAGAGGTTTGGGTTTCAGGGAAGAGGAGTTGGGATTGAGAGAACTGGATGGGTACAGAAGGAAGAAAAATGTGTTTGTGATAGACTGAGAATTTTGATACATTTGCTCTGAATTTCTGGTGACTATGTTCAACTGCATCATAAATTGGAAACCCAAGGGTTAGTGCTTGTCATATTTGAAATAAAAAAAAAAAAAAAAAGTAAATCAATGTTAAATTCACAACTGTACCAATGTTAGTGGTTCTAGTAAAAATAGTCTATGTTGATTTATGAGTTGGTCTGTGGGATGAGGTTGGCTAGCTGGTCTATGCATCTTGTATTAATCAGTCTTTTGATATGTGAAAAGTATGTTTTCATCCCAATTTCATCACCAATAGCACCGAAGTATTTTTTTAAGTGACATGGTTTATCTTAAACTTTTGCTTATCAATCTAATCTCTAAATTAGAGTAAAAGGGATATCTGAATATCAGCAGCCCATAATTAGGAACCAAAGTTAATGATCACTTATGATCATTCACAAAATAATTGATCAAAAATGTTTCTCTTTTATGCTCCTATGTGGCAATATATGCCAGAGTATAACTAATCTCTGAGTGTATTCAGAGAACATGAATCATGTTTCTATAAGGAACAAGACTAATCTCTGATTTAGGACATGAGAAAAATAAGTACACTAATTAAAAATAAATTAAATCTAGTTTTATATTTCCTTTAAAAACTTTACAATACAATCCAATTTAAAAATGCTAATAATTGGAGAACTCATCTTGCAGAACAATAGAAATAAGAGCTAGTTTTCTAACTTTACAAAGATGCCCTTAGATAAATTATTAATGTGCCTTGAAATAAGTTGAACACCTTTTTATGTTTATGGTAAAATGCCCTTTTGTATTTTTACTTATCACTATGGGCTGTTAAACACATATTGTGCATAAATAATTTTGATAAAAATTTAAAGAGAAACTCATATTGTGTGCTAGTGATTCAACAGGAAGGTAACTACTTCAGTTATATCCCATAATAATAACTTTATCTTGGTCAAGGAAGAAGCCCTGAAAGCCTACATTATTGTAGCTACAGAAAATTGCTCTCACAACTGTATGTTAATAATAAAAAGTAGAAATGTAAAATCTGAATGTGCAAATATAACTCCCCAAATTATAATAGAATTAAACATGAAGACATTATGTTTCATGCATATTTAACATTATGCACTAGGCATGTGCTGTATCCTCAATTCTGCTGGCCTATTTGCATATTAAATTCTCCTTAGACTTAGTTCACAAAGACATCCTAAGGTGGTCTGTGGGATGAGGGCAATAGGGCAATTGTTGTATCACAACAAATTATTACCATGGAACATCTTGACAGAGTATTACTGACATGCTGAATTTCTGTTTCTTTGCATCTTTGGTAATGACTTTCATGGCCTTAATCTTCAGCAGCTAAACTGGTTAGATCACAAGTACAAACCATAGAACGTTATGAATGGCAAATGTTCAAATCCTCTCTGCAGTTGTATCTCTGAGGAATGCACATAAATTCTCGGGTTTCCATCAAGGGCAGTGAGTTATTTCCTGCGCCCAGTGTCAGCTCTCATGACCAACTGGCCAATGATGAAGCTCAGTTGTGGGCCCGACTCCCAAGCAGAAAACACATTTCTTTGATCATTGCTAGTATTTCATTTTTCCTTTTTGAACACAATGGATTTTCTTCCACAATTAGTTCAGGGAGCCAGCAGATGTGACTACAAAGTTGCAGGGATCTAAATCCTTTGTGAATTAACCATCATTAAAATCGATTCATTTGTGCTTGTAAGGATTCTATATCCTTTGGGAATTGTATTATTGATCTCATTTTTAACAATCTGAATACTTAAAAATTTTAATGCCATTTATCCGTTATAAAGATAGTACAAATTCAGTTTGTTTGGAATTTTTGAAAATGTATGGAATTGATTAAGGTAGTTAAAAGTAAGCTTAACAAATTCCTGGAAACTGCTGATGCTAACACCAATTATGTTTGTGAGTTTTAGTGTGAGACACATATCTCTGGGACCAAAGAGAGCTAATTTTTATAAAATTACTTAGTTTTAAAATAAGATTTTGGAGTTATAAAAATAGACTTTGTGACAATATTAAGCCATTGGAGTTTTTAACATTTTAAAATAGCTTTTCTTTTGTTATTAGAGGGACATAATCATTTGCTTTCACAAAATGCTGTGATTAAATGATATGAAAGGAAATGTGGACATTAATAATATTTCAGTGAGAGGAATGTAATTGAAAAGACAACATTTTTAAAAATGTCTTTGACACTTGTTAATACATTTACATAAAGATGTGTTCTGGGTACAATAGCCCTGTATACATTTTATTTTATTTATTTATTTATTTTTTAAAGATTTTATTTATTTTTTTTTGACAGAGAGAGACATAACGAGAGCAGGAACACAAGCAGGGGGAGTGGGAGAGGGAGAAGCAGGCTTCCCGCCGAGCAGGGAGCCCGATGTGGGACTCGATCCCAGGACCCTGGGATCATGACCTGAGCCGAAGGCAGACGCTTAACGACTGAGCCACCCAGGCGCCCAGCCCTGTATACATTTTAAAAATTTTATTACTTTTATGCATAAAAAATGATCAATACTTCATTCTTTTTTTAAGCCACAAGATTTTTATTTAATGGAGAAGATGCAAAGGTGCCCAGATTTTGAAATACTAAATTTCAAACTATATAGTTCAATATATCTATCATTGTTTCTTAAACAACTGAGGACAACAGGAAGAATTTTTTTTTTTTTTTAATTTAAAAATATTGGTCATCATCTTTAAATATGCTGACACAGTAGGTCTAGTGGAGCGCCCGAAATCTGAAATGTTATCCTCGGGGAATTAGTACTCAGGTGATCACAGTTTAAAGACACCAATGGGGATTATACTCCAGAATATTCTGTATCTCCCTTGAGTTAATACAAAATGGAAAACATATTTATTTTATAATAAAAAATTAGAAAAACATGAACAAGGAATGTGTAATAACACTAGTCATGCCCAGGATAGACATTATTTGGTATATATTTGCTTAAATGTTTGCATCAACAAACAGCAAGTAACAGAAAACCCTACTTGTTTGGCTTAAAAACTAAGAAATAAATCATCCTACTATCAAATAGGCTAGAGGTAGAAGTCTCCAGGATTATGAGTTTAGCTGCTAAATTATTTCCTGAAGGATCAATGAACTTTTGAAAATCTGTGATTCCCCTCTTAGGATGTTGGCTTGTGCTCAGGCTAACTCTTCACAAATCATAGGGAACCTGCCGCAGTTCCAGCCAACACATCCAGAAATGAAAAGGAACAGTGAATGTGAAAGGAAGGTTTAAAAAAAAAAAAAAAAAATACAGGATAGGAACCTATCCTAGAAGTTCCTGGGAAACATGCCTTTTTATCCAATTGGCTAAAATTTCTTCACAAGCCAATGCCTAAATCCATCATTGGAAATAAGAATGGCAACTAAATAATTTGTTCAAACTGATCAGGTATGAAACCCAGAGCCGGAGACAGGTAACTATTGAGTTAGTGAAGGATGAACACAAAAATGTGATTTCTCCAGCAAAGAAGTAAATATCTACTGGTCAGGCACCTGAAAGTTCCTGCTATGGTTTTAAGCTTTTCTTCAAATAGTTATAAAGGTTCTATCTTTTTTTTCCCCTGGATCCCATGAAGCATTAATAAACCAGCTCTCGATTTTGTATTCCTTGGATTTTTTGAATGGATAAGGCGATATGCTTGCAGAGTGAGTGGAATTTGTTGAATATTTCTATCCAGTTTGAATATTTTTTTTTTTTAATATCATCATTTGCCAAGTCCACTTCGAGAGATTTTAGATGTTCCTAAAGAGTAACAATTGCAGGGGCACCTGGGTGGCTCAGTCCGTTGAGCACCTGACTCTTAATTTTGGCTCAGGTCTTGATCTCAGGGTCCTGGGTTTGAGCCCGGCATTGGGCTCTGTGTTAAACACGAAGTCTGCTTGAGGATTCTCTCTCTCTCCTTCTGTCCCTCCGCTGGCTTATGCTGGGGCACTCTCTCTCTCTCCCCCCTTAAAATAAATAAATAAATAAATAAATCTTAAAAAAAAAAAAAAAAAAGAGCAACAATTGCGTTTGTCCTAGGACTATATAATGTAAGTTCAGCATGCACTTTTTTTTTTTTTTTTTTGGCATCACTGATTATTCTGCAGGGAGAAGGGGAGATAACTGATGAAGGCAAGAGTGATGAATGCCCTAGGATAAGGTAATCAGGCTTTCTATTTTTAATATGTTTCTCAGTCCCACTAGATCCCCCATTAGTCACTATTTTCTACATGCTGTCGATCTCAAAGGATATAAATCACTAGTTAATCACAATGCTTTTTCTCGTCCCCTAATAGATCAGCATGCATTTCACACTACACTAGGCCAGCATGATAGGAATTTGGAATCGAGGGACTTTAGGACGTTATGCTTTCTCAGCTGGTACTTAAGATTGATGCTATGGCAGCTAACATGGAATTCATGCTAGCTTCTATCAACATAAGACAATTGGAACGGAAAGCTGAAGTAATATTTAAGTGATAAATAAGCCTGTCATCTAAAAACCACATCTTTATTTAAAATCTACCCCTAGTTTAACATATATTGCTAAGCCACATGGACTATGAGACTCAGCATCATACACTAAGACTTCTTTCCCTTAAAACGTACACATTGCCCATGATGGTGTTAAATCTACATATTCAGATTGACTGAAATTGGATCAAGACACAATGAACTAATTTTGTGAGTTAAGAATCACATTTGGGCAAAAGTAGTAATGAGCCCCCAAACAATAGTTTAAGCAAATTTTAGAATTGTTTTCACTTATAGGAACTTTTTAAGGAAAGAAATCTGGGACTGATGCTGTGGCTCCAACTGGTTTTCAGAGCAAACCAGTCCTTCCTGACATTGTTTGTTTCCAACGTTTTGGAATGATTCTCATTCTTACACTTGCTAAATGTCGGCCAGAAATTCAGCCATTAAGCTGGTATTTCCTCTAAGGTAAGAAGGCAAAAAACAAATGGGGTTCCTGTGGAATTGATGATCTCTCTTTAAAGGGCTCCTAGTAACTTCTGCCTTTATCTTGTTCAGAAAATCTATTATATGATAGCAAGAGGTTCAAGGCAAGGTGGAGAAACTTTTTATGGGAATAAGGGAGGAACTTACTAAAGCCAGAAGTAAAGTAAAGTTCTATACTTAAGAGAAAGGAGAGGATGGATACTGGGGAGCACCTCGCTGTTCTGTCACATTTATCAAAGTGAGGGAAGCTTGCTTTTAGCAGCTTAACTGTGCAAAAAAGAAATAATCACATAAATAGATGAAATAAAGTTTACAAGCAGAATTTTGATTGGGATGCTGATAACAGCATAGTCAGAAAAGGGCAAAGGAGAGTAAAATATATTTGAGCTGCTCCCCTTCAAGACCACTAGACTCTCATGCACTTCCACAGTCTCATCTATTTGTTTTATATGCTGATGACTCTCACATATACACATCATATCTTTTTCTCCTTTCCTCATTATTTTATGGACATAGACACCTAAATAACCCAGTGTTGACAAATTTGTATCAATGTGTCCGAAACTCAATCTGATGCTTTTTCTGATTTCTTAATTTCTGTTAATGGCCTGGCCTTTCTTCCTCAAGCAGATTAAAACTCTATAGTTAACCTTTATTCTGTATTCCCTTTCATTTACCTTAGGTAATTAGCTCCCAGGCCTGTAGATACACCTGCAAAGTTTCTTTAAATAACCCTTTCATCTTCCCCTGCTACCATTATCTTCAGTCATATCTTGTATTTTTTTTCCCAAGGACAGACGTCTTCCCAGCTTTTCCTGTTTCCTCTGTACAATTCTTTTATTCAAAAACCTTGTGTATTAGTCAGGTTCTCCAGAAAAAAACAACTAACAGGGCTATGGAGGCTGAGAAGTCCTATGATCTGCTATGTGCAGGCTGCAGACCCAGGAGATGTAACTCCCCTCCAAGTCCAAGGCCTGAGAACCAGGGGAACAGATGGTGTAAATCTTCACCCAAGGGCAGATCTATGTCCTAGCTCAATCAAGAAGGCAGGACCAAATTGGGCAAGTTCCTTATTCCCCCCCTTTTGTTCTGTATAGGAATTCAACAGATTGAAAGATGCCCACCCACATTAAAGAGGGCAATCTACTCTACTGAGTCCACCAATTCAAATGCTAATCTCTTCTTGAAACCCCTTCACAGCCACACCCAGAAATATTTAATCTAGGCATCCCTTGGCCCAGTCAAATTGATATATAAAAGTAACCATCACCCCTTGTTACAATCACATTGGTCTCTTAAAGAAAATCATCCAAGAATCACAATACCTAATAAAGTGAATACACCTCAAGATAGGTTTCTAACCTTTTAATAATATCACCCCAATTCACTTGGCTTGTCTTAATTTTTAACCCCCTATCATATAGTATATTCCAAGTAACAGAGACTGATGACTTATTCATCAAAAATCCCTTTCTCCTCCATCTGGGCTTATGCTTACACTCTAACCTCTCTGAGAAACCAAGTTCCTAGCTATATCTGTTGACATTGTATTCATATTCAATTTAAAATTCAAATAAAGCTTTCTCCATAATGAACTGTCCCCCCGGTTGTATTTTTTTTTTCCTTTTTACTATTTGATCCCTAGCAATACTTAATTTCTTACCTCTTTTAAGGCATTTAACTTAGTATGCCTCTTATTCAAGTGATTAATATAGTTTTATATTCTCTTCTGGATTGTACAGTCTAGAATACACAATTATTAATAGTGCTAATTAATAATAGGTCAGTATAGAAATGTGACTCACATCTATGCCCATACACACAAAAATAGGCATTTACAAATTGTGAATCCGACCTGTGACCTGGTGTATAGGATCCAGGTTCAATATCAGAGACCATTATTTATCTTTAGACCACATGAAGATTCCCTCTGCTACAACATGAAGGTAGTCTACATCAGTGCTATTTAAACTTTAATGCCCTTATGAATCACTTAGGAATCTTATTTACAATGCAGATTCTAATTCAGTAGGTCTTGGAGAGGGTCCAAGATTCTGCATTTCTTACAAGCTTCCCAGTGATGGTGATCCTGTCTAAGCCTTGAACCACGTGTTGAATAGCAACCACAGTGAATAAAGGAAGAGTTCAGAAGAACATTTGAAAGATTTTTTTTTTATGTTTAAGTCTAGACATCTATAAATGGTACTCCAATAAAAATAAGAGCTACCTTATGCTATCGATCGATGCAAGTATTAAACTTGATTACGGGTAAGAAAGTGTTTTAGAAGCATCATTGTGTTATTCCTTTAATCAATATATCAATTGCAAAAAATAGGTATAAATTTTTCTTTAGAGAACTGAAATTAAATATGTTAAAAATGTAAAGTTATTCATTTGTTGATAAACAAAACACATATATCTTTAATTGTAACCATTCAAAAACAATATTCTAATGTTACTTTTAAGACCTCCTAAAGATCTTTCCACTTTGACTTTTTAATCCAATTTTTTTTTTTTTTTTACATCTGAAGTCCCTACAAAAATGATCAAATAAATTTAGAATTATGGACCCTGGACAAATATTCTAAGTTACTCTGTAAAATTCTACCTTGTTTAAGCTTTAGAACAACTTGGAAAACTTATACTCAATACACAGTAAGACATGCATAGCTAAAAAGAGAATTTATATACATTGAAGCATTGTCAGTGTATCAAACCAGCCAAGCCATTTAACAATTAACATCCATAGTCATAAAATGCAGACTAAACCCAGAAGCATGTTTCTCTCATCAAACAGTCCAATTGTTTGTACTGATGCATGGTTTAGTCATAGACCAGGTGCTCTGAGCTTTAAATATGAATTCATTTTCTGAAATTAAGTCTGAAAACCTAATGAAAAAAGCTGACTGTAATTGCAAATGACACATTACAATCATGACAATCGCCAGTCTTGTAAGTGATTCAAACAGCAATTGAGTATGCCTCTGACTTGTTTGACATAGGTAGTGGGAAGAAATTCCTTTGGCCTTACTTCTAGTATTTTACAGCTGCATTTCTGGTGAATATAGAGTCCATTTCCATACCTAAAAGGCCAATGGATTTTCTCTGCATAACATTCCACTGCACTGCCTAATCCCAGCAGGGATACACATTTATCCTATTAAAAAAAAAAATTTCAAAAAACCTCTCCAGCATTACAATGAAAATGGCAGTAATTGTTGGTGAAGATGATTTCTGTTTTGTTTTTTCACTAAATTAAATGTTTCTTTGTAGCCCAGCATGGTGGCTTTTGAAAACTTTTCAACGTAAAATGAGCTGTTTACTGTTTACTAGAGAGTTTCTTTTTAAAATAAATGAATTCAATTGACTGAATTGTAGTAAGCAATAAATTCATTCAACAAAGTAAGAGGTTTATTTGTCCTATTTTGTGTCCCCAAGGAATTTAATGTTTTGAAAAACTATTCCTTTCAACTCTGTTATTGTTTGTTGTAAATAAAGGAAGTCATATACAACTTTAGACTTTTTAATTATGAAATGACATATTTATTAGTGACTTGATGAATGAGAAAAAAGCATAACTAAGCCCTAAGTTTAAGTTGGCATGTTAATTAATGTTAGGGAAAAGTCCAAGTGGTAAGGGTTTTATAAAATTATTATATAGTTTTCTTTTTCTAGACTTTGCTACTCTTATAAATAATTTACTTATCTGAATTTTTAACAGGCACACACATACCTGTTTAGTCATTCTATTCTGAATTTACTAGACACTTCCAAAAAATTGCTAATTTACTTCCCCATGTAAATTCCAAAATGTATTTTAAAAAAGCAATTAATTAAATTGATTATTTTTGATCCCCCAAATTAAAAAGTATATACTTTTTAAAGTATATACTTTATTTTTTTTTTAAGATTTTATTTATTTATTTGACAGAGAAAGACACAGCGAGAGAGGGAACACAAGCAGGGGGAGTGGGAGAGGGAGAAGCAGGCTTCCCGCAGAGCCCGATGCGGGGCTCGATCCCAGGACCCTGAGATCATGACCTGAGCCAAAGGCACACGCTTAACGACTAAACCACCCAGGCGCCCCTTGATCCCCCAAATTAAAAAGTATATACTTTTTAAAGTATATACTTTAAAGCAATCACTTTGATCATGATTTAGCATTCTATGGATTTGAGAATGTGATCAGTAAATATGGTCCTAAAATATTTAACACTACATCTATAAAATTAGCATTTAATCTTAAATTGCATTACTACATAAACCAAAGAATAGTTTGACAGTTGAGCTACCTAATTTAACCTTCAATATTCTATAAGTTTTGCTGAAACAAAAAGGATTTCCTGTGATTTATTATGATTTTAAGATCCTAAGATGAAAGGTTAAATATTCCGTGTGTAGGTTTTATTTTTCAAAAGTGTTGGAAAGAGCTTCACCCTTTCATGGGCATGTCATTGTCTCCTTGGTCTGTAATCTGAGGGCATAGTAGCTGCTATTTCAGCGAAGTGATTAAGTTAGATAGCATAATTCAATTCTCTCAAGAAGCCTAGATTTTTAAAAATTTTTTTATTACGTCTGTGTTTTGAAGTCTCAGTGACGGTCATGAACATTATGTTATGAACATGTGTGAAAAAATAGGAGCATTAGGAGTCATACAAAATATTGTTATAAAAAATTGCATTCATCATTCCACTTCCTATGATTCTGGCTACTATACCACCAATTTAATAAAAAAAATATGTATTTTTTTTTTAAAGATTTTATTTATTTATTTGACAGAGAGAAACACAGCGAGAGAGGGAACCCAAGCAGGAAGAGTGGGAGAGGGAGAAGCAGGCTTCCTGCGGAGCAGGGAGCCCGATGTGGGGCTCGATCCCAGGGCCCTGGGATCCTGACCTGAGCCGAAGGCAGACGCTTAACGACTGAGCCACCCAGGTGCCCCAATATGTATTTTTTTTAATTCAGAAAAATAATACTGAGGATTTGTATACTTTAAGGTTAACTTACTCCAGGAACAACTGAAATTTTTCTAGGAGCCTGCAGGAAATCGTGAATGATAATGTTGCAACTGTGACCCATGAGGACAGTAATTATATTAGCCTGCCTTGAGGAGAACACTCAACTCCCACACTATCAATTTGAAAGTTTCCTGACATTAGAAATCACACTAATGAAAGAATGAATTGGTATTAAAAACTGTAATTCTTGACAGAGTGGAAATAACAGCAGGGACAGGGACAGGAAAATCAATTCAATTATAAGTGAGATATTTTGAGAAGAAAATAATGAAAATAATTACAATCTTACAGATGAAGATAACAAATAACAATATTTACTAAACATCTATCATGTACTAAGAATCTTCATGTGATAGAAACAAGGAAAAGTGAAACTTTACTTTGTTGTCAGAAGACCTAGGGCAAGTATTGCATTGGAAATGTAATAATAATGGAGTGGTTTTGAAGGATAGAGAGGAATAATAGAGTCAAAGAATAATAGATCAAAAGTTGGCTTAGCTCAACCTGCTATAGCAAAATACCCTAGACTGGGTGGCTGAAACATCAGGTATTTATTTCTCACAGTTCTGCAGACTGGGAAGTCCAAGATCACAGTACCAGCAGATTGGGTTCCTCGTTTGAGCCCTATTCTTGGCTTTCAGATGTTCACCTTCTTAATGTGTCCTCAGAAAGAGAGAGATGTAGTCTCTTCCTGTTCTTATTAAGACACCAATCCCATCATGGGAGCCCACCCCCATGTCCTCTTCGAAAGTAATTAAATCCAAAGGCCCCATTCCCAAATATCATCACATTGGGGTATACTTCAAGGTATTACTTTAAGAGGAGGAGGGGCACAAATATTCAGTCCATAAAAGCTCCCTCCACTGTGAAGAGAAAAATTTAGTGTTGATTGCATACATATTCTCAATTATTGAAGTGGATCACGTCTCTTAATTTTTATCACCTTCTGGATAGCAGGGACCTCTTCTATAGTCCTGCACGTCAAATGCTCAATTGGACTAAATCTAGGTTTAGGAGATGATAAAGAGTATGTGTTTTCAAGTCAGAAAAATCCTATTCAGAATCCTGGTTCTACCTTCTGCTGATTGTATAACACTTGATAAGTTGTTAACGGTCTTGACACCTGCTTTACTATTTGGTAATTTTACCAACTATTATAATAAATAATAAATAAACAAATAAATAAATAAATAAATAAATAAATAAAATTAAAATACCTAATACTCTTTACTTAAGAGACATTTCTAAGGATTAAATGAGTTAACATATCCAAAGCACTTTGAGTGGTTCCTAGCTCAAGGTAGAAAGCTTCAAAAAAGTGGTCAACAAAAACCGAAGAAGACCAATCTTTTTCAAACTTAATGATGATTAAATTTAGATGAACAGAAGTTACTTGAAATGAAATGCTGATCTTAAGATCAAACAACATTCGTATATATTGAAATATAAAATAATCCACTCCAGACCCCATTTCAGAGTGCTGGATGTTACAGAATCAGATGGGATTTTTTGAAGGCTCTAAAGGATACTCACATTGAAGAATGAGTTATTGAATGATTATTCTGTAACAAGTGTAAATTGAAATGCTTTATATGGAGTTTAATTTCACTGTCTTCTTTTGTCTTCACTGTCTTCTTTTGTCCTCAAAAAATGCCTTTGCAGGTGTTTCTATTATTTTTTCCACCTTAAAGATGAGGAGAGTAGGTCACAGAAAGTTAATTTACTTTATCATATTCATACACCCAGTAGGTAGCAAACCTCAATAGGCAATTTGACTCTGGAGTCTATGATTATACAGTTTTCTATACTTATTCTCAAAATTAAGAATGGATATTTAAAGTGGCATATCTATTTTGTTAGTTCGTAATATTTCTAGATTATCTGGAAATCTTATGCTATACACATTAAATATTTCCACAATGCAGTTTTATTCTTTTAATTAATCATTTGCCTTCTGTCCAGAGAAATAGATATATTTTCAACTTAAAGCTTTAAAAATCACAATATATGTCTAGTGATATATAAAATTTTAAGTTGAAACAATAGCATATCCTTCTAGTAAAAAAACACACTCAATGTTTATTATTAAATTTTCAAATACTTTCAATAAAAGTGTAACTTAAAAATGAATTTGATGATGATGATATACAATTAAGTATTGTGAAATACATTACATTTTCCACAATATCTATGATCCCAACAAGTCAACACTCTGCACATATTTAGCATTATATTATATTTATATGTATATGAATATATTTATATATATTATGTAAACTCAGACAAAACCATCTCTTGAAACCTTACCCCCTACCCTCATCTTGAAAATATCCAAAGACCTATAACATTACTAACAATAGGTAAGTAAAAATAATGTCTGGTCACAGTCAAATTTTCTACAATCAAAATGTTTCAGGTTTCTACACCTTCAGGATTTCCTTCTGCATTGCAATAAATCTTAAAAGAAAGGATTTAGGAGTCACCCAATAGTTTCATCAGAATTTCTCTCTCCAAATACATTCTCTACCACATTGGATTCACTACAGAACAGAACTATTAATATCTATAATTCTGATTCAAGACTTTTTTCATAATCTTAATTAGAATTTGGAACTACTACTTATGGCAACATGAAAATTATCATACATGACGATATTAAGTTTTTGTTTGTAAATAGCAATTTTATAAACATCATTGGCACTGGAAATATGAAAGCAGCACGATACATATTGCTTTTCTTTATTTTTACAAATTGAAAATTTGGTCAACTTAAAAACACAAGGATTGTTGAAAAGTAAAATGTATACTAATAATTGTGTGTCCTATTTGCATATCTTACTTCCATGAATTTTAATAACCAATCTACTGATTATTTCTTTATTAATTTGTTTAATGTAATTGCTCTTTAAGAAAGGTTGGTTAAAGAGACATGCTTTCTTTCCTAATGTTTTAGACAAAGCAATGCAGAACAGATTTAATAAACTAATAATCACTTCTAATGTATGTGATTCAAAGTCATTTTTAAAATGATGGAAAAAATAAAAAATAATAAAAAAATAAAATGATGGAAATAAAACAGAGTTTTGAGAGGTATATTATTAACCTAAATGTGTGACAATTGACAGATTTTGTAACTGTTTGAGTCTCATTTCTATCATTTGTAAGATGAGGATTATATATTTTGATTATATCAAAAACTCAGAAGGCTTTTGGCCAAATAACTACTTTGGGTTAAGTTACTTAATATAGTTTTTAACACTTAGTGGGCATCCAATTTACACCTTACTGGATTCACTCATTCATTCATTCATTCATTCATTCAAAAATATTGTTTGAGTATTTATCATGTGCCAGGCAGTTTTCTGGATATTAGTAACATGCAATGTGAACAAAATAAACAATGCTTATACTTCATGGTTGTATCCCACACATTATACATGCAGATATGTGCATTGTAGATGGGAATGTTGTAAACAGAGAATATCATCTTAGAAATTTATTTGGATATATCTCAAGTTTGATTAGAATTTAGTGATGTAATAAATTAAAATCATCAAAAATTCTGTCATGATATCTAACTATTTGTTTGAGTTGAATAGAGATGGCTTCTCTGCCGCCATCAAAAACTGATATTATTATTACTACTAATACATAGTATTTGTAAGATGCAAATACACCAATTTCTGGGGAGAAAAATGTTTAAGGGCTGAGTTAAATTTTCCAAAGAATGCATATTAACGCTATAAACAATACCTTTTTATTATTCCAATAATAACCACAGTAATGAGTATCAAATATGGATTTTTTTAAAGATTTTATTTATTTATTTGAGAGAGAGAGCGTGTGTGAGCACAAGAGGGGGTAGAAGTACCAGCTATGAACCAGGAAGAGAAATCTCATCATAGCATGCTGCCATGTTGATCTTGGACATCCCAGCCTCCAGAACTACAACAAATAAATTTTTGTTATTTATAAGCTACCCAGTCTGTGGTATTTTGTTACACAGCATGTCACAGCATTAGTGTAGACACAGCAGATAGAAGAATTCATGTCTTCATGTAGTTTAAATTTTGGTGGCAAGATCAAAAACAAACCAGCAAAAAAAATAGATATTTATTTCAACTTAAGACAACAGATGCAATTTAAAATATTAAAGGTAGTATCAGAAGGGATGCCTGGGTGGCTCAGTCATTAAGCGTCTGCCTTCGGCTCAGGTCATGATCTCAGGGTCCTTGGATCGAGCCCCACATCAGGCTCCCTGCTCGGCGGGAAGCCTGCTTCTCCTTCTCCCACTCCCTCTGCTTATGTTTCCTCTCTCGTTGGGTATCTCTCTGTCAAATAAATAAATAAAATCTTAAAAAAAATAAAAATAAAATAAAGGTAGTAACAGAAAATGGTAGAACATGGGGGATGTGTACTGTAAAAAGATGGGTACAGAAAGTCCTGTCTGATGACCCAAGATGTAAACAGTGGCATGGAGGAGTGTGAGGGATAAGGCTTGTTGCCGGAGGAAGAGCTCTCAAGGCCACCCTGGTAAAGGTCCAGTCAAACTACAAACAAGCTTGTTATTGTCTTGAGAGCCTTTTCCACAATGTGATAGAACATATAACAAAAATCAATGATGGAATTGGCATGCCTAAATCCTGTTTACTCCTCATGAAGAATATGTAGAATTATTTTTCATGAAGAAAACCAGCATATTATCTTACATAGACTTTTTGGTAAATTGATAGATTGGTAGAGATGTTTCCTTTTAAAACTGGTTACATCACCCTCTGGAATGGATGTAATTGATATCAACCAAACAGGATGGCAGATGAAAAGCAGTAAATGTTAAGGATGGTAGCCCTGAATTACTTTACATGTTGTCAAAAGGAAAGTTTAGATACCAGGATCATAGTATGAAATTGGGGGTACAATTTTTATTCATTGTTTCAATGGATATTAATTGAGTGACCTTTATGTGTAATGGCTCCAGATCTTGGAGGACGTGGAGAAAAAAATGATAGGAATTGTGCCTGAGCTTCTGTCTTTGGGGAGGTGGGAGGAGGCAAGTGGAAAAATGCGTAACCAAACCATAACCAGGCTTTGCTGGACATACTTTTCTTGCTTTCAGGTAGAGGACAGCATGACAGCATTTTAGCAAGGTAAGAATTTAGATGGACTGCTGATATTCCAATTGGTGCTTCCTTAAGGAAGGATTAAGGGAGGAGAATATGAACTTGCAAAATGTTTTGGGCAGCTGTTTGACTTAATATATCAATTAGGCAAGTGGGATTGGTCCTTGGGGAGGGATGCCAGATGTGAAGGATGTAAAGTACTGCAACATAACAGCCCATAACCTTGGCAGTCCCTGATGTTGAAATGCCTTCAAGTATTTCTTTTAATCACAGTAGAGATTATGGGAATTTAAAAACTGTATAATTTTTTCTTACATTATCATTCCAAATCTATTTCAAAGCTCAGAGAAAACAGCATATCACATTATAATAATTTCTTTGGTGCATTCAACATTCATAGCCTGAAACACAAATGTGATATTAATAAAATATCATTTAATAATTTATACAGTATTCATTATGTAGTAAGAAAATACAGTCATATGAAACATGTACTTTGCCCCCTTATTTTAAATTCAGCCCAATTACCAATTAGAAAATTGGTAATTTATAGAACATTATATTTATATCAAGTTTCAGTCATGTAATATAAGATTCATCACAAAATATTTGTGCAAAACTACCTAATGGGGTGCCCAGTTGCATAATTATTTAATATGTTAAAAAGAAATGGCAGTTTATCCAACTATCCAAAATTTATTTATGTTTCCCAAACATTGACAAAGTTGAATGAGAGAGAGAGAAATAGAAACCAAAACATGATGTTTGGTCCACTGTAGCTTATATGATTTTGGAAGTTATATATTTTTCTTCATAAAATTATGCTGTGTCTTTTCTAAATAATATAACAAAGAAAAAGAAATGTAATCTCTGAATACCAAGCAGAAAGACTTTAGAATTTATTGGGTATAGCTTTGTAATATTTGATAATTTCATAATCATCATGAATTTTTACTGACAACTTTGACAAACTAAAAAGTCGATTTTGTAGAATCTTCATTATAATTTTGCAACTGTTAAGTTTAAAGTAGTTTGTAACTATTTTGTTTTTATTCCCCATTACAATCAAAGATGTTATTTGTCCAGTTTTATTTCATATCCTAACTTCAAATTAAATCCACTGTATATCTGAGAAAATAATCTTGTATATAATAATCTGTTTTTCATACATTTGCTGTAAAAACTATATAGTATAAAATTGAAAGTTAACTGTTTACATATATTGATCACTATTCCATAAGATCTGGTTTACCTGATTGTTTTTTCTTCTAATTACATGTGCAGACACCTTAAAAATAATTGGTATTATATTCTTTTCTTAAAAGATTTTATTTATTTATTTGATATAGAGAGGGAGAGAGAGCATGAGTGGGGGAGGGGGGCAAAGGAAGAGGGAGAGCAGAGGAACAGAAGAAGGAGTCCAAAGCGGGTCTCAATCCCAGGACCCTGGGATGATGACCTGACCTGAAGGCAGATGCTTAACTGACTGAGCCACCCAGGTGCCCTGGTATTATATTCTACAGTAATAAATAACTGGTCCGATCTTTGTCCTAAATATATTTCAATTTTCATGAATACTATAGTTTATTGTATAATCTTTCTTATGGATATTTTATAAAGCTTCAATATTTTTTTTTAAAGATTTTATTTATTTATTTGAGACAGAGAGAATGAGAGAGAGAGAGCACATGAGAGGGGGGAGGGTCAGAGGGAGAAGCAGGCGATGCGGGACTCGATCCAGGGACTCCAGGATCATGACCTGAGCCGAAGGCAGTCGCTTAACCAACTGAGCCACCCAGGCGCCCTAAAGCTTCAATATTTTGATGTAAAATAATACAATAATTTTTTCAAGACTTTGATTTTTCTGACACATTATAAACAGTCTATTAATTTTGCATAGATTATTAAAATGTAATCAGTCTGCCTTATTTAGCTTTTCTGATTTTCCTATCTATCTGGGATAAAAACTTAGGTTAACATATATGTAAAAAAATGAAAATATAATGAAAATCTGTACATACATGAATTTAAATATAATACAATTTCAAATAAAACATGATTGTTAACTGGCCCTAGTTCTCAGACTCTTCCTTTTTCAATAATTAAAATCTATCTTCTTTTGGCTTCTAAAAGTCTTTACTGCGTATAGGTCTCGTAAAGAAAGAAAGAAACTGAGGCACATTTATCTTATTTCAAAATGATTTATCTAATCTTAGAAAGGTACCCTAAGTGGGAATGCCTGGCTGGCTCAGTCAGAGAAGTATGCCACTCTTGATCTCTGGTAAGTTCGAGCCCCACATTGTGTGCAGAGATTACTAAAATAAATAAATAAATAAATAAATAAATAAGTCAACTTAAATAAAAAACAGAAAAATAAAGTTACATTAATCTTGGAAGAATGTCAAATTGTTATTTGTAAACCTCTGCTCTATTTAAGCAAATGTCTAGATAGTTTGTCTTTCTATTTTTTTCTTTTTTAAACATTACTTGGTACAGAATGAGATACGTTCTTTTTTTAATAAATGAAATAATCTATATTTCCACCTTATACAAATAATACTTTTTCTATTTTTAGCAATGTTTCATTTTGGAATAGTTTTAGATTTGCAGAAAAGCTGCAAAGAGAGTATAGAGTTTCCATATGTCCTGCACCCCATTTAGCTCATTGTTGACATCTTTAATATGGCACATTATTCACAACTGATGAACCCATATGAATACAGTTCTATTAACTAAAGTCCACACTTTGTTCTATGATCTTAGTTTTCACCAAATGTTCTCTTTTTGTTCCAGGATCCCATACAGGATATCACATTATATTTAGTTATCATATATCTTTAGAGTCTTCTTGACGATTTCTCTTCCTTGTTTTTCATGAACTTGGCAGTTTTGAGGAGACGTGTCTAGTATTTTTTGGGCTGCCCATCAATTTTGTTTTGTCTGATATTTTTCTCATTCTGAGAAAAATACAACTGGTGTTGTAGGTTTTGAGGAGGAAGACAATAAAGGTAAACTGTCATTTTCAAAGCATCATTATGGTATCAACATGACTTAACACTGATAATGTTAACAGAACTTAATTTTATAGTAATTTATACTTAGTGTTATAAAAATTAGAAATACATTTTTACTTGGCACATATTGATTTGAAGGGTAATGTCAGCACACTAAGAGGAAATGCATATCTCAAAGAAAACTCATTTTTCAAGTATTTGGCACTATTATAGAGCAAAAAATGTCATTTTACTTATTTAAAAGGAAAAAAAAAGCTTTGTATGTGGAAGTATATGTGCATTTGTAGCATTAAACAGTCGATTCTTCTTATGTAGGCTATGTGGGTAGTCAGATCATATTTAATAGGTTGTTAGTGGCCATGTAAATAAAAGAGAAGAATAAACAAACTAAGCATTAAAAGGAAATGATAGAGAATAGTTGGTTGTATCCTTCTCTGCATTAAGCAGATCCTTGCTAATGAAACTAGAATAATTGATTTGTCTTGGCTAAAATCTTCTGAACAGTGTTTGGATGGGTTTTAGTTGGCTTTTGTTGTAATAATGAAACATAAATGATCGTAGTTTTACTGGTTTACAGTTATCATCATTTATTTCTCACTCATATACCTGTAGATTGGTGTGATGGTTCTGATCCAGATATGGGTTGATTTCAGCTCTGATCCTCCAGTTTTCTGATTTCAAAACTCAGAATGATAGAGCAGTGGACTATATTCTTCTCATGGCAGAGAGAAGAGGCTCAAGGGACCAAGTCAAATCATGGAAATTATTTAAATAATTTACTTACATGTGGAGTATGTTATGCTTCAAATACTTCAAATATTGGTCAAAACAATTTACAGTGCTAAGCTCAACACCAATAAGTGGAGATCTACACTCTTTCCCCAAAGGTCATGGAGGTAGTGAACATTTAGTGAAAAAACACACAATCTACCAGAGGTTAATATTCATATTCTCTTATGCTCTTTTTTTCTATATATAAAGGCTGAATAATCAAGCATATCATTTACCTAGTCTTACTGTCTATTATTATATCTTAGTATATTCAACCAGTTTATATCTAATTTTATGCAGATTTAAGAACCATTTTATTTCTTTAGAAATGCTATGGATTCATTATGTGTCAAGTAATCTTAATTTCCTTAATTCAAGTTTTTGGTTTGAATAGTGCCTAATTTATCTCCCAAGAAATAAAAGTCCATGGTTATGCCATTACACTTTAAAAAACATATTTATTCTCTCTGTCATATAGAAAGAAATTTCAAAGTCAAGAGATATATTCAAAATTATAATATAAATAAATCTGAAATTTATGGACCAAAAATCAAGGTGCATCATGCATTTAAATAATTTTACTAGCAAAGGAGTTGATCTCAATATCAAAGTCTGGCTTTTACAACAAAATGTCACTATAAATTTATGATTATTAGTTTATTGAAAATAAGCAGAAAGGTTAATTCAAGAATAATACATAATTCATTGTGAATGACATACGAAAATTTAGCTTAGGGACACCTGGGTGGCTTAGTCGGTTGAGCATCTGAGTCTTGGTATTGACTCAAGTCATGATCTTAGGGTCATGAGATCAAGCCCATGCTCACCAAGGAGTCTGCTTGATATTCTCTCCCGCTTCCACTGCCCCTCCCCCTGTGCTCTCTCTCTCTCAAATATATAAATATATCTTTTTTTTAGAAAAAGAAAAGTTAGCTTAAAACTAGAATTTCTATAAAAATAGAAAATACATGTATATGTATGTATATACTAATTTATATATTTTGTATTAGAAACTCTGGATTGGTTATAGTGCTCATTACATGAATGAAATGAATAATTAATGACCTGTAATACCAAGCTAAAATTACACAAAATGCTGCATAGTTACCTAAAGACATGGGAAATTAAAATAGAAATTAAGAAATATATAATATTAAATGACAATGTCTAATATGCATAAACTTGGGGTTCCCAATGTATAACACATTCAACCTGGTTGGATACATGGCTGTATCTGCTTCTTTCCACCTCATTAAGTGTCAGTTTTACCTACATCACAATAATACCAGCCAAAAATCCATTGTTATTTTCAGAATAGGAAACCCATTTCAGACCTTGATTTCAAGGAGTCAGTAAGGTCTCACATTGTAGGTACCCCTTTTCATTTCTATTACCCTAATAAAGTCTTCTTTGATTTTCCTTTCTTAGCTTGTTTCCTGACTATGAAACTATCAGGCCTTCATGTTTAAACACATGGATTGCTTTGTCTTTATAGTCCATGTGCTTTCAGAAAATGTTCTAGGAGAAATAGAGTGATGGGTTCATGAAATACATAATTTCATAAATATGTAATTGATTAAATAATTATTTGTTAAAAAATAAAGAAAAAATAGAAAGATTTCCTAGTACACAAAAGGCAAAATAATTTATTACTAGAACATAAACTACAAGATATGTTAAAGGAAATTTGTCAGGCAGAAGGAAGATGATATCAGATGGAAATACGGATTTACATACAAGGACTGTAGAATACCAGAAATTGTAACTACATAGATAAAAGTATGAGATATAATTCTTATTATTTAAATCTCTTTAAAGATAATTTACTGCTTAAAATAATAATGCATTGTGGAGATGATAACATTCACACATATATGCACACATATATATAAATGCATACACGCATGTAGTACATACACATATATAAAAATGTCTGACATTTTTATAAAGGCTAGAAAGGGAAAAAAATGAAAGTATACTATTTTATCGTTCTTATAAACTATGTAGAGTGGTATAATAACTCTTGAAATTAGATTGTGATAAATTGAAGCAATCACTAAAATAAAACAAGAGATAAAACAAAATAGGCTATCACAGTGATAAAACGCATACATAACAATATTTAGTTATCCCAACAGAAGCTAGAGAGAGAGAAAAAAAAAAGTGAATAAAGAGAAGATGAGACAAATAGAACATAAATAGTGTGATATAGGCAAAAACCTTATTGTATCACAACATATTAAATTTAATGGTCTAAATACTTTAATTAAAAGACAAAGTTTTCAGATTGTATTAAAAAGCAAGCTCTAACTATATGCTGCTTAAGAGGAAGAAAAACTACAAATATAAACCACAAATGTATAAAAAGTAGGATTGAGAAAGATAAATTAACAGAACGTCAAAAGAAAGGTGGAATTACAATATCAATATCAAACAATATTGAATTCCAATCAAAGAGTATTCCTGGATATGAAGAAAATAATTTCATAATAATAAAAGTGTCAGTTGATCCAGAAGATATAATAATCCTGAATGTCCATGCACATAATAACAGACCTTCAAAGTACATGAAAGTAAAGCCAGTATGCTGCAAAAAGAAATAGAAGAATCCATAAGTATAGTTAAAAATTTCAGTCCCCCTTTTCCAACAACTGAGAGAACAGATAGACTTAAAATCAATGGATAAAAAAGAATGGATAAAGAAGTCATGGTATATATATATACAATGGATTATCACTCAGTCATATAAATGGATGAGATCCTGCCATTTGTGACAATGTGAATGGACCTAGAGGGTATTACGTTAAGTGAAATAAATCAGACTGAAAGAGACGAATATCATATGATTTCACTCAGATGGGGAACTTAAAAAGCAAAAGAAATGAATACACAGACAAAAAGCAGAATCTAACCCATAAATACAGAAAACAAACTGATGGTTGCCAGACAAGAGAGAAGTGGGGGGTTGGACAAAATGGGTAAAGAGTTGCAGGAGGTATAGACTTCTGGTTATGGAATGAGTAAGACTCAGGAATGAGATGTACAGCACATGGAATACGGTCAATGGTATTATAATAGCATTGCATGGTGACAGACGTTAGTTACACTTGTGGTGAGCACAGTATAACCTATAGAGTTGTTGATTCACTATGTTGAAATTAATGTCACATCATGTGTCAATTGTACTCAAATAAAAATATATTTATTTTTTATTTATTTTTTATTTTTTTTTAAGATTTTATTTATTTATTTGAGAGAGAGAGAATGAGAGAGAGCACATGAGAGGGGGGAGGGTCAGAGGGAGAAGGGAGCCCGATGCGGGACTCGATCCAGGGACTCCAGGATCATGACCTGAGCCGAAGGCAGTCGCTTAACCAACTGAGCCACCCAGGCGCCCTAAAAATATATTTTTAAAAATCATTGAGAATATAGAATACTTGAACAACATTATCAACCAATTTGACCTAATTGACATTTATGAAACTTTCTAACCAACAACAGCAACACACACACTATTTTGAAGTATACATGAAGCAGGGAACCCAACATGGGGCTAGATCCCAGGACCCTGGAATCAGGCCTGAACTGAAGGCAAAGGCTTAACCGACTCAGCCACCCAGGTGCTCCCCTACTAGAAAACTTTTAAGAAGAAATAATAGTACTTTTACAAAAACTCAGAATATTGAAGAGGGTGGAACACGCATTCTATGAAACCATCATTACTTTAAAACCAAGACCAAACACACTGTAAGAAAAAAAATACTATAGTTCAGTATCCCTTTTGAATATAGATGCAAAGAAAACGTTTATCAAAATTTTGGAAGTAGAATCCAATAATACGTAAAAAAGATATTTTACCATGATCATTATTTTAGAAATGCAAATTTGGTTTTGCATTTAAAATCATTTAATGTAATTAACCATATTGAGAAACCAAAAACAAAAACATAAAATTATCTCATAGATGCAGAAGAATGTTTGAAATTATCCAATATTTATTCATAATAAAGACTCATAAATTTAGGATGTAATCTGATATAAGGCATTGTGGTAAGGAAAATAATGTCCCTTTCCCCTAAATTGCTTATATGCTAAAGCTGCTAAAACTAAAAAAAAACTAAGTGAATTTAGAAAGTTTACAGGATCCAAGAGTAATATACAACATCAATTGTATTTTTATACAGTCACAATGAAAAATCTGAATTAATTAACAAAATACATTTACAAAGGCTTTAAAATATAAAATGCTTAAGGATAAGTCTGACAAAATCATGTTTACATTTCAAAGTGGTAGTAAACATTGAGAATTTGTTTATATTTCAAAGGATTATAAACTGGGGATCTTTATCTTCTCTTCCTAGGGTAGACTTGACTACAGAAAAATAAACTCATTCTCTATCTTCTTCTTCCCTCCCCTCCTCTTCCCTCCACCTCACTTCCCCTTCTGTTTCTCTCTGCACATCAATAAAAACCTGAACTTCATTCATATAAGAAAAAGAATTATAGTCCAGATCATCATATATTAGTTCTAATAATGCATAAATTGTAATTAATATCTGTGATAAAATGAATTCAAGAGACAAATTTAATGTTAGAGACATGGCTAAAATATGATGAAAATTTTGTCTGTTTTTTCAAGTTTTTATTAAGACCCTATTAAGATCTTGAACTTTTCTTGGAACCAGAAACATATCAGTGAAAAGGACATACTATTTGCAATTCAACATGTTTATATTAAAATGGCGAACATAGGCCAAGACAAACAAAACAAAACAAAACAAAACCTACAAGGCAATTAAAACTGTGGTGGATGCAACACTAGAGATTCACAGATGATATATGAGCAGCAGAATAAAATTGCTAGAAACAGAAATACAAAGTTATTTTATCTGTTAGATGTAGATTTACCTTTCCAATCCCCACATCCCCACTTACCCTATAAGAGGAAACAGGTATGTGCTCATGGCAAATGATGATTAAGAGAAAAGGATGCTAATTAACCTCCCCACCATCCCCTACACCAAAAGGAGAGAATCAGCAGCAATAGCAAAACATAATGGACAAACACCACAAACTGGTAAAGTAAAATAATACAAAGAATACGCCCTCAATGAAGACCACTAAATTAGGATAGGGATAGGACATAACAGTGCTAAAACATCAAACTGATAGAATGCTCTGTTTAAAGAATAACTTTTTAGTCCACTCCTGACCTACCTTGTATAAAATTTTATTTCCCAGAATATTGTAAAAGCAATAAGGGCTATTATTGTCCTAGACTAATTTTGAAGAAGAAAGATGAATTGGGTGGTAAAAATGTAAAATGAAAGCACTATAACTTGAAATTAGTGATTCTGAATGAATGATTTGGACATGTATCCTAGACTTAAAGCAGAGAAAATAGTTATTAAGTCAATATCTGAAATCATAAAAATATTTTAAATATTTTGAAAATTATACTCTGAAAACATAATTTTAAATGGGCCAATGAGAATGAAAATGGAAATGATGAAATTTCCAAAATTAACATAATCTAAAGGTTAAGAAAAATGGACAGTTCATACCCAAGAAAAAATACAAATGTCAGGAGTCCATAAATATAGTACTAGGAGACCTAAACTTTAGAATATAATGACTACTTATAAGAAACACAAGACAGGAACAGAAACTCTTGGCTTGTATCTGAAGGGAAAAAATGAACAAAGAAACCATAGGTCTGATGTTTAGTAGAGAAGGTCAAAAGACAAACGGAAACATAAGATAAAGTCCTCAAATGTTACTTTGAGTCCATTTTCTCTGTAATTTGGGAATGAGATGAAAACCACATTGGTATGAAAACATTAACAAAGTAAATAAAAACATTAAGGAGAAAAAAATGTAAGAACTCCTGTAGCTAACTAGATGAGTTTAAGATTCCTAGCTCAGACAAATTACATATCCAGGCACTGAATGAATTTGATAAGTTCCTTAAACTGATGCCAAATATGTCTGAGAATTTAGGAAGACAAGGAGTTGATGAAGAGGCAAAATGTAGGCTGAGTTTCAGAGAGCAAGAAGATTAAGCCCAGACTCTAGACTAGGTAGAATGCAATATTGGCTGTTTAATTTGGAGGCAGGTAGAAAAAGAAATGATGAAAATCTGGAATGCTATAAAATTGGGATTGTTTAGAAATATCATAGATTAAGTTTAATAAACCACAGTGTATAGAGCAAGAGAGAGAATAGGTGCACTATTTTCTGTTCTGGTTATACTCATTTGGAATATTGTGATAAGTTGTTCATGAAATACGTTTAAGAAAAATGCTGACACACTAGAGCAGTTTATGCCTAGAAGTAAAAGAATGATGTAGAAAATTAAAGCCAAGAAACTTATGCAGTTTGGGGGACAATGAAGATGTTTAATAAGAAGAGACACTTAAGAGTGACAATTGCAAACACATATTTGAAGGGAGGACATTTGGACAAGGACTTGAATGTGTTCTATCTCGTGTCATGAAAAAAACAAACAAAAACAGATGCCATAGCAAGAAAATGCTTTCTAATAATTTCCCCCTCCCCTCATAGTTCATGGGGTATAATTTGATTTGAAAGTGTGGATACTAAAGTTGGATTACTACTTACTGGAAATGTTTTATGAAGAATGCTAGAAATATGGAAGCAATAGAACTGCTGACCTTAAGACTTTCTCCCAAATCTGAAGTTATGAATGGGTGATTGTGTTCTAATAGACACAACTATTGTGCTCACCTGTGCAACTTTGAGAGGAGAAAGTACAGTCTGCGTATTTCTATACTGTTACTTGACTATTATCAATTAAAAAAAAAATTGCTCTGGCTACGGAACCACTTATGAAGAACTATAGCTTATATTATGTAAAACTTGAATAATTCCTAAAAAATATACTGTGGAGAATACCCTGCATGTCAAGGTGATGATCCAGATGACCCAATAGGTTTTACCTACCTACGACTTCTTTAGCACTGTAGAAAAATACCTCACAGAAATAAAATATGTAGTACATCACCCTAAATATCTATTATAGTCATTACATTGCCAAATGCAATACATTCTATCCCATTTAATCTGTAAATCTCCATAATGAACATCTTATTCATTACAGAAGCTATATTTCATATATCATCCATTCATAGGATTAAGTAGCAGAGTTCCCAAGGGTAATTGCTTCATCTATCTATAAAAGAAAACAGAACATTGCACATTTTTACTTATAAAACATTTTCTCTCAATAAGTGGACTAACGTATTTAATTTCATTGTAGATATATTTCACTTAGAAAATATTAACCAATAAACAATGAATCAAAAGTTATAATTTGACTTCTATGCTCCACTCTAAGCACTTAATGATATTAGAAAAACTATTTAAAAAAAGACTATTTAAAGAAAAAACTTAAGTTCAAAACAAACATCTTCCAGGACCAAACAGAATATAAACATACAGCAACAGTTATGTTTAAATATGCAAGCCTGCTAGTTTCAGGGCCAGAAAACAAACGGAGGAGGAAGGAAGTGAGGACTCTTTTTGGGTAACAGGATTTAGGATTTCTCTGAAATGCATGACCTGGGTATTTTTATAAAATAAAGATATTGGATTGATTCCCTACTCTGAAGGGAGAAGCAAAAAAGTTGTGATGAATTTCTGGTTGGAGTTATGACTTATATAAAGTGGATACTTAATGAGGTGGACTGAATGAAGCAGATACAACCATGCAGCCAACCACGTTGTGTAAGTTATGCATGTATATCATCAGGGGGGAAGAACTCTGAAACAACCATATAAGATTGTTCTGGTTCTGTTTAGGAGAAATATAAATATGAAATATAAATTCACATTATGAGGAAGGATGAGCACACACACACACACACACAGTTAAAAGAGAATACCATAAACAAAAATAAAAAGAACCCCTGCTCAGTATGAACTTATAACACAAAATTTGGAAATTCAAGCTGATATTAAGAAAATAGCAAGCCAAATCAATTGAAGATGAATTTACACTAGATAAAATGAAAATAATAGAGGAAACTGAAAATGACTTTAATAAAAATGTTTTGGGGATACTTTCAGGGAAAAAATGGAAGAACATTAATAAAAAGAAAAAATTATAGGGTAGAAATTACAAAAATATATATAGTATCAAGTGAACTCAGAAGTCTTGAAAATGAGAAAATATGATCATTGAATTGAAAAAAAAAAAAAAAAAAGAATGAGTGGATAAAACTATAGGCCATACAGAATTAAAGAAAGAATCAGTATATCAAAAGACAATTCTGAGGAATTTGCCTAGAGATCAACACAGTAAGAGAAACTAACAAAAAATAAAGTAATAAAAATAAGCAAAATTTTGAAACAACAACCCATGTCTAATAGGATGTCGGGAGACTAATAATAGAGGAAATGTCAAAGAAACAGTATATGAAGTTAAAAATAACCTAGAATTTCCTGATTTTAAATGCTATGAAACCTCAGACTGAGAGTATATGATGAGTCCTGAGAATGATAAATACAGATAAAACCATATTAAGACCTTTTGCAGTGAAATTGAAGACAATTAACAACAAAGAGTAGTCATAAGACCTGATGGGGAAAAGAAAAAAAGATCATAGAAAAAAATGATAATTAAATTGACAGTAAGTTTTTTTTTTTTTTTTTTTTTTTTTTTTTTTATCATCAATATATGCCAGAAGTCAGTAGAGTAAAACTTTTAAATTTTAAGAAAAAGAACTGTCAACAAAACATTCCCCATCCAGGTGCATTATTAGTCATAACTGAGGGCAAAAAAAAATGCATTTTTCAAATAGGTGACTATGAAGAAAGCTCACATACAACATACCTTCACTTTAAAATCTACTAAAGACTGTCAGGTGTGAACCTATGTGGGAGGAGTGAGGTGACGTGAAAGTTCAATACCTGGGGCACCTGGCTGACTCAGTGGGTACAGCATCCGACACTTGATCTTTGAAGTCTTGAGTTTGAGTCCCACGTTCAGTGTAGAGATTACTTAAAATAAAAAAATAAATAAATAATATTAATACAAAAAAGACCAAATATAGTAGTAATTTAACTATTATATGCAGTAACAGTAATTACGACTAATGTCCATCATTAAAGCATTAGAAATTAATTTCTAAAAAAACATTAGAAATTAATGTCTAGATAGAAACATTAAGGATAATATGAAGAAAAAACACATGTATTTCCTAGGTCTTTAAAATTTGTTAAGGTTTTTCCCTTTTGTAGCCAAAGGCCAGAAGCACTGAATATAAAAATATTTACTTAAATATGTACACTAAAGATTACTAGTGATAGAGCACAAATGCAGTGTTAAAATTCTAAACCATAAAAAGTAAAAAAGAGCTCTGAGTTGGGCATAATATAGTATGGTGGTGGAAATGTACAACTGAGTAAAATGTACAACTGAGTAAAAAGAAGGTAACAAAGAATTAAAGTCAGCAAGATTAATCCCCCCAAAATTACACTAGGATTTGGAGAAATTAAGGTCACTGGTGAAAGGATATGGGCTTGAATCAAGCCTCACTGTGCAACGGGTTCATAGTTGAATTTTTTGATTCAGATATTTAGCACAGATCATATTTTTTCTGGAATTCTGTGCACTTAATGTAGGTTCACTTTCTTTTGGAAAAGTCAACTTTTGCCCTTTTAAAACAAAAATTGTTAGCTGGTTTATTGTCTTAGCATTTATATGTCAGAATATAAAACATTGTTGATAGTGGCTCCTTCTAGAGCAGTGAACTTAATAGCAGTCATGGGGACAGAATATAGACATTTCTTCCTTTGAATGTCTCACCATGCAGGTGCTTTTCTTGCTGTGCAATGTATCTTCCCTTTGCTACCTTCAATTCACTCTCCAGCCTTGTCTACCTTCTCACTTGCCACGTGAGACTGACCCCTGTTTCCTACAACAGTGAGCATCCTTGAACTCTGGTGTTCTAGTTGGACTCAGTCAGTGAGGTGCTCTGAAAGGAAGTAGAGAGAGGTCAGGGTACTCATACCCCTGGTTCCCTTCCTCTGTGGTTGCCTTGAACTGACTGTGTATCTTAAATGAATGTCACTGCTACTCTGAGGGGATCCTATATTGTGCAATTCTCTTCTATCAAGTTATTGTTACTGCTCTCTCTCTTTCTTTCGTCCAGGGTCATGGCTTAGTGATTGCTCCATTGCTACCAAGCCCAGGTCGCTGTTCACTTACTAATTCTTCATCCACATCGGGAACAGTATCTGACTGTGCTGTCTGGTTCCTTCAGAAATCCCATGGTATACTGTTCAATAAATACATAATTTTTTGAAGTGGTCACAATCTTCATGTGTTAACTGGAAATATTTTATCCTTTACATAGAGGGAGATGGAGGATTCAGGGAATTGTAGAAGATGAGGAATCATCTTCCTCATTAAAAATCTCTCTCCTTCAACATCTTAAATACAAAGGCTTCTTTTTTTTTTTTTTTTTTTTCAAAGATTTTATTTATTTATTTGACAGAGAGAGACACAGCGAGAGAAGGAACACAAGCAGGGGGAGTGGGAGAGGGAGAAGCAGGCTTCCCACGGAGCAGGGAGCCCGATGCGGGGCTCGATCCCAGGACCCTGCGATCATGACCTGAGCCGAAGGCAGACGCTTAACGACTGAGCCACCCAGGCGCCCCAATACAAAGGCTTCTTACAATAGTATATTAACATGTAAATGTCAGATGCTTGTCTCCCTAGCAGCCATTTTCCTCCTCCTTTCTTCTTGCAAAAAACAACCTTCCATGACAGAGACTGAAGACTATTGAAGTGTGTCTCCGCAAACTTCCTGCAGATAATAGTAGCCACGCAACTCAGTTTTTACCAATGAGCTGTGTGAGAAGACTGTTTGGGGTAAGATGGACTCGGAGAAAGATTTTCACTTTAATAAAGGTGGGTGTTGAAAGAAGAAAACTTTTTAGAGAATAGAGAAAACTCTATTCCTCATCTTCTTCCTGCTTGGAAAGCTGCCGTGTTTGGATCTGCTCCTTTCAGACACAACACTTGAATTTCACCTATGAGGGAAGATACTGCTACCACATGAGGACGGAAGAGGGGAGAGCAAGAACCTGGGTGATTTAGGACTTACTGAGGCTTTGAATCAATTCTGGAACAGCCAAGGTTTAGACTTCTCATTATGTGTAATTTAATGTTATTTTTAAAGCATTATGAATTGTTTATTCTGTTATAACCCAAACCATCTTTTATTGATAGGGAAGGTAAGTTGCAAATGTCACACAACCTAACTTAAAATATATGAATCAAAATAAGGATTTGAACGAAGATATTGGGGACTTCTTAGGAACTCTACTATATAAAAACATACTAGTCACAGGAATAGTTAGAAGAAGTTTTATCAACAATTCTCTCTGCTTTTCCGTTCACTATTGCTTCATTGCTGAGTAGAGCTTGTCACATGACTGAACGCTTAGTTTCTAACATCAACCCTAACCCACCCCTACCAAAGCTTTTATATTACAGTGTGAGACACTCAAAAAGTAATTCTCAATTCTAATTTTTAAATTCCACAGAAAAAGCATATTCTATAAATATGCATCAATTTTCCAACCTAGAACATCCAACATGACTGATGGAAGGGTGGTGGAGTAGAATGGGAAAGGGTGGCAGCATTTTGTCCTGAGTGCAACCAGTGGGGCTTTGCATTACAGAGAATTTATAAATAATAATGAAACAGACCAAAAATTATTCACATCATGTGTCTACAATTCCAAATAATGTTAGTGATACGATAGTCCTCTTTGTTGAGGCAACTACCACCACCCGTTTTTGGCAAGTCACTGCATGGTTCTAGAAAAGCAGTAAAAAGAGTGTAATCCCAGAAAGTAACTATAGTGTTTAGGTACACCATGAGTATTGAGTGACTTTACTATATAGTCATTGTGCTAGCCAACAGGAAGAAAGTAAAATTTAAAACAAGAATATTGCCTGCTTACTAATTAGGTTAGGAATGATTTTATTCTGTGAAAAGCCTGTTGATGTCCAATGTTTTCAGGGGATGACTTTTGCCTGAGTTCTTTTATATATCTTATATTCTAGGGTTTGTTTGTTTGTTTTTTTTTAACAAACATAAATTTGTGATCTTATTTTCAATCTTTTCATGGGGCACTTTAGTTAAAAGAAATATTAATTTTATTATATATTCCAAATAATCAATCTTTTCAGTTCTATTTGTTAATACTGGGAGGTGTGTCATTAATCACCCATATATTTTTAAAGGGCTTAGGATACTGTCTTTCATATTTATGTTATTTTTCATCTGGAATTGATGGGCATATAAACCCAATATAAATTTTTCCACATTTATAATCAGTTCCACTGCTATTGACTGAAGTGTTTATCCCTTTCCCACTGATGTGACTTTATCTCATGTGTAGTTTTTTTATTATTATTTTATGTTAATCACCATACATTACATCATTAGTTTTTGATGTAGTGTTCCATGATTCATTGTTTGCATGTAACACCCAGTGCTCCATGCAGTACATGCCCTCTTTAATACCCATCACCAGGCTAACACATCCCCCCAACCCCTTCCCACTAGAACCCTCAGTTGGTTTCTCAGAGTCCATAGTCTCTCATGGTTCATCCCCCCCTCTGATTTCCCCCCCTTCATTCCTCCCTTCCTGCTATCTTCTTCTTTTTTTTCTTTTTTTTAACATATAATGTATTATTTGTTTCAGAGGTACAGGTCTGTGATTTAACAGTCTTACACAATTCACAGTTCTCACCATAGTACATACTCTCCCCAATGTCTATCACCCAGCCACCCCATCCCTCCCACCCTCCACCACTCCAGCAACCCTCAGTTTGTTTCCTGAGATTAAGAATTCCTCATATCAGTGAGGTCATATGATACATGTCTTTCTCTGATTGACTTATTTTGCTCAGCATAATACCCTCCAGTTCCATCCATGTCGTTGTAAATGGCAAGAGTTCATTCCTTTTGATGGCTGCATAATATTCCATTGTATATATATACCATATCTTCTTTATCCATTCATCTGTCGATGGACATCTTGCCTCTTTCCATTGCTTGGGTATTGTGGACATTGCTGCTATAAACATTGGGGTGCATGTACCCCTTCGGATCCCTACATTTGTATCTTTGGAGTAAATACACACTAGTGCAATTGCTGGATCATATGGTAGCTCTATTTTCAACATTTTGAGGAACCTCAATGCTGTTTTCCAGAGTGGCTGCACCAGCTTGCATTCCCACCAACAGTGTAGGAGGGTTCCCCTTTCTCCACAACCCTGCCAACATCTGTCATTTCCTGACTTGTTAATTTTAGCCATTCTGACTGGTGTGAGGTGGTATCTCATTGAGGTTTTGATTTAGATTTCCCTGATGCTGAGCAATGTTTCATCAAGATAAAAAGCTATTGCACAGCAAAAGAAACAGTCAACAAAACCAAAAGACGACCAACAGAATGGGAGAAGATATTTGCAAATGACATATCAGATAAAGGACTAGTATCCAAAATCTATAAAGAACTTATTAAACTCAACACCCAAAGAACAAATGATCCAATCAAGAAATGGGCAGAAGACATGAACAGACATTTCTGCAAAGAAGACATCCAAATGGCCAACAGACACATGAAAAAGTGCTCAACATCTCTCATGTGTAGTTTTAAATATATATGGGTCTGTTTCTGAGCTCCATGTTAATTTAGTTATATTTCTAAAAAAACAAAAACAACAAAACAAAAACTACTCTATTCCTTAATTTACTTATATTTTACTTATTAATGTCTAAATAAATTTATCATGTATCCCGTTCCAAAAATGTTTTTGTTCTTTTTTGCTTTTTGAACATCCATATATACTTTTGAAGCAATTTTCAATTGTATTAATTAATGTAAAATTTGGTTATAGGAGACTGTGTTCCAAAAAATCTGTAGCTTATAAAAGACAAATGTGTATTTTTCTCTTAAAATCTCTATCCAATGGAGATTTTTGTCAAGGGTTGTGAATTCTATTAATTTTTTTTGGTTTGCCCTTTTACAGATTTGCACTCATCCACATATGCCAAAACAATTCTGGAATACATTCTTATTCCATATAGCAAGAAGGCAGGGAAGTCAAAGGTGAGGGGCAAATCCCATTTATTTAATGGGAAAAACCTGAAATTGCATACATCTAAATTTTTTTTCTTCAACTTTTATCTTATTGGAGAGAATTTAGTCCTAAGACCATACCTACCTGCTAGGGAGTAAAGGAAATGTTATTTATTTATTTATTTTTTTTTTTTCTGGATAATGATATACTCAGGATAAATTTTAAAAATTAAGATTTTGTTACCATGAAATATCATAAAGGGACAGTGACCTTTTTTGTTGTTGTTAATTTATTTCTGTGGCTATCCAAATATCCATGCACTCACTTCTCAGTCATGGAACAGATTCTTTTTCTCCAGCAAGAAAATCCTAAGTTAATATAGTAACTAAATATCCATGAAGAATGAATAATGTTCAGCAAGGTCCAATATGGACATTTAGTTTAGACAGCTAAGAGACAAGTAATATGTTTATACACCCCATGTTGAAATATGGATTAGGAATAGGGACACTGTAATAAAAATTCATTTAGAAAGAGGAAGAAGAAACACAGTCACCTTATCCAAAGCATTTATCAAATGTCAGTGGGTAGGACACAGCACTTTAGACACAACTCTGTTGTTGTGTCTAATGTGCATTCTGGCTCTGCCTCTGGGGAATTCTCCCTGTCTAGTCATGCCCTAGGTCACATTTAAGAGGAAATTAGAGAATATTCTCCTGAGAGATTAGTGAAGGTTTGGTCTTCTAGAGGTTGTTTATTAGTTATACAATGCCTCTGCATACCAAGCTCTCTGTTTCTTTGCCAATAGAATTACTTGGTTAACTTAAAGTCCCCACCCCTTAAGTGTGCGCAAAAGGGTACAGTATAGAAAGTTGAGAATAAAAGAATAACTTGACACTGGAGAAAGCTGACAACCACTCCTTCAATCAAGTGATGAAAGATAGCATTAACAGTGAAAAGTTATGTTGACAGTAGGTACTCTTGATAAGATATGAAGAAAACAGAGAAGGGAGGAGCAAGATGGAGGGGGAGGAGGAGACCTAAATTTCATCTGGTCCCAGGAATTCAGCTGGATAGTTGGATAGTTATCAGTCACCTATTCAGAACGCCTACAAACTCAACAGGAGATTGAAGAAAAGAATAGCAGCAAGTCTATGAACAAAAAAGCAACCACTTTCTGAAAGGTAGGACATGCAGAGAAGTGAATCCAAGGCAGTATTTGGGAAAATAGACCACAGGGGGAGGGAGCTTCCATCAGCCACTACTGGCAAGTGATAGAGCAGCGGAGCACAAAATCGGAATTTTCAGAGGTCTGCTCTGCTAAGGGACGTCGCTCCAGTGGCTAAGTGGGGGATGGAACCCTCGCTGGGACAGTGTGGTCTCAGGACCCTTGGGGTCACAGAAAGACCAGGGGTGCCTGAGTGCTGCAGAGCTCCCAGGTATTGGAACAGGGAAGCCGGTTGCAAAGACAGAGCTGAGAAGTGGGCTCTCAACTTGGGGTTTCCATAAACTGTGATCTGCGGCACAGTCAGGCCACTACTCTTCCAGCAGGGACACAACAAGTGGCAGATCAGGGGAGACTCCCCTCCTTTCCCTGAGAGGAGTGGCACGGGAGTGCCCACAGGAATCTGCTGGGTTTGGAAACTCCAAACGGGGTCGGGTGCCAGAGATAGAAACGCTCAGTCACAGGCCGAGTAAGCATGGAGTTCGGCCAGAGACCAGGGAGACCGGAGTGATTGACTGCTTTTCTCTGGGGGCTCACTGAGCAGTGGGGCCCTGACTTCTTGGCTTCTCTGGGGCAGAGATTGGGAGGCCGCCATTTTCATTCTCATCCTCCAAAGCTGTACGGAAAGCTTTCAGGGAAAAAAAGCTCCTGAGAGCAAAGCCAAGCAGATTACTTAGCCCAGCCCCTGGCAAGGACGGAGCAATTCTGCCTCAGGCAAAGACATTTGAGAATCTCTGCAACAGTCCCTCCCCCAGAAGATCAGCAAGAACAACCAGCAAAGACCAAATTTACTGATCAATAAGAATGAATAAAGCCCAGCACTAGGGGAATACAACAAAATTTAATTTTTTAAATTTTCTTTAATTCTTTATTTTTCTATTTTTTTGAATTTTTCTTTTTCCCTCTTTTAACCAACATCTTATCAATTCCTTTCTTTTTAAATCTTTTTTAATTTTCATTTTTAGAGTCATATTCTATCCCTTCACTGTAGTTAACCTTATTTTTTGTATATATATATTTTTGTCTCTTTAAAATTTTGGGATACAGTTTCTTCTAACAGACCAAAATATACCCTAAATCTCTAGTGTATGGCTTTGTTCTAGTCTCCTGCCTGATCACATTCTCTTCCTTTTTTTTTTTCTAAATTTTTCTTCTTTCTTTTTTCAACCAACTTCTTGTCTTATCAATTCCTTTGATAAAATCTTTTATAATTTTCATCTTTACAGTTATATTCCAACCCTTCATCATATTTACCCTTACTTTTGTACATATATAAGTTTCTCTTTCTATAAAATTTGGGGAGGCAGTTTCTTCTAACAGACCAAAATACACCCAAAATCTAGTGTGTGGCTCTGATCTATTCACCAACCTGATTATATTCTTTTTTTATTTCTTTCCTTTTCTTTCCCCCCCATTTCAGGTCACTTCTGATTTGTTTAGCGTATATTTTTCTGGGGTCATTGTTACCCTGTTAGCATTTTGTTCTCTCATTCATCTAGTCTCCTCTGGACAAAATAACAAGATGGAAAAACTCAACTCAAAAAAAGAACAAGAGGCAGTACCGCCTGCCAGGGACCTAATCAATACAGACATTAGTAAGGTGTCAGAACTAGAGTTCAGAATCATGATTATAAAGATATTAGCTGGGCTTGAAAAAAGCATAGAAAACACTAGAGAATCCCTTTCTGGAGAAATAAAAGAACTAAAATTTAACCAGGTTGAAATCAAAAAGGCTATTAATGAGGTGCAATAAAAAATGGAGGCTCTAACTGCTAGGATAAATGAGGCAGAAGAAAGAATTAGTGATACAGAAGACCAAATGATGGAAAATAAAGAAGCTGAGAAAAAGAGATAAACAACTACTGGATCACGAGGGCAAAATTCGAGAGATAAGTGATACCATAGGATGAAACAATATTAGAATAATTGGGATCCCAGAAGAAGAAGAAAGAGAGAGAGGGGCAGAAGGTATATTGGAGCTAATTATAGTGGAGAACTTCCCTAATTTGGGGAAGGAAACAGGCATCAAAATCCAGGAGGCACAGAGAACTCCCCTCAAAATCAATAAAAATAGACCAACACCCCGACATCTAATATTAAAACTGACAAGTCTCAGAGACATCCTGAAAGCAGCTCGGTGCAAGAGGTCTGTAATCTACAATGGTAGAAACATTAGATTGGCAGCAGACCTATCCACAGAGCCCTGGCAGCCCAGAAAGGACTGGCATGATATATTCAGAGCACTAAATGAGAAAAATATGCAGCCAAGAATACTATATCCAGCTAGGCTGTCATTGAAAATAGAAGGAGAGATAAAAAGCTTCCAGGACAAATAAAAACATCATCAAGACAGTAGGGCACTGGCACAAAAACAGACACATAGATCAATGGAACAGAATAGAGAGCCCATAAATGGACCCTCAACTCTAAGGTCAACTAATCTTTGACAAAACAGGAAAGATTGTCCAATGGAAAAAAGACAGTCTCTTCAACAAATGGTGTTGGAAAAATTGGACAGCCACATGTAGAAGAATGAAACGACCATCTCCTTACACCACATGCTAAAATAGACTCAAAATGGATGAAAGACCTAAATGTGAGGCAGGAATCCACCAAAATCCTTGAGGAGACCACAAGCAGCAACCTCTTTGACCTCAGCCACAGCAACATCTTCCTAGAGACATCGGCAAAGGCAAGGGAAGCAAGGACAAATATGAACTATTGGTATTTCATCAAGATAAAAAGCTTTTGCACCGCAAAGGAAAGGGTCAACAAAACCAAAAGACAACCCACAAAATGGGAGAAGATATTTGCAAATGACATATCAGATAAAAGACTAGTATCCAAAATCTATAAAGAACTTATCAAACTAACACCTGAAGAACAAATAATCCAATCAAGAAATGGGCAAAAGACATGAACAGACATTTCTGCAAAGAAGACATCCAAATGGCCAACAGACACATGAAAAAGTGTTGATCACTCAGCATCAGGGAAATCCAAATCAAAACCTCAATGATACCACTCATACCAGTCAGAATGGCTAAAGTTAACAAGTCAGAAAATGACAGATGTTGGCAAGGATGCGGAGAAAAGGGAACCCTCCTACACTGTTGGTGGGAATGCAAACTGGTGCAGCCACTCTGGAAAACAGTATGGAGGTTCCTCAAAAAGTTGAAAATAGAGCTACTGCACCACCCAGCAATTGCACGACTGGGTATTTACCCCAAAGACAAATGTAGTGATCCGAAGGGGCACATGCACCCCAATGTTTATAGCAGCAATGTCCACAATAGCCAAACTATGGAAAGAGCCAAGATGTCCATCGATAGATGAATGGATAAAGAAGATGTGGGCGCCTGGGTGGCTCAGTCGTTAAGCGTCGGCTTTCGGCTCAGGTCATGATCCCAGGGTCCTGGGATCGAGCCCCACATCGGGCTCCCTGCTCTGCCAGGAGCCTGCTTCTCCCTCTCCCACTCCGCCTGCTTGTGTTCCCTCTCTAGCTGTCTCTCTCTCTCTCTGTCAAATAAATAAAATAATCTTTAAAAAAAAAAAAAAAAGATGTGGTATGTACATACAACAGAATATTATGCAGCCATCAAAAAATGAAATATTGCCATTTACAACAACATGGATGGAACTAGAGGGTATTATGCTAAGCAAAATAAGTCAATCAGAAAAAGACAAGTATCATATGATCTCACTGATATGAGGAATTTGATAAACAAGACATAGGATCATAGGGGAAGGGAGGGAAAAATGAAACAAAATGAAATCAGAGAGGGAGACAAACCATTAGAGACTCTTAATCTCAGGAAACAAACTGATGGTTGCTGGAGTGGTGGGGGGTGAGAGGGATGGGGTGGCTGGATGATGGACACTGGGGAGGGTATGTGCTATGGTGAATGCTATGACTTGTGTAAGACTGATGACTCACAGACCTGTAGCTCTGAAACAAATAATACATTGTATGTTAAAAAAAAAAAAAAAAGAAGAAGAAGAAGAAGAAGGCAGTAGTAAGGGAAAAATGAAGGGGAGGAAATCGGAGGGGGAGATGAACCATGAGAGACTATGGACTCTGAGAAAAATTGAGGGTTTTAGAGGGTAGGGGGTGGGGTGATGGGTTAGCCCGGTGAGGGGTATTAAGGAGGGTAAAATTTGAGAGATAAGTGATACCGTAAGACGGTGGTGAGAAATGCAAAGTCCTTAGTGGCTTGGCTATTGGTGTGTGATGTGATGCCTGATGCTGCTGCAACCATCTTGTGACCATGAGAGAGACTAACCAATATTCCAGGATGTCAGCATAAAAAGATGAAACTAAGCTATGAGCTACTGAACTGCCTACTTCCAAATTGCTGCTATGTAATATAATACACTTCTTTAATGCTTAAATATTTTGATTTAAGCATTTAAGTATTTGTTTCTTGCAAGTGAAAGTATCTCACCAATACAGATGGTCTGTTTTTTAAAAATTCTGTACACTGTGAAGTAAATAAAATTTACCAAATTATAACTATATGCAATAAAAGTCCGTTCTAATGCAGTTGGTTTTAAAGCAGGTAGTTATTTTTAAAGGTTACACATAGAAAATGACTTCTTAGTATTTACTTGTTTGATAAATTTAAAATATTGATTATTTATTTAATTTATTAAATATATACTAAAGGAATTAAAATGCATATAGTTGTTTAATTAATATGGCAAGCAAAACTAAATCTCTTTCTTCCCTCAGGTAATTTTTTGTACTTTATAAGGGGAGGGGACCATATGAAGGATACTGTATCCAAATCTCTGAATACTACTTTTAAAATATGTGACACATAAAAAAAGTGACACAGTCATAAATTATGTGATAAATATATTATTTTCTCTAACCCATATAAAGAAATTAAAAATTCTGACCACCAAAGATGAGGCTTACTTTTGCACTAAGACGCAATTTTTTTTATTCATTGAAACTCTTTAACTTTATGAAAACCACACTAAAATAATTTTGACAGAGTAATGAAAATAAAGCCCATTGTCTGATATTTCTATCAATGCAAATTACTTCCTTCATATATTGCTTCATTTATTTTGTACATTTCCATTCTGGTCATCATTCATTTTGTATCTTAAATCATTTTGTATCTCAAATCCTAATTCACAGATAGTACCTTAATTATTTTGATTGTATGTCCTGATAACATCTTTTGTGAATTTAATTTTATGAATACATGAATAACTATTCCTCTTTTAATATCTACATTAATGATGAGATTTTATCTGTTTATAAACATCCTCTTGTTAGCCTAGAATAAGAATTCACTTCAAAAATAATATATATCCTAATGATTAAAGTGGTTCTAATACCAAAAGCTTTAGCCTACAAAATTCTGCAAAATCTGAGACCATCTTTTATTTGAAATACAGTCCAGTTCACTCTGAAATTTGGCCTGAGACAAGGTTCAGACAATTGTGCTGATGAAACCATCCCAGAGATGTTAATACATAAAATAAGAATGTTTTATTTTTCCAGATCAGGACACAACCCTGCTGATTAAAACTTGGGAGTATATTGAGTCCAATCTATAATCTTTTAGCCTAATGTTCCATACAGTAGTTTTTATTGTAATTTTATTTCACATAAACTGTAACTGCTTGGAATAGGTCTCAAATATGATAAACTGAATTAAAAATCTTATTGGTTTTCCTTATTCAAAAGTCTCATTCACTTACCAAAAAAGTATGAAATAGTTTCTATTAACTCTGATTTTAGAAATTTGCTGAGAAAAAGACCTGTTTTATAATTTTTTGGTGTGGCTTTATGTATTAATTATATCCCTTTTTGCTGTTTACTTTTCCCCTCAAACTCTTTAGATTTTCAACATAGGGTTTTATCCTCACCCCTAAATCTATTGTGTCTTCTTTTCAATACAATGATCCCATTGAATAGCTTTTTTTGATGGTGGAAATCGTGATCTGAGAGGTAGACTGATACACACATATTAATGTATAAAAATACTGTGTATTTTATTTGTGGAGCTATAGTGGCTATTTATTAGATGGATTTTATTTATAGTCTTTTCACCTTCTCTATGTCTTCACTAAATTTGTCTAATTTTTATATCAACCACAGTGACCCAACAGAATGGTAGATATGGCAATATACTTTTATCCTGTATTTTGATCTTTGCTTTATATATTGTGAAAATATAGTATTAGATGCATAAAGTTTTGGAGTGATTTTAAAATCTGGAATATTGACTTTTCAGTTTGATATTTTTTAATACCTTATTATTAGTTTGTTTGTTTTTCCTTTTGGCTATTATTATTGGTTTGGCAATTTTGTTTTTGCTAGTATATTTTCCATGTTTCGTTTTTAAATTTGTGTGATCTTATCTTCTGGATGTGTTGATTATATTGGGTATAGCATATAAGGGACCCCCTGGACCGCCCCCACACACACACACACAGTAGCTGACAGCAGATTCAGCATCAGAAGACTTTGAACTATTGACATCACATCTCAAAGAAAACTGAAAGTTTCTTTCCTGGATATGAGGAGTGAAATACTTCCTTGCCAAAACCAACTTCAAGGACATCTCTTAGTCACTAACTTTCCAGAATGGGTATATAAATACCCCAGCTCCCTCAGTCCTCTAGTAGGTAATTCTGATATGTATGTTTTTCGCAGTTTCCCAGAGGTGATTGTTTTGTTTTGTTTTTGTTTTTGTTTTTGTTTTAGGATAAAATTTTACTTGTTCTGCTCTTTAGCAACTGAATGCACATTCTTTGCTGACTGCTTCCCCAGTTCCCACTTCTTTGCTTTTGTTCATGAAAACACCAAAAAATGACATGTACTTAAATCCTTATCTGCTAAGTCTGCTTCTGGGAGAACCAGCAGAGATAATCAACTTCCCAATATTCAATTTGTTAAACAGAAAATTTATTTATATTTACATTTATTGTGATTTTTTATATATTAGAATTCATTTCACCATCTTATTTTACCCTTTTGATTTGCCCCATATTTGTAATTTTATCATTCGGAGTACACACAGCAACAAGATACTTTGTTTTGGACTTACTTTTGTCCTCATTTAATTTCACCTGAGGGAAAGGAAAATCCAGAAGAAGGTTGAAGTTGATTTCAGGAGTAAAATATATTTTTTAATGCAAAGAGGAAAAAGAAATTTATATGTTAAACCAGAGCAAGCATTAAACAAATAAGAGTCTTATTTCAAATTACCAGACCAGAAGACATGGAAATAATTGTAAATTGCTGAGAAATAGTTTATGCTCAAGCATGTTGCTTTAAACATTAAAAAAAAAAACAGTTAATATATGAAAATATGATTTATTTTGCAACTTTGAAGGCAGGAAGGAATTGTAAAAATTGAATAAGTATTACTATAATAACAGCAACTATCATTTATCAAGTACTTGCTAAAACAAAGACATAGTGCTCAGGATTTATATGCATTCTCTCCTTTACTCTTCATCACAACCCTGGAGTTATACATGGTTATCCCCAGTTTTTAATTTACAGATGAAGAATCTGAAGTTTCCATATATTCAGTAAATTGTCCGCATCATAGAATATGCCCAAGTTATTCTGAAGCACGTGATCTGAATAGCAGGAAAATTGAAGCATATTGGAAGAGGATGAAGTTGAAACTATTTTACTGAAGCAAAAATATAAAACGTTTTCAAGTATTTAATACTATTCTGCAGCACAATGTTCTATATTGTATAGTACTACAATAAAGATACTGTTATCTAAAAAGCATCTGCTATCTAAACTTTTAAAATTATATTATGAAATTTCAAAAGAGATTATTTTCATTGCTTCATAAATATCTTCCTCAATCTATATTTTAGGTTCATTCTTCAGATTGTCTATCTATCTATCTATCTATCTATCTATCTATCTATCTATCTATCATCTATCATCTATCTATCTATCATCTATCTATGTACATGCTTATCTATCTACATACTTGTCAAAATTTATTCTGCTTCTGCATGGAATTTTCATGAGCTGAGTCCTACAATTATCTTGGAATGTCATAAATGTGTCTAACATCCTAGTATGCTGTATTTCAACATCAGTAACTCTACTTAGCTTGAGATTGAGTGCTATAAAATGTAAACAAATATTGACTTAAAAGTGAAATAAACATGGCTCCTGGGTGGCTCAGTTGGTTTAGAGTCTGCCTTCAGCTCAGGTCATGATCACAGGGTCCTGGGATGGAGTTCCACATCGGGCTCCCTGCTCTGCAGGGAGATTGCTTCTCTCTCTGCCCCTCTTCCCACTCATTCTCTCAATCTCTCTCTCTCTCTCTCAAATAGTAAATAAATAAAATTTTAAAAAGTGAAATAAACATAGTGTTTCAGAGCAAATATCAATGTATTTATTCAGAAAAATTTTGAGTTTTCTATGTATTTAGTAACCACGAGTTTCTGATCTCAACTTTTGACATTTCAAAACTTCTCTCTGCCCCCCATCATAACTATAAAACTATCTCCCCATTTTTTGCAGAGTTGTTGTAAAGGTCAAATGAAATCAGGGTAAGTGCTGTAAAAACTGTTCCTTAACTCCAGAAATTCTTTAAGTGCCTCAACTCCAGTGATCTTGCTCTTCAGCCATTCAATCTGTGATCATGCTCTAGTCTTGTTATTTCCAGCAGCCATACCCCTTCCTTAATATCAGCTTCAACCATTCCATTCTCTAATCACTGCCTCCTATCTTCAGTTTCACTCTTTGTTATTACAGTTTTCTAACAACCTCTTTTTTTCCATCTGAACTTCCTTCAATCCATTGACCTACAACTGGTATTCATCCCCATCATGTCTTTATTTTCTTTATTGCCTGACTTGGTTTCATTATAATCACTCTATCGCATGAACTTGCAATCCCCTTCTCTCTCCTTTTCCTTTATGCAATTTTCTACTTTAGAAAAATTCCAACTTTAGTTAAGTGTGACTCTCTACCTGTTCTGTTGCTGCGTCTGAGTGACTCAGAGTGACTGAAGGAAAAAACATAACCCTACCGACTGATCCCACTTTTAACTCATGGCCGGTAACCTCAACTTCCTTCCCTCTCAGAGAGCCTACTTACTATTCCTTGTCTATATGCACTCCAATTATAACTTCAAAGACTGTATCACAACTTCGTCTTTCTTCTCAAAGATATTTTAAAAAAAACCTGGGAAAGTATATCGAATCAGAAATAAAATTCTAGGATCTCTCTACCCATCTACCTGCATTTGTACTCATATTTGCGTTTCCCGCTTGGTTTACATTTTCTTACCTGTATTACTAAGGCCAAAGGCCAAATCCTACACTTTTGCAATGCATTTATCCCCTCTCAAACTATCTTGTTGTATACATTCTTTATATTTATTTACCACTTCCCTGGGTGTTATACGCAAACAATGAATCATGGAACACTACATCAAAAACTAATGATGTAATGTATGGTAATTAACATAACAAAATAAAATTAAAAAAATACCATTAGTTATTAGTTAAAACCAAATGCAGAATACATTTAAAAATGTTTGTTTTTTTTTTTTTTAAAGATTTTATTTATTTATTTGAGAGAGAGAATGAGATAGAGCATGAGAGGGGGGAGGGTCAGAGGGAGAAGCAGACTCCCTGCTGAGCAGGGAGCCCGATGCGGGACTCGATCCCCGGACTCCAGGATCATGACCTGAGCCAAAGGCAGTCGCTTAACCAACTGAGCCACCCAGGCGCCCTAAAAATGTTTTTAACTATACATTCTGTGTGTCAGTCATGTGAGGTATTTCAATGGTTAAGCTAATGTCCCCAGTGAAATTTGGTTGTTAAATCAATTGAACAATTATTTGTCCTCATCTTACTTGAATTATCAGAAACAACTGACACAGCTGATCACTCCCTTTATAAAAACAGATTCTCCACCTACTATCCAAGACCTATGCCCTCCCAATTCTCATCTACCCGCACCTTTCAGCCACTTTTGCTGATTCCTTTCCTACATTTTGAGCACTTCATTTTTTCTTAGTCTATATTCCTTATCTGAAATATACCTACACAAAACACTTTCGTGCTTTTGGGTCATCCCAAACTTAGCATACTTGAATCTGCATTTCTGTTTTCATTCTCTCCTGAACTTACTTCTCCTTCAATTGTCCCCATTTCAGTACATAACAACTCCATTCTTCCTGTTGCTCCTACCGAGACCTTGGACTCATCATGGACTCACCTCTTTCTCCTTCCTTATGTATTAGTAACAAACACTGTATGATTACTATGTGATTATACTGCCCTAGTTGCTCTGCTCATATAAACACACACTTTATGTGTGCACATATAAACACACACATTAACAATTAATTTTTACAATAACTAAGGTAAGGTACTAAACATAATTATTCATTTTTTACAGACAAGGGATCATGGGAAATTTAAGTAGCACCTGACTATAAAACATGAAACAGCCAGTTCTGGGATTTAAACCAAAGTAGTCTGTCTCTAGTGTACATGCTCTTAAGTCTGTCTTAGTCTGTTATGCTTTTGAAATACAGCCAAGATCCAATCCAATTAGTTCTCCAGGTCTTCAGTTACTGATTGCTCTAAGCAACCACTGTCTCATTCTAGGGTTGCCATGTCCTGCAAACTACTTTCCCGGCTTCTACTCTTACTCTCTGTAGTTCAAATTCCGAATGATTTCCATTTTTAAAATATCCACATAATATCATATCTCTCTGTTCAAACACTTAACTGTTCCTTCACATCTGTCTCTCAAAAAAAAAAAAAAAAAAAAAAAAGAAAATTCTTATCCTATAGGCATTTTGGTAGATCTGTCCCCCACCATTCTCTCTTTCCTTTTTGACTTCACACCTTACCACTCTCCCCCTCTCCAGCCTCCAGGTTTACTTGCCAAGTTCTCTCCTGCTTTGGTGTATTAGTTTGCATTTGCTATTCTTTCAGCTGGGATACATTTCCTTTGGACACCTGCTTGTCTTGCTCCCACCTCTCCATCAAGTCTGTTCAAACATTACTTTATTAGATAAGCTGTCCCTTAATACCCCATAGAAAATTACACCAATCTCTCTGCTTATTATCTGACCTTTTGTTCTTCTTAGCTGAGGGCTCTGTTAGGTCAGATGAGTTTTCCTTTTTTTTTAATTTCCAGTAGGAAAAAAATACTTATTTTTTTTATTCCTATAAAAGTACTAGATATTAGTTGGTACTCAAGAAGTATTTATTGAGGGGTACCTAGGTGGTTCAATCAGTTAAGCGTCAGCCTTCGGCTCTCGTCATGATCCCAGGGTCCTGGGATCGAGCCCCACATCAGGCTCACTGCTGGGCAGGGAGCCTGCTTCTCCCTCTCCCTCTGCTTGCCGCTCTGTCTGCTTGTACTCCTCTCTCTCTCCCTCTCTGTCAAATAAATAAATAAAATCTTAAAAAAAAAAAGAAATATTTATTGAATAAATTAGTAGTCCACACATATACTAAAATTATTCTAAGTTGTCCAGATGCCTTTGTAGTTAAGCTAAAGTTTAAATTAAGCCAAGATCACATTTTGCATCTTCTTCTTTTAGACAAAATTGACAAAAGGTGCTTATTTTTGTGAAAAAATATTGTCACACATTATGGGATAATTTGATGTGAAGTTTTCTGGAAACTACCTTCCTATCCAAAGATGCAGCAGAACAGAATAACTAGTCCACATCCATAACAAGTCTGGAATTCAACAACTTCCTTATTACCAAAAGCTGATTTACCAGATCTCCTACTAAATTTGAAAGTCTCCTGATACCATTCAAAAAGCTTGGTGTATACCCTTGGTTGGCTGTGTTTATTTTTTTCTCTGTATTCCCTCAATTAGTTGTCTCCAAAGTGAGGTGTATGTATTTTCACAGGAGGTGAGCAAGATAATCCATCAGGGTGCAAGAAGAAAACATTATAATAAATAATATTTAAACATAGAGAAAGAAAGTAATTCTACTAATGTATAAAATATGGATGAGTATATCTTCTTGCTCCATCCTAACGAAAGATGGAGGATTGGCCTACATGGTATAAAATGTTCCTTGAGGGAAAGGGTGAGAGTTCAACCAGAAGGGATTTACAGGGACAAATTTCTTTCCCCCCACCGAACAGGTTGTCATGCATTGTGATATACCTGTTTCAGGTTCAGTAAATTTCTGGATAGTATTATCTCTTTTCAAAAAAACTAAGTCTAAAGTGGATAAGCAGCTGAGAAAATGCCCCTATGAAGAACCGTGAATTGAAGATATCGCTAGTAGTACAGGTAAGAGCAAACAAAAAATAGCAGAGTGTATACTTTTCTTACTTAGAATATAAGCACTTTAAAAAAAAATAAAAGAAGGAGAATATAAGCACTTTGTCAGCAACTGCAGGATAACAAAAGTGCCAGTAGAATAAGATTTAAAAGAAAGATGATACAAATTGAAATGATCAGGAAACAATTGGAAAAGTGCATTTAATTCTCATTTAAGTTGTGGCATGCCCTGAAATAATGGTTAATGATGCTGTTAAGCCATCATTGTTAACAAACTGTTAAGAACTAAGTGCCGAGAAGTGTCAATTTTTACTGAGCAATAAATATCAGTATTTATTGTATTGGGATTTTCTTTGTGTTAGTGATGAATGATTTAAATTGAAATATCAAACCATATAATATTATTGCTTATCATTATTCATTCTTTTAAAACTTAAAAATTTTTTAATTTCAATTTTGTAGCTATTTTATAATACACATTCATACATATCAGTACATCAGTATAAATATATAAAGTATAAACAAGTAATATACTTTTATTAGGAGTATAAACTCAAAACTTTTCATAATAGAGGTACATGATGAAAATGGTTTGGCAATAACTATCTCAGGATATGCATGGCTCATAGTCTGCACATATTTATACAAATCTAAAACCACTAATGGAATTTGTTTATTCAAGCAATTGGTTAATTTGATAAATATTTAAAACCCATTAAAGAGACTGTTTGGCACCATGCAGAAAAAAGAAAATGATTGCATTAATGCTAAAAGGTCCCATATTAAAAAATGAGAATTTTGATAATGTTTTAGCTAGTTTTTCCCACAACACGTAGTTAAATTAGGCTAATTCATCATATTACACAAACATGAGATTAGGCCTCCAAATACAATATGAAGAAAGGGCTTCCTAAAAAATAATAAAAGTAAAAATAACTAATAATTTATGGTAACAGGTTAACAAATAAAAAAAAAAGTTGCACATGCATAAATGAACTTATATTGACTTACAGCTCCAAAAAGCTTTTTTCTGTATAATAAATTGGTCAGTTTAACATAAACACACTATGTAATTGATACTATATATCATTAAACATTTTATTTTTTTTAAGTAGGCTCCACACCTAGCATGGAGCTCAATGCAGGGTTTGAACTCACAACCCTGAGATCAAGACCTGAGCTGAGATCAAGACCTGAGCTGAGATCAAGAATTGGACGCTTAACCAAATGAGCCATTCAGGCACCCCTAAACATTAAACATGTTAAATACAAATGCTTACGTTAATAGGAATTATAATTGCTCCTGATTAATAAAAAATACAAACACTTTACAGAAATGTGATTGTGTCTCTAAGGTATTACTAATATTGTTATTTGAATGTACAATATATATTAATTGTAAAAAATAATAGTGCAATTCTTAAATTTCTGTACATGCTAGTTTTTTAAAAATAAAAATTATTTTGTAAATGTAAGAAAAGCAGCTATTGTATTCCACTTGGAGTTAAATATTCAAAATTAATTTAAAAGGTGGTTTTGAGAAATAATTTGTTCTTATATGCTTATTATTTAAAATTCACAGGTATATTGAAAAGAATCCAAGAAACTGCTACAAAAATACTAAATCATGCTGACACATTGTAAATTGTATTTGCCTAAAATAAAGTCTTTAAACTTCCCAATTAGAATCAATGTATTTATTGTGATTTTTTGACATTTTGAAGTGAAAAGAATAAAACAGAGCTATTGTACCTTAGAATAATCAAACTTGTCTAAAAGTTGTGGAGAAATTCTTATACCATTCTAACTTACATAATATTTATTTATTTATTTATTTATTATTTTTTTTTAAAGATTTTATTTATTTATTTGAGAGAGAGAATGAGATACAGAGAGCATGAGAGGGGGGAGGGTCAGAGGGAGAAGCAGACCCCCCGCTGAGCAGGGAGCCCGATGTGGGACTCGATCCCGGGACTCCAGGATCATGACCTGAGCCGAAGGCAGTCGCTTAACCAACTGAGCCACCCAGGCGCCCCCTTACATAATATTTAAATTATTATTTTATTTCTTCAGTTGGAAAACAGTGATTTACATTTTATTTGCAAACTGTGGTTTTTATTTTGATGTTTGGAGAATGTTGGGAAAGAAGACTGAAAGGGAAGTCTCCTGAGCATTTGTAGAATTTATTAAACCCACTATATTTCTCTCTCAAATACAGAAACTAAAAAGTAAGAGAAAAAAAGAAGAGCAGAGAAAGAAAGAAATTGCCAATCAAAAAAAAAAAAAAAAAAAATTGCTTCAAATAAAGAAATATACAATAGTTCTATTTTCAACTCCCAGGCTCATTGGTATTTCAATTAAATATGAGGTAGTCAAGTTGGGTAGTCAAATAAATGTAAGATAATGAAAAGATGAAGTGCTCTTAATATAATCATCCTCAATTTAGTGTGCAAATAATAAAGTGAGCTAACTGATGGCAAACCCAAATGCAAAGCAGTCCAGGCATTAATATTTATCGTGTTCAAGGAAAGTTCTACATTTGGAGTAACATCAAAGTGGGGTGAAATTTTTTAATACCTTAAACACACAAATTGCATTTCTGTAAAAATGTTTGCACTATCTAATAATCAAGAGCAATTATAATTCACATGGTTGTAAGCATTTGACCCTTAGAGAAAACTTCTTAGCAGAAAGGCTAGGCTGTGCTTTGGATATTAGGACATGGCCCCTCCCACATCTAAAATGTTAAATAAATGGATCAATTTTACCTCCAAAGTATCTGTCCCCACCATAATCACACCTATCTTTCCCATGTACAGTGTACTGTAGTTCCTTTTAGGTGAGATGATACGATTTCTCAACTTTTCTATTGAAATATCCCCCTTGTTCTTAATTGTGGGTTCAAACCAACAAATAAGAAAAAGCACCAATAGTAACCAAACAAGCATGTCTAAACAAATTTCTATTACCTACATGTTGTCTACCAGACAAATGTGTGATCCTGGCTCCTCACCTTCTCCCGAAACATACTAGCCAATTTTCCCCTGGACTAATTGTTCCAGACTATTGGCCAAACTCAACCTCCTCTGCAGAGCATCCTGTGATCTTGCTACTCTAAACTTTTTTATTGTTTTTAAATGTCACTTTCCATTGTCATTCATGGACACATCTGACCTGTTCAGTGTACTTGATCTTTACAAATTACAGGTTAAAGAAGTCTCCAAGAAATGGGTTTTATGCACAATCTAAACGTATCTTCATCAAAATATGTATTTCTGTTACTGTAGTGAATTTAACTTGACCTCATGTTTGTTGATATTTCTTCTAGGAGGTGGAGTTTAATTCTCTTCCCATTGACCTTGGATTATGTCCAGTTTGTGCACAGACAGCTTTAGAAGTTTATGGACAGGTATAGGAAATTTAGATATATTTGGAAAGAAACATAAAATTAATCAGGTCTCGAACTTCCTAGAATGTTCTATAAAGGTCCACTTGAATTAGTGTAAATTAAGATTTTTCCATATAATTTATAAAAGGCAAAATCATAAAGTGAGTTATTAAATTACTAGGAAATTAATGAAAACACTCTTGATTGATATATTTTTAAGGACTGGATTTTGAATTTTTTTTTATTTTATTTTTTTTTTTAAAGATTTTATTTATTTACTTGACAGAGAGAGACACAGGGAGAGAGGGAACACAAGCAGGGGGGAATGGGAGAGGGAGAAGCAGGCTTCCTGCAGAGCAGGGAGCCTGATGTAGGGCTCAATCCCAGGACCCTGGGATCATGACCCGAGCAGAAGGCAGACGCTTAACGACTGAGCCACCCAGGCGCTCCTGAATTTTTTATTTATAGTAAGATAGAATGTAAAGAAATTTTTTTGTTTTTTTTTTTTTTTTTTTTTTTTAAGATTTCTTTGTTTGAGAGAGAGAGAGAGAGAAAACACAAGCAGAGGGAAGAGGCAGAGGGAGAAGCCCCCACTGGGCAGGGAGTCCGATGTGGGCTTGATCCTAGAAACCCCGGGATAATGACCTGAGCCAAAGGCAGATGTTTCACCAGCTGAGGCACCCAGGTGCCTGAAAGTATAGCAATTTATAGACTACTTTCTTTTCCCTCGAACTTAAAACACACTTTATGGGGAGGATATTGGCTTTAAAAAGCATAGTGCGAGAAAGTTACATTATTTTAAATTAATTTTCAGAACAAATCCATGAACTCAAGTTAAGAAACTGTTGCAGGGGCGCCTGGGTGGCTCAGTTGGTTAGGCGTCTGCCTTTGGCTCAGGTCATGATCCCAGAGTCCTGGAATAGAGCCCCACATTGGGCTCCCTGCTCAGCAGGGAATCTGCTTCTCCCTCTGCCCCCGCCATGCCTTCTCTCTCAAATAAATAAATAAAATCATTAAAAAAAGAAATAAATAAACTGTTGCAGATTTGTTTAAATCAGAGACCCATGAGCACATCTAGTTCCCCTCCTTAACTCCTAAGTAACCAGTCAGCACAGACAGATGCTAATTAACTGAAAGACAATCCTGTGGAAACCTACAAAAACATAGGAAGCTATATAGCAGTGCTTTAGTAGTAGATTTTAAAGTGTTTTTTTATTTATATCTGAAAATAAAATTACTACTGTATTAAAGTCTATTTCCTAATGTTTAGTCATCTGGGGACTTGGAAAACTGCATCTTCTTCCTAATTGCTCTATGAATGACTCATTTCTATAATCAGATCAGCCCTGTCCTTCCTTTCTCTAAGCTAAACAAATCTAATTCATTTAATTTCTATTTGCCAGAAGGTTAATTATCTTTGCTTCTCTTCTCTGACCATCTCTTGTTCTTTCATCTTTTTTTTTTTGCTTTTTAAAGTTCAATATCTAAAACTAGACACAATTATAAAAACCTGATTGATGTAGAACAGCAGGAAGATTACTTTCCACTCCTTCCATAATTATTTTATTTAATACTTCTCATTATCTTATTGGATTATTTTTTATCATGACATTTCACTGTAGATTTCACTTTGGCCATAGATGCCATCTTTAGTGATCTTTTAAATTTTTCTTTCTAAATCTTATAGCATGCCCCTTCCCAAGAATTTCTCTTGTCAATTCATTCATACATCAACAATTTTGAAGCTCTGACCGTGTCATCTATTTTTGTCCCTATCCTCTCCAACCCATCTATGTTCTAACATCAGATTAATCATCCTAAAGTAGCATTGCTTCACTATATCCTAAGGACACCACTCCCTGTTAACTGTCACACTGAATCATGGCCCTTCTGGGTGCTTGCAAGATGTTCCTTATTTCATTCTTGAACATGAAGGTGAGCTGTCTATACTAGCGATATCTCTCTGACAATTTCTTCTATAATACTCTCTTCCTCCTCGACTGTAGCATTTATAATACTCCTCTGTGATTTTCTTTTTCTCTTCCCTGCCCTACTCTAAACTCATTGAGAACTTAGACTCTGTGATTCACTACTTATCTTAATAGCCTGGCATTTTGTACTAGCACTAAGACTTTCAATACATATTTGTTATAAGAATAAATGCACAAATTAATTAACAAGAAAATAATATTATGATAATATTAAATCTATGTATTTTAAACATTTCATAATTAGAATGTCTCTCCACACCCTTAGACCTGTCTAAATCTAAACTTTTGTTTATCTTACAAAAGGGGCAGGTGTGATTATTACTTTGGAAGGAGGAGAACATAATAAAGCCGTACCTCCTGTTTAAGAAATTCTTGCTTTACTGAGGGAGAAAGAGGAAGAGGGCAAGCAATCAAACTTGAGGTTCCTGATCACTCATCTGGGTTATAACTTCATAGAGAAGGGGGTCACAAAACTACAAAATGCCCCCAAATAGAGGAGAAAGTTGAGTCCATCAGAGCATTTGTTTATATTGCCATTAGGAACTCTAGACCTCCTTGAAAATAGCCCTGTACCTATATAATTTTAGAAGAAGATAAAAGGTGCTTGACTTATTTAGACCCACGGAGGTGTTAAAGAGTATTCCTCCTGTAACTAAGGCAATTTTTAGCCACTTTGAAGAGATAGTTGAGAGCTGGTAGCTCCAATCTATTGAGAGAAGGTTTTGGTCCCATGGCAAAGGCTATAGTTCAAAAGAGCCTAGGACAAGTACTGAACAGAGAACATGTTGAGTTCCCAGGGTTCAACAATTCCAGCAAGAGCTGTGATGAGGATGGGTCCAAAAGGAGGTGCCAGCAGGTTTTGCCTGTGACCAAGACACAGACGAGCTTTCCCAGCCACAATTTGCCCCGTAAATGGCAGCAGGACACCCAATGTCCTGAGATGAAATAAGGAACATCTTGCAATAATGGAATATCAATATATAAGCCCGCACATACCCAGAGGACAGCAGGAAGGTCTAATTCAGAGCTTAGGCTCATTTTTTGTCATGATGAAGGCACATAGTCCTCTACACATCAGACATACCAAGGAGCAGAAGAATACTTGGAAGACTGAGCATTTCCCTCAAATGAGACAATTTCAAGATATAAACAGGATTTTTTTACTTTTAATTGTAATTTTTCAAAGCTCCCCTATCCTCAGTGGAAATGGAAATGAGCTTAATAAAAATTTTCATAGGAAAAAACACTCATGCATTTTTTGATTACCTAAAGGGTGCTATGAAAATACTCTAGTCAGCAACAGGTGAATGAAAAGACCACATGCCCCATTGGCACTGGGGTTGATGCATGCGAATTTCTTGTCCCTACACATACTCTATATATCCTTCTGAAGCTACATGCAGAGTCAGAGTATAAAAACCTTCCCACAAAATCCAGCTCTAATGTACCAATATAAACCCAACATCCACTTCACCTTAATACCTATATTCCCCTCTTATGGGCTGAATTGTATCCCTTCAAAATTCATATGCTGAAGTCCTAATTCCAATGTGACTATATTTGGAGGTAAGGCCTTTAAGGAGGTAATTGAGGTTAAATAAGATCATAAGGGTGAGTCCCTAGTTGATAGGATTGGTGTCCTTATTTAGGGGGAAGGGACACCAAAGTTGTCTTTCCCTCAGTGCACAGAGGAAAGATCATGTGAGGACACAGAGAGAAGGTGGCAATCTATAAGCCAGGAAGACAGGTCTCTTAATCTTGAACTCTTTGCCTCCGGAACTGTGAGAAAATTAATTTCTGTTATTTAAGCCACCCAACCTGTGACATCTTGTTATGGCAGCCCGAGCAGACTAATATAACACCCTAAATAAATTTTCTATAATCATACCGATCCCTTCTCTGTGTTGCATAGTTCCCCATTGTTGTGTTCTTAATCGTGAGTCACCTCACATTTCTTTTCAATTTTTCTAATCCTGCTACTATTGAAATAGGTCAGCTTCTACCTTCTAGATACTAGCACACATTCTTCTCTCTCTATGCTAAGATCCCAGAGCTGTACAATTTAGTTCTTAAGTGAACCTGCATTGCCCATGTTTATTTATTAGACTTTGTTCAGCAATTAGACTTTGGATTTCTTAGGAAAATATGCAACAATTTACACTTCTTGAATATATCTTACTACATCCAGCAGGAAGCAAGAACATTCTTTCAAGCTTATGGTCAAGTGCTGACTTTCCAGGTCTATCTCATTTGTAGTTTCAAGAGGTTATTATTTTTTTACCGCACATTTTAATCCCATACTAATGATTAATTTCTTTTTCAAGTGTACATTTCTTACTGATTTTATACTTTGGATAGTTGTTTAGACAAATTTATACTTTTAGTTTATATTGTTACTTTTGTTTTGTTTTGTTTTGCTTTTAAATTTTACTATGTGTTCACCTATTTAAAATATACATATCCCTTACATCTGAATATCATTATAACATGCCTAAAATATTGTAGAAAAAACAAAATGCATGGAATCCGAAGATAAATAATGATCTCTTTTCTTTCCTCTGAGCTTCTTAGCACCCTCTTAAAAATATGGGGAATCTATTCTCTACTTTATTGTAAAAAACAACTAGAAAAATATATGAAGTGCTTTTAAATCATGAAGAATGACAGAAATATGTTATTGTTTGAAAAGATAAGAAATTTAAAAATTATCTAAGTTTCAACTAATTAAAATACTTTATAAATAATTAAAAATGAAATTTATATTTTGTATACTATTGCAAATGTCAATAGTTCATCAAATTCATTTATTATTTTATTATTTGGTTAAAATATAATTGAGCACTTAAGTCCTTAAATTAGCATGGCAACTATATTGATAGCTTTGATACAGTTATTCTCCTGCAAACTTGCTCTATAAGCTATAACCAGCCTCTGGTGCTTACATAGGTGAGAGCATTCTTCATGGCCACCTGTTTACTGCCACTAAATCTATGAATTTAATATCATTACTTCTCTATATCTTCCTTTAAAATAAAAGGACTGCATGAGGTTAAAAAGAAAGAAAAGATGTTAGAAGGAGTTTGATGATAACATTGAGAGCAAAACCAAGTTTAAATGGCCTATGTTCTGAGAGAAGACACTTGAATGATGCAGAAATAGGTGGTAAGGGGCAAGGAAAATGTCTAAGTGTCAACTAAGTTTCAGCTAGATGACTTCTGGGGTTGGGGCCTGAAGAAATGTGTGTACACCAATACACATGCACACGCATGAGCACACACATACACACATTTGATGGTTTCTTTTTTCCCCTATATAGAATATGCACTCTGCTGTGCTCAAACTAAGCGCCCTGGGAGATCGTTTACTCTGCCATCTGTTACCAATCACCATTCTACCCCAGCTTATAGTTATTACCAAAAAAACAAAAAAACAAAAAAATGTACCCTAAAAGTACCTGGTATCTCAAGCTTGATTTATATATTTTCATTTCATAAACACCCTCATGTTGTTATATCAAGATAAGAGAAACTTTTATTATATAAGATTTATTATAGAATGCTGTCATTTCTTTTTTGTTTTTTTAAAATCTTTTAGAATGTCTACTTTTCATGACATAGCATAATCTTAATCAAAATAAGATGTGCATAGAATACAAAAAAAAAAACCCTCATGATTAAAGGCAAATTATAAAGTGTAAGTAAGTATCATTTCTATCTGGCTATTAACTCTCTGATCAATATGAAAGTAGCCAGGAAGCATAGGAGGTAATCTATTCACTAATAAACTGTAAATGAAACTCTGTGATTTATTATATTTTTAGAATTTAATGTGCGCATAAATATTTCAATTTGCTCATTTCAAATATATTAAGAAACATGCTAATAGATATTTGGATAACACCAAAGTCATGAAGTCTAAGATTTTTAAATTGGATTATTATACTAATGAAAATAACCAGTGATGAAGGACTAATTTTTATAAAGTATGATACTCCCTCATTTTAATCGTTTTTTTTACTCATATAGATTTCCCCCCACTCTCTCCACTATTCCAAATCCTACAAGTCCAGAATAAAGGATCTTTTCAAACTTTATTTGTGTCTCTCTTGTGGCACTGCTTTCTTTCTGAATTATACTCATGTACCTACATATCTAGTTTTCCATATTAGATTCTATAAAAGGTATCTGAGGATATATGTTTATTATCATTTCTTTATTTTCTACAGAATCTGGTACAGTGTCTTACACAGTGTAAATATTCCAGAAATATCTCTGAGTCAGTAAATCTGTAACAGGTTGTTAAAGGGAAATTTCCTAACTCACTTCTGTCTGAGACATAAAATTAATAGATGCTACATTCCAAAGTAGCTTGTAAGACATAACTCCAAGACATTTTATAGTAGGTGGTTGGGAACCAGTTAGAGGATTCACCATACTTAACATATAAAAGGGTCAGATTTATCTGTGGAATTTGGTAAGGAAGGGGTATTCAGAAAGGCCTATACTAAAATTCCATTCTACGGTAAGGTGGAGAATGCAGGCCACTTTCCTCAAGTCCACAGGGTACAGTACCACTTGAAAATGTTACCATTTGTTTCCTGCCATTGGAGCTGCCGGGGTTGATGTCTGACCCACACCTGACAAAGGCGAGGGTGGGACCTGACTAGACCACGACTGTGTCTGGGAATGATCTGCATTTTTCTCCCAAGCCAATTGCAGGTGTGTGAATCCCAACAACCTCTAAAACGTTTCCAGTTCCCAAAGAATTCTACCAGAGGGTGGTATGTCCACAGAAGAAAGAGATGGAATACATCTTCAAATACCAAAGCAGAAAGGGGGTTGGGAGTATGCAAATGAAAGATCGGCATGGTCTACATTGAGAAAGTTGCAGTTGAAGGGACCCAACATAGGACACATGACCACAAACCACAAAAACACTATAATCTGTCAGCAAAGACCCTTTAAGATAACACCTATGCCCAGTAAAACCTTTTGGCTTTACTTTCCCTTCCTCTCTTAGATCATCTCTGGAAAGACCAGGAATCTTATATTGAAAGGAAATATTAGATGGAAGAGAACAGAAGGACTCCTAATCTGCTTCCAAAACTGTAGGCTCTCAGCAGGGGGGAAGGAGAGGTCTGGTTTCTTTCATTCAATATAACTATTTTGAGGTTCATCCATGGTGTTGGTTGTATGAATAGTTCACCCACTTTTATTGCTAAGATTCCATTTTTTCTGGCATACCACAATTTATTCATGAGGTAATGGACATTTAGATTATTTTTGTCAATTACAAATATTTCTGCTGTGAATAAATGTACAAATCTTTGTATAGATATACATTTCCTTCCCCCACCTTGGGTAAAACTTAGTAGTAGAATGGCTGATATATGCTTAACTTTAAAAAAAGAACCCGCCAAACTTTACCCAAAGTGGTTATATTATTTTCTGTTTATACTAGCAGAGTATGAAAGAGTTTAAGTCCCTTCCCATCTCTCTCAGTATTTGATATGGTCAGCCTTTTTTAATATTAGTTATTTGAATAGGCATATCTGAGTGCCTTGTGATTTTAATTTTCATTTCATTAAAAACTAATGATGTTGGGCATGTGTAATGTATATATTTGCAATTTACCTAAAACTGAACATTTCAAATTATAACATTTAGACAGTTTTTATGACTCTAAATGATTCTAGGTTTGTCTGTTCCTTGCTTAAACAACAGACATAACTAAACAAACTCTTTTTCAGCTTCTTATTTCAATAAACATCTTCTGACTTAGGAGCTCAGTAAAGCGGTAGCATGTCGTTCAATTAGTTAAATGTTGTGTAGTTGTTAAGGTGGCAGATTCTGACTTAATTAAAGAAAGCTGCTTTTAGAAAACAATAGAACAAGTCTTTTGACTGTCATAGCACTAAGCAAGGCATTTGTGAGAAATTAAACATATTGCCAAAAATAAATTGCAAAACTAAGGGATGATTTAAGGTCCCCTGGATATTTTTTACATGTTTCAAAATACATTTCAGACAACTGCTTCAGACTAGAGTCACCACATTGAATATCACCTAACCAATAAAGGAAAATCAAATGTAAATTCAATGAAATATCACTGCAAAGTTGATTTCAAATTTTTCAGTGTGTATTAAACACCAATATTACATCTAGTAAACCATGATACAGTAGAGGCTTCAAATGCATCATATATGTGTTCTGAAACATCTTACATATGTTCAATTTTTAATATAGGACAGAAGGGAACTTATGTTACATGACCTTACATTTATTATATTTTATTCTATTTACCAATTACCCATGCATTTCCCCCAATTTATTTGCTAACCTGACTAATGAAATCTCCTAAAGTTATTCATTGATTCAATAAAATTCCTTCAGTAATTTTTAAAAACACGCGGGGGAGGGAAGTGCCACAAGATATTTCAAGTTTGATAAATGCAAGTCTTTTTATAATACATTAGACCTTTTGCATTATTTATCTAATGAGGAAGAAGAATATAAGAATGGTGATTTAATATTAACCCTCAACAGTAAGACTTCAGTAATATCCATGCCAACAGTCTACTTGGATGATTATAATAAATTGGAAAGAAAAGTCAGTCTACTAACTTGCCTCATAATAAAATACAAAATGATCACAAACTCAAAGAAGTTTCTTTTTCCAGTGTCCACATACTCTGAGAAAGCATATTGATTTCTGATATAATTTTTTTACTCAATTTTTGGTTTGGGAAATGGAAATGCTGCAAAAAAAAACCTGAACTCCAGTAGTTAGAACATTTTCAGAATTGTCCAATACTTTTTTGTTGTTGTTGTTCAATACTTTTTATTAGTAATGTTAAAAATGGAGGATAAGTTGAATCAGTCTTTTTGGGTGGAAATCTGAGAAACATTGTCTTCTATTAGCTAAACAAGCTGATATTTCCCATTCCAGTTCTACCCTAGAAGATCTACTCTATGTCCAACCCCTTTCCATATTGTTACTCCCTTTCCCAACAGTGATACACCTTGTTATTGTTGTCCACAATAGACATTCTCTTTTGTCAGTATTGGAATATGCAGAAAGCAGTTTCAAATTTACTAATCCATGTCAATACAGAAATCTTGCCAACCAGATTTCAGAACATTTAAAAAAAATCATTTTTTGTCTTTATACTGAAGGCTTCATAGTCAAAATACTGTGACAATGTGTTTACAAGTTACTTGGGTTATTTCTTTGTTCCACTTTTCAGTTTGGTTGTGCTATTCATTTGAAATACGGTTAGGTTAATTTGTTTTCCATTTTATTTTATTTTATTTTTTTATTTTATTATATTTTATTTTTTAAGATTTTATTTATTTATTTGACAGAGAGAGAGATAGCTAGAGCAGGAACACAAGCAGGGGGAGTGGGAGAGGGAGAGGCAGGCTTCCCGCCAAGCAGGGAGCCCGATGTGGGACTCGATCCCAGGACCCTGGGATCATGACCTGAGCCGAAGGCAGACGCTTAACGACTGAGCCACCCAGGCGCCCCTTGTTTTCCATTTTAAAGATTTTCCCCAAACCTCATTTATTTTTATTTTATTGGCTATATAAAACCTTAATGTGGATCCAAATAACAAATATATATATATATATGAGATCTAAGAAGTTTTAGGACAATCACTCTTAAGTTTTGTTTTTTTAGAAGTTGTAAATACATACATATTTCCTAATTCTTTCTTATGTAAATATTAGCATACAGTATATACTTTATTGTTGTTGTTTTCACCTGACATTATATAGAAATTACTCCATATCAATTAATATAGACCTTCCTTAGTTTTTCTATTAACTGCATAGACTCCAGTGTGTAATTATCCTATAGTTTATTTAGCCAATATTCTGTTTGTGAATGTGTTTTCCTCCAGTATCTTGCCCTAATAAGCAATGTAACAATAACTAAGCTATTGCATATGTGTTTTCATATAGTTGGAAATATGTCTTCACTTTAAAAAGTGAAACTTCTGGATCCAAATGTAAATACATATATTGTTTCAATATATATTTAATATATATTGAAACAATATAATATATATTGAAACAATCTCTTCCTTAAGAGTTGTACCAGTGTGTATTCTTAACAACATTTGAATGTTCATATTATGAGAGAAAGACTTTAAAAAGTGAAACTTCTGGATCCAAATGTAAATACATATATTGTTTTAATATATATTGAAACAATCTCTTCCTTAAGAGTTGTACCAGTGTGTATTCTTAACAACATTTGAATGTTCATATTTATGAGAGAAAGACAGAGAGACAAAGAGGGAGAGAGAGAGAGAGAGAGAATTGTTTCAGAGATTCAACCTTTTTATTTTATTTTATTTTATTATGTTATTTAGTCACTATACAATACATCATTAGTTTCTGATGTAGTGATCCATGATTCATTGTTTTCATATAACATTTTCATAATGTCAGAGATTTGACTTTATCCAGAACTGGTTAAGCAGTATTTCTAAATCTGTTTTCTTTGCTGGGTCTTGAGGTCCACAGGGGTATGCTTCAGGGCAGGGAGGGCAGATGTCAGGGTGAGAGCAAACACTAAATGAAACCAAAAGCACAAGGTATAGTTCATGAGGAAAGGCTAAAACCTGGGTCAGTTATGGTTGCCTCTACCCTGAGCTGTGTGGGCATTCTACAGAAGCTAGGCTCTCCATCACAGAGCTAACAAATGCCTGATATAGGAGTTGGAGAAGCCAAAAAAAGGAACAAGGGAAAGATGAAGCTGCTGTCTTACATGAAGATGAGTTAACAGATCAGCAAGAAGGTATGAGATCTACACAATGGCTCTGCTTCACTTTCACCCACTAGACCTCTCACAACATCTCTTCTACAGCCCACCCTAACTCAAAACATACAGGAGAGGGACATCTGGGTGGCTCAGTCAGTTAAGCATCTGCCTTCAGCTCTGGTCATGATCCCAGCCAGGGTCCTGGGATTGAGTCCCACATTGGGCTCCTTGCTCAGTAGGAAGCCTGCTTCTCCCTCTGCCTGCAGCTCTCTCTGCTTGTGCTCTGTCTCTCTCTCTCTCTTTCTCTCTCTCTCTCTCAAATAAATAAATAAAATCTTAAAAAAAAAAAAAAAAAGCATACAGGAGAGAAAATTATGGAAAACACACTTCAGCATAGCCAAGTTGACACATTACAAAGCCACATAAGAATTTGATACCAGAGTTTTCTATTTTCAAAATCCAAGTGCTCCAGTTCAGTGCTATATGATGATCATTGGAAGGGGACTGGAGACTTCTTTCATCATTTCTGAGTGTAATTGTAGTAGAAGCTGCCCATATCCAGGCAATGGAGAAAAATGCACTATCAGAGAAATTATATCTAGCCAGAATCAACAATATGTAGCACTGTGCTTAGCACAATTGTCTGGCAAAAAGTAGTCACTCAAGGGTGCCTGGGTGGCTCAGTCTGTTAAGCGTCTGCCTTCTGCTCAGGTCATGATCTCAGGTCTCGGAATCGAGTCCCACATTGGGCTCCCTGCTCGACGGGCAGTCTGCTTCTTCCTCTACCCCTCACCCAACTCTCGTGCTCTCTCTGTCTCTCTCAAATAAATAGGTAAATAAAATCTTCAAAAAAAAAAAAGAAGTAGGCACTCAATACGTACACGTAGTGCCAGAAACTTGATGGACATGGGGAACAAAAAGAATGTCTGAGAACCAAATATTCTGAAGTCACAGTTAAAAGCCTAGTAAACCAAACTCAGATTTTTACATAGTACTTGTAATCTAATAAGTAGATGATTTTTTTTAACTTCTTTCTACATCTTTACATTAATAGGAGCATTTACAAAATGTTCTGTGGATTTCGTGTTTTCTGGAATATGTACTGGAAAATTCTTGCCTTTTCTCTCTATCATCACTCACTTGCACAGATTTGTAAAGTACCGATTAGTCCAAAAAATTACATTTCTTCTATTCAGCAAATATCATGAAGCCAGGAACTGTCCTGTAGAGCTAATGGCTTGTTAGCAAAGAAAAAATATTTTATGAAGAATTTGAATGAATTAATCCTATAATTTTCTTTGGCCCATATTTTTTTTGGAAAACACTTTTAGAAATGGTCCAAATATCCTAGTTTATCTAGGAAAACTTTCGGTGCAATTGAAAACTGATATTTCTTAAAATTTTATTTTAAGTGTTAGATTAGCACAATAGACTAGTGGATATAATCAGAGACCATTAGTTGCCCTAACAAAAGACCATGAAATATCATTTTGACCTGAAGCCCTGTCTTGATGAAGCATTAAAGCAACCCGTATCAGAGCAAAGTTATTTTAAAAATCAATAGTGGTAAGTGTTGAATGGGAAGTACAAATTTTTTTTTTTTTTTTAAAGATTTTATTTATTTGACAGAGAGAGAGACAGCAAGAGCAGGAACACAAGCAGGGGGAGTGGGAGAGGGAGAAGCAGGCTTCCCCCCGAGCAGGGAGCCCGATGTGGGACTCGATCCCAGGACCCTGGGACCATGACCTGAGCCGAAGGCAGACGCTTAACGACTGAGCCACCCAGGCGCCCTGGGAAGTACAAATTTATAACTTTGTGAGCAATAGAGTTTTTAATGGAACTAACCTACATGGCCAAAAGTGTATCATGTGTCCCCGTTAGAGTTTAGGCAGGTGAAAGGTGGGAATTAGTTTTCCAAAAAGCATAGAGGAAAAAAACGAAAAGCTAGTCATTTTTTATCTTAAATACCATTGAGTATTCTATCTATTGGACTTTGAAGTTTCCTGTTTTTCCATTGATTATTCAGTGTAATTATAACCATGCATTAAACAAGGTCACCTAGGACACAACTGAATATAGTAAGCTTGAGTTTTAGTTTTGGAACCTCACTCCAAAATGGAAATGAATGTGGTTAAATAGAAAAATAATTCTCAAGCCAATTAACATATTCCCATTCTTTCCTTTTCCAAATTGCCATTAAGGAGCTGTGCAAAATTTTACTGCACATCACTTAATGAAATAGAAAAGCTTTGCCATCTAACTTTAAGTTGTAGAAGGAGTATCATTATAAATATTTCTAGCATTCTGAATTATAACTTACACATTTCTCACCAAGTAAAACTCATAAACCAGTTTTAACTGTCAAGGTACCCTATCTATCAAACATATTAATATTCCATGAAGTGAAACAGTGACATGATTGCTCATAAATGCACACACCTGCGCACACATACAACACAACATACCTAGTTGTCAACTTTTTGGTCCTACTTCTTCATTCACTAGAAACTCAGACACCCACTTTTTTTTTTTTAAGTTTCTGCATGAGGGTCTGGATTCTTTTTTAAAAAAAACACATTTTATTTATTTATTTGTCAGAGAAAGAGAGAGAGAGTGTGCGTACAAGCAGGGGGAGTGGCAGGCAGAGGGAGAAACAGGCTCCCTGCTGATCAAGGAGCCTGATGCAGGGCTTGATCCCAGAACCCTGGGATCATGATCTGAGCCAAAGGCAGATGCTTAATCAACTGAGCCACCCAGGGGCCCCTCACCCACTTTTTAGTTTTTGCTTCAGAAACAGTCATCCCCAAACCCAGGGATTAAAAACACAACCATCTTTTTACCTCTCAAATCTATACCTATACATTCTGAAAGGATTCCCGCAATCAAATTAATTAACACATGGGCCACCTCATGTAGTTACATTTTTTTTTCATTTTTTTGATGAGAACTTTTAACATTTCTCCTAGAAAATTTCAATTATAGAATACAATATTATTACAGTCACCATGCTATATATTAGATCTTCAGAACTTAATCATTTTATAACTGAAAGTTTGTACCCTTTTACTTATCTCTCCACATTCTCTCCTGTGCCCCAGCACCTAAAAACCACCATTCTACTCTCTGTTTCTGTGTTCAATTTTTTTTCCTCATGTAAGTGATACCATGAAGCACTTGTCTTTCTCTGTCTGGCTTATTTTACTTAGCATAATGCCTGCCAGGTTCATTCATGTTGTCTGAAGAGGAAGGATTTCATTTTTCTTTTTTTTAAGGCTGAAGATAATCCATAATATAAATATCGCATTTTCTTTGTCATTCATCTTTGATGAGCACATGGGTTCTTTTCTTATCTTGGCTGTTGTAAATAATGCTGCAATGAACATGGGACTGCAAATATCTCTTCAATATAGTGATTTAATTTCTTTCAGATATATATGTAGAAGTGGGATTGCTGAATCATATGATAGTTCTTTTTTAAATTTTTTGAGGAATCTCCATCTTGTTTTCCATAGTGATTCTACCAGTTTACCTGCCCACCAACAGTGTGCAAAGGTTCCCTTTACTCCACATCCTCATCAACATCTGTTATCTCTTGTCTTTTTGAAAACTGGTATAATAATAGGAGTGATGTAAACAGCTCATTGTGATTTTGATTTGTGTTTCCCTGAAGTTGAGCATTAATATACCTTTGGGTCATTTGAGTATCTTCTTTGAAAACAATGTCTGTCCAGGTCCTTTGCCTTTCAGTTTGTTCATTTGCTATTGAGTTGTATGAATTTCTTATATATGTTTGATATTTAACCTCTATTAGATATATGGTTTGCACACATTCTTCTCCCATTCCATAGGTTGCCTTTTCATTCTGTTGGTGGTTTTCTTTGCTGTGAAGAAGTTTTTTAGTTTGAGATAGTCCCACTAGTTTATTAATGCTCTTATTTCCTTTGCTTTTGGTGTAAAAGAAAAAAAAAAAAAAAGCAACAACCAAACAACAACAAAAAAGAACATTGCTAAGACCAATGTCAAGGAGTTTATCCCTTGGGTATTCTTTCAGGAGTTTTAGAGTTTAATATTATGTTCAAGTCTTTAATGCATTTTGAGTAAGTTTTATGTATAGTGTTAAGATAGGAGTTCAATTTCTTTCTTTTGTGTGTGGATATTCAGTTTATTGAAGAGACCATCCTTTCCTCATTGTGTATTCTGGGAACCTCGTTTAATGTTAATTGTGTGGGTTTATTTCCGGGCTCTTGATTCTGTTCCATTGATCTGTGTGTCTTTCTATTTCAATACCATACTCTTTTGATTACTGTGGCTTTGTTATATTGTTTGAACTCAGGAAGTGTGATGCCTCCAGCCTTGCTCTTCTTGCTCAAGATTGCTTAAGCTATTTGAGGTCTTCTGTGGTTTCATGCAAATTTTAGGATTTTTTCCCTACATCTGTGGAATATGTTGTAGGAAGTTTGATAGGCATTATATTAAATCTATAGATCACTTTAGGTAGTATGGACATTTCAACAATATTAATTCTTTCAATCCATAAACTCAGTATTAATTCTTCCAATCCATAAACTCAAATATCTTTCCATTTATTTGTGTCTTCTCAATTTCTGTTATCCATATTTTATGGTTTTCAATGTAGAGAATATTCATCTCTTTGGTTTATTTATTGCTATGTATTTTATTGTTTTCAATACTATTGACATATCTCTATTCTGTGGTCATTGCATTCTTGACACTTTCGTAACATTTTGTTAGGGCACGGGATTGTTCTACCTTAAAGGAGAGAATATAATTGGATTATTTATACAACCTATGGACAACTTTAAGTATATACGTAATTGTTAGTGATTAGTTGTGTCATCTAATCTTTTTTACATACTTGCTCTTATGTTCATTTCACATTGTTTCCTTTTTAATGCATTTAGTTTTATTATTTATTTATTCATGCATTTACTTAAAATGCATAAGAATCAAATTCTTTTTCCTTCATCCTTGTGATTCTCACTAAGTAGTTCTGGGATGTGAGTCAGGAGTTTGCATTCCTATTGGCAAAAGGGTTTATTTTCTTCATTTCTTTTTTCTAATAGTTTGTTGTTAGTATATAGAAACACAGCTGATATGTGTATATTGATTTTGTATCATACAACATTACTAAATTCTTCATTATTTCTAACTTTTTTTTCGTGGAGTCTTTAGGGTTTTCTATATAAAAATCATGTCATTTGTGAACAGAAACAATTTTCTTGCTTTCGGATATAAATGACTTTTATTTCTTTTTCTTGCCTAATTACACTGACTAGAACTTCCAGTTATGTTGAATAGAAGTGGCAAGAATGGGCATCTTTGTCATGTTCCTGATCTCAGAAGAAAAACTTTCAGCTTTTTACTGTTGAGTATCATGTTAGCTGTGGACTTGTCATACATGGTCTTTATTATGTTAATGTATGTTCCTTCCAAACCCACTATGTTGAGAGTTTTACCATGAGATAATGAACTTTGTCAAGTGCGTTTTCTATATCTACTCAGATGATCATATGATTTTTATTTTTCATTTTGTTAATGTGGTGTATCACAGTTATTGATTTGCACATGCTGAACCATCCTTGAATCCCAGGAATGAATCCCATTTGGTCATGGTGTACAAAACTTTTAATGTGCTGATGAATTCAGCTTACTAATTATTTATTTGAGAATTTTTTGTAAGTTTGTTCATCAGGAATATTGGCCTATAGTTTTCTTTACTTGTAGTCTCCTTATCTGGCTTTGGTATCAGGGAAAGGCTGACCTTGTAAAATGTATTTGAGGGGTTCCCTTCTCTTCAACATTTTGGAAGATTTTGAGAAAGATTGGTATTAAATTTTCTTAAAATGTTTTGTAGAATTCACCAGTGAAGCTATTAGGCCCTGGACTTCTCTTTGTTGGGAAGCTTTTGGTTACTGATTCAATTTCCTTACTCATAATAGGTCTTTTGAAATTTTCTATTTCTTCATGATTCAGATTTGTTAGGTTGTATGTTTCTAGGAACATATTCAATTATTTTCAGTTATCAAATTTGTTGGTACATAATTGTTTATAATAATGTCTTATGATTCTTAGTATTTGTGTATATAGTCACTTGGAATGTCTCACCTTCCATTTCTGATATTATTTATCTGGATTTTCTCTTTCTTTTCCTTCATTAGTCTAGCTAAAGACTTGTAAATGTTGTATATCTTTAAAACAAAAAACCCTAACTCTTAGTTTCATTGACATATTTTATTGTCTTTCTGGTCTTTATTTCATTTGTATCCACTCCAATCTCTATCATTTCCTTCCTTCTACTTACTTTGGGCTTAGTTTGTTCTTCTTTTTATAGTTCCATGAGATGTAAAGTTAAATCGTTTGAGATCTTCCTGAGTATGTTTATTGTTGTATACTTCCCTTTTAAGAAATTGCTTTTGGGCGCCTGGGTGGCTCAGTTGGTTAAGCGACTGCCTTCGGCTCAGGTCATGATCCTGGAGTCCCGGGATCGAGTCCCGCATCGGGCTCCCTGCTCGGCAGGGAGCCTGCTTCTCCCTCTGACCCTCCTCCCTCTCATGCTCTCTGTCTCTCATTCTCTCTCTCTCAAATAAATAAATAAAATCTTAAAAAAAAAAAAAAAAAAAAAAAAATTGCTTTTGCTGCATCCCATAAATTTAGTATGTTGTGTTTCTGTTTTTATCTCTTTAAAGATACCTTTGCTTTCCCTTTTGATTATTCTTTGAACCATTGGTTGTTTAGGAGCATGCTGTTTAATATCTATTGACTTTATGAATTTTCAATTTTTTTTATTTTTTGGTTTTTTTTATTTTTTTATTTCTTAAAGATTTTATTTATTTATTTTAGAGACAGAAAGAGAGAGACAGCATGTGAGCAGGGGGAGGGACAGAGGCAGAGAAAGAATCTAAAGTAGACTCCCTGCTGAGTATGGAGCCAGAATGTGGGGCTCCATCTGAAGACTCTAAGATCTCTATCTGAGCCAAAACCAGGACTTGGAGGCTTAACCAACTGAGCCACCCTGACGCCCTGAGGTAGGTGTTTTTAAAATTGTAGTCAATTCTCTTCCAGGGAAAGACTAGGAGATGGACATTTTTGCCTGCTCCTCCTATGAGGAGCCTGGAGTGAATAGTTGAAGAAAGTGATAAGTCTTAAAAGTTTAGGTGTTGTGTGGTCCAAACTCTTTATTCCTCACACAGAAACTGGGAGTTTGGGGTTTCCTCTCCATTGTAAGGTGTTGTACTGCGGATGGGGTTTATGGTTATAGTGTATTTCAGTCTTTCTTACCTTTGTTTCAGTGCGGATATCTTCTCAGTCACCTGATGTATAAGATTCATTCAACTAGTTCCTGGATTTCTCTCAGAGGGAACTGATGTTTTTAGTTGTATATTCAGTGCATCTGTAGGAAGAGGGAAAGTCAGAAGCCTCCTATCCTGCCATCCTGACCCATGCCCAAAACAAAACAAAACTTCCCCTCTTTTTTTTTTTTTTTTTTTTTTGGTAGTGCCTTCCCACACTGATGGTGGAACTGGCCATGTGACTTTCTTTAACCAATGACATAATAACAAATGTGCTACAAGCAAAGCTTTCCAATCACACTCTGCAACTCTCTCTTTAGAGACAATTGGAATCATTGTGATTATTCTATGGCATGTAAATAAGATCAGAGTAGCTTATGGTTGATGAGAGGCATGTGGCCAGTATTTCTTGTTCCATTGGCCAACAGCCTACCAACCTCCTTCCATGTGAGAAAGAGCTTTCAAGATAATCCACCCCCAGACAACTCTCCAGCTGACTGCAGACACATGGGAAAGCTTAGACCAAAAATAAGGTAGATAGACATATCATAGGTTTGAGAAATTAAAGAGATGGTTGTGGTTTAATTCATTGAGTTTGGAGATGCCTTATTATGGAGCAAAAGCTAACATTATGTCAGGCTTTTCTTACCATCCTACTAGAATAGAATTTTCAATACTCTAACATATTATCCCACTTAAAGTTATTTGCATAACTTTGGTGACCATCCAATTTTTTTTTTATTTTTTTCTGTCTGCATTTCTTCCACTATATTTTAATCTCTAAGAGAGCATGATCATATCGGATTTTTTCACTTATATCTCCCAGAGCAGTTTTTTGATAATTAGTAGGAATTCAATGAATATATTTGAAAGAATGAAGAAGGAAAAGAGTGTATTTGTAATCATAAATACACTGTCCATGTCATTCTTTAATATGTTCACTCATTCTTTATGAATTTTCTCAGATACAATTTTGAGTCCTTGCAAGACACAATTGCAGGCATTCAATAAATATTATCTATATTCTTCTATAGATTAATTTATTTTTGTTTCAAAGCCTTACTCCACCAAGTAGTGAACCCTGCATTTCTTTAAGTTTATGGTATCTTGAGCCTCTGAATTTTGAATAAGACTAAAGATATTTCAGGGCCGTGGGAGAATAGGCAAAATAGGTAAAAGGGATTGAAAGTTACAAACTTCCAGTTATAAAATAAGTAAGTCATGAAGATAAAAAAGTACAACATAGGAAAAATAATCAATAATATTGTAATAAGATCATGTAGTGACAGATGGTGACTATACTTAACATTGGTGAACATTAAGTCGTGTAGAATTGTCGTATCACTATGTTTGTTGTACACCTGAAATGAATATAACATTGTATGTCAACTATACTTCAATAATAAAAGAAAAATACTAAAGGAATTTTGGCAGTACAAGTTATTAGAAAGGTGTGATGTTTTCTACCTGTTCTTCATCTTCTATCCTTCAAGCATCATCTGAGAAGTCCCTTTTTCTATCTGATCTTTATATATAAATCAGTGCATCTCAGAAGCATCCTTCAACATCTGCCATTAACTCTCTCTCTTTCTCTTTTTCCTCTTTCTCCTACCTGTGAAGCACTTTAGGATTACAGAAAATTAGAAAATTCAATGGGGCTGTCTTAGGCCTTATACTCTCTCAGTCTTACTTTGTTTTACATAGAAAACTTTTCTACTCCCTATGTAGTTATCCTGCTGTACAGAAAATCTGTGGAATTATCTAAGACCCCTCCACTTTATGGAAACCCAATAACAGTTTCCATTCTATTATCTTGAGTCATGATTGTACATGCAAAATATCTGGGATCATGCCATTACCTTGGGCATAAGTCTGTCCTGTGGTACATTTTCCTACAAGTTTCTGAGTTTCAGTTGTTCCCTTCTAACCTCAACCCCATGGATAAAGCTCAGCTTAGGGACAAGCTTCCTTGTCTAACTCTTCCATTTTCCCTATAGCTTTTCCCTTCCTTCCTTAGCCCAGAGGCAAGACAGACTCTCTCTTTATCCCCTCAGTCTTTGTAAACAGTATTAGGACCCAAATCACCAAATATGTGATTCTTAACCTATATGTACATATCAAAGGTAAAAATCAAGGTCAAGTTAAGGAATTTTTCTGAACAGACTGCTAAGTCATCACTTCTCAGCTTTTTGGCTAAGACCGAGCACAGACTGCTAATCATCAATCAATTCAGCCACTTGAAATATGATATGTCAGTGTTTCTCCAAGTACAATACCTAATTCACTCACATCACCTGGGATTTGTTAGGAATGCAAACTCCTGACTCACACCCCAGAACTACTTAGTGAGAATCACAAGGATGAAGGAAAAAGAATCTGATTCTTATGCATTTTAAGTAAATGAATGAATAAATAAATAATAAAACTAAATGCATTAGAAAGGAAACAATGTAAAATGAACTTAAGAGCAAGTATGTAAAAAAGATTAGATGACACAACTAATCCACTAACAATTAACGTATATACTTAAAGTTGTCCATAGGTTGTATAAATAATCCAATTATATTCTCTCCTTTAAGGTAGAACAATCCCGTGCCCTAACAAAAATGTTACGAAAGTGTCAAGAATGCAATGACCACAGAATAGAGATATGTCATGGATCCTTCTGGAAGTGAACCAGACATCTGAAAATAATATCATATTCCTGCTGTTCTAAGGAAGTGAAAATTTCGGATACTGTTGATTACCTCTGAATAATTCCGTTTAGCTAATATGAGAGTTCTTATTATTAGCCTACCTGGTTAGCTTCGAGATCCTGTCCTTGGATTATTACCATGGACTTCATATTTTAGAAACAGATTTCATTCATAAACTTGTTCTGAACAAGCCCACATCTAAAGTTACCCCTAATGTAGTTAAACAACTATTCGCTTTCTTAATTAGGTTAATTGATGTATTGAGATTACCAAGTGTTCACTATTTTAAAATGAATTTATGCATAATTTCTAGGCAAGAATGAACTTTTTAAAGCATCTTACACACTGAGGTGTTTTTCCATTTCTGTTAATTCATCTGCAATATTATACTCTTGACTAGTAAAATACTGTTACTCAAGGCACTGCTGAAGAATGTTGCTAATCAGCAGACACTGCTAATACAATTATTTATGCTTTTTGCATCAATTAAAAATAAATACGTGCATTCAGAAACTCTGAACAATTGACGTTAAGTAACATTTTATTTCTGGAATTGTCTTAAACACGTGTGAAACTCAGACAAAAGATTGAGTAAAAACAGACATTGAAGTAATTATGAAAATGCTTATTGAGCTTGCAATATTAATTATTTAGCCCCTTTTACAATTCCTAGTCTAAAGCCAATCAACACAAGCCATTAGGAAATGGGTTCTGAATTCAGACTTCCTGGTTATAGACTTGAGCCACGTCACAATATTAAGCTTCTTTAAGTTTCAGTTTCCTAATATAGACAGTTGGAGGACAAAATGAGTTATTAGTGAAATGTGTAGTTAATGCTCACTGAATAGTAGCTATTATGAGAGGCTAGAATTTTGTTCTTAGTTATAATCTTCATATACTTCCAAGTAGCTAAATATATATATTTTTGAATGTGGGCCCTTCTAGCTCTGTCATTGTATGTGTGTCAAACCATATCTGAGCTTACATTTTGTGAACTATATGCCTTGCATCTGATGTGATAAGAAACCAAAATAATGGAGTTGTAAAGATTTTCGCAAGGGCAGAAGAGAATCTCACGTAAGTTATGGCATCAAGTTTTCTACAGGCATGACGAATATCTATTACTTGAAGTATAAGATTCATTTAGAATTATTCAGTTATTTTAAAACATCTAAAAAAAACCCCTTTGTTTGCTTTGGTTTTCATTTTACAAATGAATACTTATCAAATAATCAGTATCTCTTACAAACATATGGTGCTTCTGATAATCACAGCTGTGGCCACAGAGCCAACAGGCAGCGGGCTAGTCTATTACCATATGATGTGCATATTCAGGTGAAAAAAAATCCAAAAGGTGGAGTTCATCTAGTTTCCATTCTCAAGTGATGGTGTATTATAATAAAAAGGAACATGAGAAAGAACTATGGAATCTCAACCATTTTATTAACTATATTAAAGGGATAGAATTATAATATCAGGTAACAAGAAGGAAAAATATGATATTCTACAGTGAATTTGTACAAAATGGATTAGTGTGTATTATAATGTGAATGAGATAGGTTTTTTAACAAAGAACAATGTAGACTTCTAATTTTGTAACCTGTGACTTAACGTGAAAGAAATTCTATTTTTCATTTTCCTCAGGCTATTCCAACTAACTTCTTCTTCTAATTTACCAGCCAAATTGGTTTCCCAAATTCTAATGTCTGCCTATGCTAATAGAATCTATGGAGTAATGTAATTACCTAATCCATTCATTATATGGGTTAAAGATAGTACAGTTAAAATGTCAAATAGAATCAAGGCTATCTGAATGAGAAATATTTTCAATTGTAATTTTTCCTTTCCCAAAAGAGATATGAAGGTATAATTTCCTGCATGCATGAAATGTTTTATATTAAGCTTCTGAAAATAAAAGTCTCAGGAACCATTTCAAAGTATAAAGTACATCATATTTGTGACCTTGAGCTAGTTTCCTAAATTTTAAGGCCTCAGTTTCCTCATCCCTAACACCGGAATTATGAACCAAACCATCCTCTCACTGTATTAATAACCAAGGGTTTTATGAGTCCAGAAATTAATCAATTTTAAGTAATTTAAGAATTTAGTGGGATTTAGCAATTTAATGGGATTGAAGGAATTACAATTTTAGATTGATAGACACTGAAAGCTGAAATTTAATTGAACAGCATTTTATAGCAAAAGGTTAAAATTGCAACTCAGTATTTGCCCTCATGCACTTTAAACAACTCTTATCTCTCCTAGACACCAGGCATCTCTGGAAAAGAATGTGCCGTAGAAGCAAGGTAGAATCAAAAGGGCCCATTATAATTATTCTGTGAGAGTTTTCAATAACAATATACTCATCCAGGATAGAGAATATGAATGAGAAAATAAAAGTTAATCAACATTTTATCTGCAAAACACACACACACACACACATGAAAATAGATGTGATTTGGGCAATCTCAGCGGGCCCAAAATAAAACAAATTTCTATAAAACCCATAGAGTTTTCTATAGAGATATATAGAGTTTTCTAGTATAGAAAACTATATAAATTTCTATAAAACCCATAGAGTTTTCTATAGAGAAAACCCATAGAGTTTTATGGAGATCCTAGTGCTTGTAAAGACATATGTTCTAGGAAAAGAGGGAGTCTTCATGTTTGGTGAGTCAAAAAATGATTTAAATGAGGGAATAAGAGGGGATACACTTATTGTAAACCCAGATATTTACATGAAATGAAGATTATTATAGATATTGGTAATATATAACACAATAAATATTCTTATCAAGAAAAGGTAAAAACTGTAGGCATTTCTATAAAAATATAAAGCAATAATAAAATAATATCTTAAGTAAATTATTGAATATTTTTATTAGAAAAAATAAAATCTTTTTTTTTTTAAGATTTATTTATTTGGGAGAGAGAGAAAGGGATCAAGCAGGGGTCAAGGTAGAGGAAGAGAGAGAGAATCCCAAGCAGACTCCCCACTGAACTGACATGGGGGTCAATCTTAGGACCCTGAGATTGTGACCTGAGCTGAATTCAAGAGTCGGATGCTTAACCAACTGAGCCACCCAGGCACCCCAAAATAAAATCATTTTAATCATGTCATACTATATCCCAACAAATGATGTAAATGATTTAGTATTTTATTTGCAATTTAACATCCTTCACTGAGATAACATTGGAAGTGTGCATTTGTTTTCCTTGCTTATATTGTCTGACATTTTGCAGATAGGAAATAAAAGCACAGGTAAGAAATGGCTAGCTGATAGATAGAAGTTCCAGGGCTTAAGCTCAGAGATCAACTTCTGCTAGTACCTTCCAAAAAAGAACACAATTCCCCCTGTTAAACATGTTCAGTCACATCTCTTCATTCCATTCTGTGAGAAGAGCAACAGACATAGGAAAAATGAGCTGCAATGTCAAATGACAGGCATTCTACTATGCAGATTATTTAAATTATTCTTTGTGGGGCATCTGGGTGGCTCAGTTGGTTAAGCATTTGCCTTTGGCTCAGGTCATGGTCCCGGGGTCCTGGGATCGAGCCCAGGGTCAGGCTCCCTGCTCAGTGGGATATCTGCTTCTCCTTCTCCCTCTGCCCCTCCCCTTGTTCGTGCTCTCTCTCTCACTCTCTATCTCTCAAATAAATAAATAAAATCTTTTTAAAAATTAAGCTATGATTTGCATCATTATTTTATGTAAATGTTCTATGAGAGAGAGAGAGAGACATACAAAAAATAACGGATGGTTAGAAAATTGGCGACTTGAGTGGATAAAATTCTGAATATCCTTTCCTTTGTTATTTTGGCAGGAGAAGGAGGAATTCTCAAATACCTTGAAACTGACATTTGATTAATTGCATTTTTGCCAATCTCCATAGCAAAAGTGCCATTTTTCTTAATAGCAGAGATGTTAATGATTGTCCTCATAATAGTTGCAATGGTGCCCAGATTCATGCAATCTTGATTCCCTCCCCAAATAGAACACAATGTATCATTTTGCAATTTTACTATAATGAAAATCCTTCAATGTCACTTTTTCTCCTTGTAATGTAGTAAATAGAGGTGAAACTATTTTATTTCCTCATCTATAGTGAGTTTGCATTTAAAATAACAAAGATTAATATTAGACCTTCTGGTTGAAATGCAATTTAACTTTAGTGTCATATTTTGAAACATGTTAAATCTTCAGTTATAATTATAAAAACTAAGTATTTTTATTCAGTCCAATAATTTTAAAAGAAAAAAAATGTCTTTTTTTTAGTGTATTTCAAAAAAAATACTAAAATCATGAGTGACAAAGCTAAGATTTCAGGGCATTCAATATGTCTTTTGAATATGCATTATCAGACAAGCCCTAGATACCACCAAAATATGTTTCCCTAACAGTAAATCATCATCATGATTGCCATTATTGATCTGTAGAGTCAGTTACCGAATCTATCCATGAGATTCAACACCATTTATCTTGATATTATATAGCCCCATCCTCCTGCCTAAACCCATTAAACTGTCATCTGTGGGTTTACATCATTTTTATTTGAGGGGCCTAGTGAAACTTTGCACTTTACCTGTTTTCTAAAACACTTCTAAAACCAAACTATCTCATCAGGAAAATTCCACTGTTTCCTGTTAACATCCGTCACCAAGAATGGAAGCCATAATAACTTTAAATGGGAGGATAACCGTCATCACTGAACTTAAGATGGCATAGAGAGTGTTCGTGTTTATTTTCATGTCTATACATATACACATATGGATGTAGAATATGATGATAATTTATATCTACTGGAAGATGGGAAATATTATGTAACAATGCCTGCCTTGGGGTACATTCAGAAACAATTAAGAATTGATGAATCTTATTTAGATACTATTACCTATCTCCCGAAAATAATAAACTAGCAACAAAGAAAAGATATTGCTTATAAATTATATAATTAATACAATTTTCCTGGAGTTAATTTGGAGATATTTTGGACTATGCTATAAGGGTCTTTTGTTACCTTCATTTCCAAGGATTTTCAGGGATCATTAGTGGATTTATTTCAATGTGTGCATGGATATCTTGATAATGCTTGTAAAGAATATATCTATGTGCATTTCTGCTAATTGGTGAGGAAGGGATCAATAGTTTTCAATAGAATCTCAGAAGATATCATGATCTTTAAATTATTAAGAGGTACAAGATAACAAGTAAGCATACTTTTTTAATTTAAATGATAATTATAAGAACCAATTTGCTGAAAATAAAAATGTGGCATATTTTTCTTAGTTTACACTCAAAACATTGAGAGTGAGCATTGGATATTGGTTTAATATCAAAGTGAAACACAAAACACTGTATATCTGTAGCCCAAGCTCATTGCATAAAATGTGGTAGAAGTTTTCAGAAAAAAACAAATACATATTGCATGCAAAAGAAATACATATATATATATGTGTGTGTATATATATATATATACACACACACATATATACATAATATATATTTTGGCTTACGAGTAACATTTTATGTTCTTGCCTGTATTTTATCTTTTCCATAATTATGAATTCTTTCTTATACTTATAAAAGTATAAAAAATGTTGTTGTAATATAGTGCACTTGTCCATTATATTTCATAGGTGATGAAACTTCTAATTTTTAATAGACATTGTATGTAATTGAACACTCATTCCAACCACTATTCTAATTGTGAGGTAAGAAAATAAACTAGAGCTAACTGAAAATAATCATTCCCATTTACCTTTTACATCTTTTCCCACATCAATACCTTCAGAAAAGATTTGAGAGATAGATAAAATACACAATTTCCTTTAACTTGATAGAAATGACAATGTTCAATAGGAGGGAAAACAAAATCTTACCTGTCCATGTTCGCAAAATTTCACTGTTGTTTCTCAAAGCCCTGGGAACCAGAATGAAGTTTTAACAAATTTTTTTAAATTTTTTTTAACACTTTTTTGGAAAATGTAATCTTTTACATTATGATAAGTTCTCTAGAATTGGATATAGTTACTGATTTTTGTGTTTAAATCATCTCTAAAAATTTTCATAACAGATTTAAATGTGTTTTGCTCTTATAGAATCCCATTTTATACTTTTTTTTTTTTTTTAACAAAAAGCATTACCTGAACATATGGTGGACATATTTCTCACACTAGAGATTTTAAAGGGAAATAAATCGTCCTAAAAATGTGGACCCAGAAAAATGCATTTTGCATGAGAGATGTCAGGAACATTCTCAGATAAACAGGTATTTTTCTGGGTCTTAAATTAAAAAAAAAATAATAATAATTATCTTAACCTCTCCACTCAAAACTAAGAACTTGAAATTAAAGAAAAAAGGGAGTAACATGTACAAGGGCTCATGGCAGGGTTCATAGAAAGAATCTGGTGCACCAAAGGCAGAGGGAGACCGCTCTCTGAGAGTGGATAAATGAAGATTGTGTGTGTGGGGGGGGGGGGGGGTAGTCAGGGAGAAAAGCTGCACCAGGTTAATGAATTAAAAGCATTACTCTATAAGCAAAAGAAAGCAACTGGAGGATTTGTAGACAGATTTGTTTTTACAAAGTCTGGGTTCAGTGCAAGAAATGGACTCAGTGCAGAAGAGACACAAGGCAGCAACAGAGATTTTTGCAAGGGCTAAATGAGAGAGATGCTGGCTACCCTAATTCAACCTTTCCAACTTCCCACAGCAAAAAACACCTGAAGACTTATGTATCTTCATTCAGTTATATGTCAAGAGTAGGGTAGTGGGAAGAGTTTACACTGGGGAAAGGCAATAAGCAGATGGATACAATGTCTGTAGAAAAATTGAAAACAATAATAACACTGACTAAAAGTCAGTCTTCTTTTTATTAGCGCCCTGAGCCAACAATGCTAAATAATAGCAGAAAATCTCTCTCATTAGCCTAAGTTCTAAACAATTGCTACTGTTAATGTTTAGTTTCAGTAATATCTCTGTAATCCCCAACTTATTACATTTCTAATACTTACCCTTTAATAAATATCAATACAGTGTATTTCTACATGGAAGTTAATACAGAGAATTTCTATAGTTGTAACAGACATCTTCCAGTGCTTTGAGACTCAGCTAAGCATGTTCGTCTTGAGAATAAGTTCCTAAGAATTCATAACTGTTTGAAAGTGTTTGACCTTCTTTCACTGCTTTTTGTGTCTCCAAACTCAAAGTATGATATATATATATATTTTTTTTTTTTTTTTTCCCCTGCAGGAGATGTATGCAATTTTTTCTTTTATGAGTTATCTTTTCCCCCAATGTGAAGTTTTAAATGAGGTTAATCAGAAGCAAAATATATTCACAAACAGTCAGAATCAGCCTTAAAGCATGTACAGTGAAACACTAAGCTTTGAAATCATTCTTCGAAAATCCATTCATGGAAATTGTGGAGTACGCCATTAATTATGCAAGTGCAAAAGTAAGAAAATGGAACCTTCCAAAGAATAGTAGAATCAAATTTCAAAGAAGAATGCTCAGAGAACTGACAAAAGATGCTCATCTTATACTGTCAAAGACATCAAAAGAAATATTGTATTACCTTGATTATTTTCTTCAAGAACTGATGTTCTAAATTAATGAATCAGTCAGTATTCACTATCATTCAGCCATTTTAAAATAATTACTATAGAAGAAAAATAACTTTAGAAGTTTTAAAGAAATATAATTAAATTTTAATGTTTATTTTTTGTTTCAGATATTTTATGGAAAAATTATGAAAATAAAAATAAAACAGTATAATAGATTCCCAAATAGATTTTTATGAATCCCTGCAAAACTTATATTTAAGACTTTTCTTAACTTGCATATGTTACTTCGTGTGAAATAATACTTTTGAAAATAAAAATGTTTTCAAAATTAAAATTAATAAGCTTTCTTTGAGCAAAAAGGAGAGAAAAAAGATTGATAATTCTGCTGATAATATCTATTAGATGTGAAGAAGATCAATTTTAAAGAAGTCATTGACAAACTTGTATAAGGTAAGGCTCAAAAACAAAAATTATAATATCATTTATCAGTGCAACAGATGAATACATAGGCATGATTGTTTTTAAAAAATAGTGCAATTAAAAAGTATTAATCCATTAGTTTCCCCTTTATTATACATATATTTATTTATTTATTTATTTTTCTGTCATTATTTCATACAGATGAAATTCCATAAAATAAAATTCTCATTCTGCATTTTTCTGGCCATTATTGCCACTTGTTTCACCTTACTATAATTCCTGAAAAAAACTGTGTCATGTAGATAAGGTGGATGTTAAAAAATGATCCACTCGGGCTGTCAAATAAGCCAGGCACGCCACTACCTTCATTAGACCTCCAAAAAATTCATTTTAAACTTCACCTTGTGACAACCTCTAGGAAAATTTAAATAAATTCTATCAAGAATTCATCATAGAGATCAGATACTAAGGATACTAAAGAGTTATTATAAATTTTGTTAGGTATGATAATGACACTGAGATTACATAAGAAAATAACCCTATTTTTTCTAAGATTTATTTACTTATTTGAGATAGAGAGAGAGTTTAAGTAAGGGGAGAGGTATGGGGAGATGGAGAGAGAATCTCAAGCAGACTCCCCACTGAGTGTGGAGCCCAGATGCAGATGAGGGGCTCCATCCAAGAACCCTGAGATCATGACCTGAGCCAAAACCAAGGACACTTAACTGACTGAACCATCCAACCACCCCACCCTATTTTTTAGTCATACAATGAGTGAAAGGCTATGAAGTTCTAAAATTTGCTTAGAAAAATAAAGGAAAATAAGGGAAGAAGGAAAAACTTAGTAAGAGATAAAAGAAGCTCAGAAAAATTTTGATCATTTTTAATCTGAATGATGTATGTTTGGGGGGTTAATATTCTATTCTTCCTACCTGTTGAACAATTGGAATCTTTCATAATAAAAATAATCAAAGATGTGTTCATCTTGATGTGTGGACCTGGACTGACACATTATGGCATTATATTTTCTGAGAAGAAGCTGACTCTAGCATGACTGAGGAAAAAAAAAAAAGTGTTATTTTCTTGTACTTGCCTCAAAGACCCAAGGTCTAGAGTAAAGGTATCACAAAAAGTAGAAGATGGAGAGGGCCCTTCTCATAATGCATAAAGGGAATTATGAATTAGTTTATTCACTAGGCCAGATTCAGTGACAAACTCAGTGGGAATAAGAGAAGAATCCAACTCAATGTAGTAATACCTTACAAATAATATCAGTGGCCTCAGTTTATCACTTTTTATAAACCAGGATCTCCTCTTGTTGATTTGTACATTCCATTTCTATTTGTGGTTCATGAAAAAAATTAAGTGAAGTCTCACTAATTTAAAGAAAGTAAATTGCCCCCCCCCCAAAAAAGTTAAGGAAATGTTTGCAGCTAGTGTGGCTTTGGAACCGGGAAAAGAAAGTGAGTGTGCTATAATGAGAAAGCTGAATCCAGGTATCTCAACCCTCACCCATGTAAGCATCAGATCAGGCAGGGCAGCTAATCCAAAATAGAAAATATGTTGAGTTAAAGCAATCAGTTGAGTCTTACAAGGCCAAAAACCATAGGAAAGCATGAAAACAGAGTGAGAAAACTTATGTATATGTAATTATTCAAGAACTGCTCTGAGTTTGAAGAGGTAGAAGGAATAAGCCCAGATCAATTCTGCAGAGGTGGGGGCAGTAAGTCTGGAGTCATAAACAGGCAGATTTCATGGCTGGCTCAGATATGAGCTGGTATGAGACAGAGAAAGTCTTGATAATACAAGTCTTGACAATACTAGCAGTACCACAAGCTTGGTTATATAGAAGATTGGTGGCTTAGTGGACCACTAAGGTAGACTTAGCAAGATTAGTAGATATAAACAGCTTTAGAATTGATCAAAAATAAAGTTCAAGATCATATGAACAATTAAACCCAGCAAAAGTCTGAACAGCGAGTAAAGTAAGCAATAGGACCAAGGTTTGAGGCAAGACTTGGGAATGTTCCCAGGCGGTATCAAGCAAAACTTAAAGCTGAAAAGTTGAACAGATAAGGAAGACTATTAAAGACTCTTATAATAGTGAAGGGGAAAAGTGCAGTCTAAACTCCAATCTGTTGGGGGCGCCTGGGTGGCTCAGTCGGTTAAGCAACTGCCTTCAGCTCAGGTCATGATCCCAGGGTCCTGGGATCGAGTCCCACATCGGGCTCCCTGCTCTGCGGGGAGCCTGCTTCTCCCTCTCCCACTCCCCCTGCTTGTGTCCCCTCTCTCGCTGTGTCTCTCTGTCAAATAAATAATAAAAATAAAATCTTTAAAAAAAATAAAAAAATAAACTCCAATCTGTTGGAAAAAAAACAAAAAACGGGAAAGTTTTTAAGATGTGGGGTAGAGAATGGTAGGCTAGTCCTATTGCTAATTGGCTTTACTTACCAAAAAAAAAAAAAAGAAGAAGAAGAAGAAGAAGAAGAAGAAGAAGTAAATTTTCATCTATCTTCATGACAAGAAGGAGTTTTACAACTTGGAGTTAGACTGGAAGGTAGAAGCCATCAAAAAGATGGCTCCCAGCTCCTTAAGAAACATAGTCTTTGGTTGTAAAACTGGTAGGAGACTTTTTTAAAAAGATTTACATTTCAGAAGGGTAGAGAAAAAATTTTCAATTACAAATTTTCTAAAATAAATGTTCTAAGAAAAAAGAAGTCAGTAGCCTAGAGTCAGGAAGAAGCCTTGGTCCAAGTTTTAATATAGTAGAGGGAAATGATAAGGCTACCTTGGTAAGTAGGCTGTCATTACAATGGAAACCAAGGAAAGAAACAATCTCAATTTGTTAGTTACCTCTGAATTTCTTGGAAGTAAATGCCTTATATACTTCAAAAAGTGTCAGTTGTTAAGATTGGCCCTAATTACCAAAAATTTATGGTCTTATGTATTTTTCATTTGCTACTTTTTTTTTAATCAAGGCATATTTCACTTTGAAGATTTAGACAGAGGTATCAAATGGTCCTTCACCAAGGCCTTCAATAAACCTAGAAGTCAACAAATATTGGAAGGACATGGATTAATTAAAGGATGAAGGGGAAATGCTATGAAGAGTCTCTTAAATGTTCACCAAATCATTCTTTTCTTCCTGAATACAAAGCTAAATTATCCATGCTCCTCTCTCTACCTTCTAGGAAGGTGAGACGATGTGATCAGGTTTTGGTCAATAGAATGTGGACTGAAAACATTTAGCTTTCTTCCAGGTCTCTTGTTTAAATTTTCTTTACTCCCTCTCTCCTACTGAGGGCTGGGCAGATGAAGATGATCCTGTGGAGAACAACGTCTTCCTGAAGAGCATGGGAACCACTTACGGAAAAATCAAGAATCAGGAGCAAGATTTCAAGTTGCAAAGAGCAGAACATATGCATTTGTTGTGCTATGCCATTAGTTACTTATTTTGGCAGTATGTGGAGTTCATAGTTCCAGAGCTAAAGTGAAAAAAGACAAGGCTGGGAATACAAATGTAGAATGTGGCAACAAAAAAAAAAAAAAAAGGAAATGCACAAACTCTCTATGAAAAAGGAAAAGTTCAAAACAAATACTGGTCTAAAATAGAGCCTTGGAAAATAACAAAATTAGGAAACAAAAGGAGGATAACTATCTATAATGGACAAAAGTAATCTGATTATGGAAGAAAAATATAATAACATAATGTCATTAAAAATAGCAGAGTAGAGGTTTTCAAATTGAAGCATTAAACTGAATAAATGAGATCCAGGGAAACATTGATTAAATATTCACATGATGGATATGTCAAAATTTTACATTCAATTTATTTAAAATTCACTAATGACAGAAGATAATTTTTTCAGTGTTCTTAATTTTAAGAGAGATGTGGATTAATTGATAAAGGAAGATAAATTATTAAAATTGTGTCATATAACTCTTAAAAACATAATGTTTTAATCAGAATAAGATACCATGAAATTTTGAGCAACAAATATTTTTGAAGGATTTGTTCGTTTTATATCAAACTCTATGCCGGACACTAAGGGAGTCAATGCAAGTAAAAGTAGACAGTGTTTCTGCCCTCTTGTTCCAAGGAAATTATTAGCAATTATTTCACTATTCTTTACATAAGATGATGGAAGCTTTGCTTGTATTATTATTAGATAAAAGAGATATCTTCAAATATGCATGTAAACTCCAGATAGAGATAACATATAAACAAAAGGGTGAGAGTGCCTGGGTAGCTCAGTCAGTTAAGCATTTGACTCTTGATTTCAGCTCAAGTCATGGTCTCAGGGTCATGACATCGAGCCCTGATTCAGGCTCTGTGCTCAGTGTGGAGTCGGCTTGGGATTCTCTATCTCCCTCTCCCTCTGCTTCTCCCACTGCTCACTCTCTCTCTCTCCCTAAAAAAAAAAAAAAAAAAAAAGAGAGAAAATTAAAAAAAAAAAAAAGAAACAAAAGGTTGATTCTAGAATTTCATGCAATTGTAGGTTTTGAGTATGAAATTATTTACTAGTAGGAATCTCTAGAGATGATCCATAAATAAGCTGCAAGGTATTACCATATTCCTGAAATTAAAAGTAACACTGGAACTGCAAGACATTTTTCTGGAGAGAGGAGACATGATTTTCATAAAATTTGCACAATATTCATGACTCAAAAAGATCAAAAGCCACCATTGTAGTCCATCTGTATCCTTTTTTAATGAGGCATCTGAAATTCAGACCAATGAAATGTCTTATACAAAATCTTGCAGGTAGTAGTAAACTAAAACCAGAACCTCTGTTTTCTCATCTACAGTCCTTTATTCTCTTCCATATATTATTTTCAGCATCTTTACTATTCTCTGAAAAATTCTAGAAACAGGAAAGCATTTCAGCTCTAATGATTTAGTTATAGTTATCCTAAGCGGCATGGGATGCTGCATCCTGTTTTTTAAACTCTCAAAGCCATTATTTGCTGTTGCTTTCATCTGTAAAGCTGTTTGGAAGCCATTCTCAAGCATATCCTTCCCTGGGTTTGAGGACAGTCATTAAAACTGTGTAGGTCTTTCAGGAAAGATACATCTGATTCTTCTCTTTATTTGCACATCATACTTTCCATTATTGTTGTATTTGCTCTCTTCTGAAAACCTTCAAAGTATTTTCCATGCATTTTTGTATCCAATAACCAAAAATAGAAGGTATGTAAACAATCTAATAAAATATGCAGTTCAGGGAGCATTTTCTTTTCTTTGTTCTCTAATTCTGTATATATGTCATTTATACAATTACTTCAGTCTCTCTGCAGCTGAAAAAACATGAAAAAAGTATTCATATAATTGAATGCAATACTTAAAAGTGTTTTAACACAAATTTTTGAAATTTTTATGAAATTTCGTAGCAGTGCAGTATAAAGAGAACAGGCTATAAACTATTTTTAAACTGCTTTGCAATCCTCTTTCTCACAATTCAGTGTGTAACAGTGAGTATTTTATTTTACTTCTATGAATCCCCAACTCATTCTTAAAATGGAGGTATTAATACAGAGATTAAAGTTTTTAAACTAAATACATTAATTAATTAATTATAATAGGTTTAAATTCCTGACATTCTTCCTGAAAATTGTATTTCCTCATTAAAACTTAGTGTATCATTTGTAATATATATTAGCATCCTTTCTCAAGGCTACTCATTTATACCAAATGAAGACACAAGACTGGTGATATATTCATTTATCATTCGTATACATTCTACATTGGCTTTTTACCCCAGATTTACATGTTAGTGTTGAATTCCACAAATAACTCACTTCAGTGTTTCTCAGTGGTACTTAGCCATGAAATTCCTTATTCACAGGGGATCCTTGATGACCAAAAGATTGATTAAATAAAATCAAACCTCCCACCATATATTTGTGAGTTGATAAGTCTACACCTCATTGTCTCACTTTACCTTTCCCCCATACCACTAACCCTCCAGAGTATTTATTTAAAAAAACAATCATTTGGGAATATATTTATAGGAGGACTGCATTTGAACTCTTTATATTTTCTTAGGTATCGATTTTATTTTCTATAAGAATTTAATGTTTTTAAGATTTAGGGTGTGTCTGTGCACTGTGTGTATGTGTGTGTGGTGTGTTGTGTGTGTGATGTATGTGCATGTGGGGTGTGTGTGTGTGTGTGTGTGGTAGATGGTGATGGTGCCATGTGTCTATCTTCAACGCTGACGTATAGGAATGATAATTTTGACTCCTAAAAGAATCACTTTTACTTCCCACAACTTCTTAGTATCCCATTTATTTTGCCTAATCATTTGTCTTTAAGGAATATTTTTTTTAAAGTTTGAGGAGAAAAAGTAAAATTGTTTTTCATACTCATACTATTGTGAACCACCACCCCACCACGCCTGAGAAACATAGATGAAGAATTGGAACACTATTGTATAGGCAGTGCTTTATTAAAATAGCATATTCCGTGTCCCAGAATTTTATTAACTTGCAGTTCTTTGCTTATTTTATTTATGTATTTGCTTATTTTCACAAGTTAATTTAAAATATGTTTACCAGTATATTATGAAGAATCCCAATAAATAATTGAAACTAGTACCGTGGAAATAGATATATTTTGTAGTCTGAAATATGCAAATTACAGCTTTTGGAGGAAATGAGAATACTATCTTTTTTCCTAGATAAAGAATAGTAGTCATATAAGTTAATGTCTGAATTACAGTATGATATAGTACAAGGCAGCATAATATGTCACAATAAAAGCACTAGGTACAATGTACCACTGTGCTATAAACTTTGAATTTGAATTGTTTTATTGATAGCCTAGCAATGTAAGCATGAGTATTTGGTTATAATTTAACATGAACAATGCTTCTGCAGGCATTTTAACAGTGGAAATTTTTATTGTTAGTCAAATCTAGGTTTATGGATGGCAGATAAGTATAAAACAACAAAGGCATGTTACTTCATAGTTTAGTGGCCAATATTTTCAAAAATATTTTTTCGAAATGCAAATAACTTTTGTATTTGTCAAGCCAAAAGAGATATAAATATTTGTCAATATTGAGTTTAGTAAATGCTTCCTGTTTTACATGTGATTTTTTTCACTGTTCTGTAAGTACATCAATTTTAACAATTTAACTCTTCATGCTTTATATTTATAATTAATACATATAATTCTGAATTAATTAGAAAAACATGTCATGGTTCTTGGAAAATTATAGGAGTTTAAATACATTAAGTACCTAGCACAGTGCCTGGTACCCAATAGAAACTTATTTCTTTCAATTTCTTTATACATCAATTTTAAGTTAATGATTTACTTTCTACAATCTTTAAAAAATATATATTTACTCTCAATCCACAAATTGCCAGTACATGTAAATAGCCCCCCTCCTTACCTTCAGGGTTAATACAATTATTTTTGGAGAGTTTCATTCAGTTCTTATCTCTAAGCAAATATCTCACAAAATTTAAATTATATCTTATTTTTCTTTCATTTGTAAATCTATTCAGAAGCTTTCAATGTATACATATATCACTCTAAGTGTCACGGTGAACATGGAAAAGACAGTGTCAAAAAGAAAAATAATTTTCTTGTTCACATGGGCCTCACATTCTAATGGGGGGATACATAATGTATAAAAAAAAAAAAAAACAAAGAATATATTTTCATAACCACAACAAAATTCTTGGTCGATGAATGACAAGAAGCCAAGCTACTTGAATAAGTGTTGAAGGAGGGAGTCCTTGATGAGGTAGGCTGGTCCTGTGAACTTATTGATAAGTCCTATGAAAATCTGAGGGCAAGACCTTTCATGTAAAGGAAATGCAAAGATTATGCCTTGAGACTAGGGACAAGTTAGATTCAACAAAGGAAAAGAAATTCAACCAGTTTTAGTTTACGTCACAGGAATAATTTTCTATTTCTCTCCTTGCCACCCTGCATGATTCAGACTTACTATACCTGCCAAGCCACATCAGCCTACATCCTGACTCTGCCTAACGTCTTCCATCAATCTTCTCACTCACACTGACTTGATGGTCAGAGGTAGAACCCTTAACAGGTATGTCAATTCATCGGTTTGCAGTCAGTATTTTTGAAGACTAAGATATAACAATAAAGGTGAAAAGTTGGTTAGATTTGGCATATAATCACCATATCTTCTACTCTGTAGATTTCTTGTAACAGAGAAAGAAAAATTAAGAATGTGCCCAAGATTCTTGGTGTGAGGATCTAGATGAAGAGGTGCAACGTGACCAGGTGTAATCCAAAGACTGAATCTATTATTGCCCTCCCAATTTTAAACTTTCTGTCCATTACCAGGAAAATAATTCACTTCAAGTATTTTTAGACGTTATTACCTACACTCTTCATATCTAATCAGTAATAAACTGATCATAAGATCTTACTACTTTTGTACCTGCCATCTGTATCAGAGTCATGTATTAACCTGTGTTGATATTATCAGCTACATATACACCAACCTCCCTGCTTCTAATCCTTCTCTCCTTGAAATGTTCTTTCTAAAATGTAAATACAGCTATGCCATGTCCTGAATAAAGTTTTTTGTAACTTTTTATTACCTTCAATATTAAATCTAAACTTTGCAGAATGAGATATAGATGTGCCTCCCTCAAAAGGCTTTTGCTTCTTCCTCCAACCTCTCTTTTACTGTATCCTATCTAGAACTTCCCACTTCAGCTATTCTAAAGTAGTTGTGGACCTTTAAATCTGAACGTTTCGTAATTTTATCTATGCTATTTTTCCCTTGAATGTATTTCTTCCTCCACCATTGGACATTTATTCACCTTTGAAGACTCAGTTCAAGGGCATATCCTAGTGAAGTTCACCTGCCCCTTATTGATCATAGTGTCTTTTGTGAACCCACTTGCCATTGTTGCTTCTCTTTAGCTTTTTTGATTGCAAGAAATTGTGCTCATTGGTGGCAGAGATGAGTTTATAAGAATATGGATGGTAGAATAAGGAAGAGGCAGTTTTCATGGGGATTTAAAAACATGATTCACAGATAGCCAACCTTCATCAAGATTAGCTTTATAATTTAAAAAAAAAAAAAAAGATTAGCTTTATAACTCATTTGGATTCAAGGTCACTGTGGCAACTTTAACAACATGAATTACTATTTATTCTCCCCTGCTCTCTATGACCTATTCATATTCTAACAATCACTTTTTTTTTCTTTTGGAAAAAAAAAACATATATTTTAATATTTTTTACATTAAATGTAATTTTATTTCAGAATGAAAGGGTTTTTTTTAAAAGCTGAAAGTAATTTTACTTTATTAAAAATTTTATTTGAGTATAGAGTATAGGCAGATGGTAGCTATACTTGTGGGGAGCAGAGTATAATGTATAAACTTGATGAATCACTGTGTTGTACACCTGAAACTAAAGACATCTTACTATCCCTCGGTTTGCTCAAAGTATCTCTTTCTTGTCTTTATAAAACCCCCATTACTTTGGTGTCCATAAAACTCAATATGTCCTTCTCTAGTTCCAATATCCTTGTGCAAATCATATGTTTTTAGTTCAATTTTTGAAAATATAACCAGAATAATCCAGCTAATCTTCCTAGGAAATGTGTCACAAAGTCTGTATAGGTCACAGAGAAACTTTTGGATTCCTTGCTCTACTTTTTTTACTCTGCACCCATAGCTATGTGGCATAAAACAAGGCTTATGTTAAAACAGGTAAAATGGGCTATGAATCAAAAAGTTTCCACGATAAGGAAATATGGCTGAAATGAGCATCAACCCAAAATATGTCATCCTCTATCATGCATGTTTTCATTTATCTGACACTCATGACATCACCTATAAAAATGGTGTTTGCTAAATGTGTTCTAACCATCATATATAACCACCATAACCACCTTCATACTCACCTCACAAAGAGTCTGATCAGAAATACAACTTGTTACTAAGTCCAGAGGTAAGGAGACAAAGCCTCTTTAAAGGTGTTTCCCAATCTTAGAGTCTAGGATTTCCAAGCAGTGTTCATTACTTTCCTACATCGCTCACAATCCCATTCTGATATTATTTATAGTTCTTGTGAATCATGTGAAATAACCAGTGAATATAACCACCAGTGGCACTGTTTAAGTACAGTATTAGGATAAGAGCAGAAACTGTAATAGTAAGTCCCATTTATACAAAGAATTTTTAAAAAGATCAAGGACAGCACAATATATTAGTTGCAGGTTGTATCATTTATCCATTGGTATGGAGAAAAATCACAAAACTTTGTGGACTAAGAGGACAACAGTTATTTATTCGTCATTTTGTTCACGTATCTGTATTTTTGGAAGGGCTTGGATTCAGCAGGTACCTTGTCTTTAATTCAAGAGGTTTAGCTGAAGCGATTCAACTAGAGCTGGAAGATCTACTTTCAGATGGTTAACTCACAGTGGTGATTTAGGACTAGCTATCAGCTGGAATCTCATCTAAACCGTTAGCCAAAACTCATGCACACATCCTTTCCATGGACTCTCTCTGCTTTTTCAGGAGCAAACATCTCAAAAGACCATGGTGGATGGGCATGGCATTCTTCTGCTGAGGCAGTCACAAAAAGCCATTCAATTTCAAGGGGAGAGGACACAGATCCTATTATAAGCCACACTGTAGAAAGAACACATGGAATGGAGGTATTATTGTACTCATCATTGGAAAACTCAATACCCCACACTCTAAAATACATCACTGAAATTTCTGGCTCTCATTCTAAAGCAGCCAACAATTTCTTAGTGGTAATAAATTTGACCAACTATCTAACAACGTGGTAAATAGTATTTTTCCTCATGTGTTTTCCCATTTATACTCATGCCTAGAAATGACATGGTGGGAAGAGTCTCAGTTTATTCCTCATATGAAACCCATACAAAATAATGATCAACAGGCCTGGAATATTTTGGTAATTCCACTTCTCCCCAAAGTCAGCACACATTCACCAGGATTATAAAGTCTTCCCAACTCTGTTTACTTGGAAATAATGACATCAGCGAGGATTCTCTTGCTAAACAGATTTGGTCCAGGCTGACTAATCCCAATTTACCTATCATAGTTCTCAAATATCCAATGTAACTCAGGTAGTGATAGGAAGTAATTCACTCTTACAGGTAAACATAGCCCCTAAAAGCTTCTCCAGCCTAACTCAATCTAACGATCTTTCAGAATCTTATACACCACTCAAAGTCTTTACATAGGCTTAGCTTGAATTTCTGTGTCAGAAATTGTCCTTGGATATTATCATCTTTATAAGCCCATTTTGCATAAACTGTAGGTGCCTGTACATTGAATGCTTTCATGTTGTATCATCTTCTTGATCAAATCACCATGACCATGAAATGGAAGGTCTGGGTCCTATAGTATGAAGCTTAACCACTGAGGCAGATGGAACTAGAGGGATACAGGGTGGGGATGAAACAAGAATAGGCATCTTTCATCGCAAAAGCATGTGAGTGAGCAGACATAAATATTAACATATCCAGAATGACAATGGAACTTGTATTTTCAATATGTGGTTTCTTATTATGTTGCATCTGTTTTGCATTCAGGGTATATGTCTGATTCATACTCTGTGTAATGTGGGTGGCACACAGTAATACTCTACTAATGTTATGTGCATTAATTAATGACAAAACAAAGGAACCAACAGGTTATTTTTTTTATTATGGCCACTATGGCACTGGGAGATTATTGTCAATAGAGTTCATGTCAAGTCTTATTTAGAATAATGTGAAACCATGCTGTATATGATAAAAGTCAGACAATTTTCAAGGATCAAGTCAGGCACTTTCTACACAATGGAAAAGAAATAACGTGTGAAGCAATTTGCTTGTATGCTTGGTTAATCAATTATTTAAATTTTTTCTATTAAACATATTATCAGAAGATATGTGTGCTCTAACCTACCGATTAAAGGACAATATTTCAAGCTTAATACCTAATCAGGAGCCAGACACAATACTTTTCACTTAAGTGCATGCTTATGAATTGATAACATGAATTCTCCTGTATAAAACATTGAAAGACTGACATAGGAGCCCGTAAATCAGGTTTTAGAAATATTCTGTTCAATTTAGGTGTATACTCTACATTTTAAAACATTACATGGTTATCTTAGTTATATTTGAAGACGGGCACAGAAGAGTGAGAAACGCAGGGTGATAGAAGCTGATCAAGACAAAATGATATGAATAAGTTAGGAGTATTTATTTTGTGTAGCTAGGTCCTGAAAGGGGAAATAACATCAGAATACAAAGAAATAACAAAAAAGTTTGCTGACAAAATGATGCACAAATACCTTATATATTTTTTATCTGTTTTCATTTAATAGGGTTCTCTAAGTAGAATAAAAAGGACAATTAAATACGGATTATAATAACAGAGAAATAATTCAGGTTGATGCTTCATATAAAGATTAAAACGCGGTCCACCTGTACCTCTGAAACAAATAATACATTATATGTTTAAAAAAAAAAAAGAAGAAGGTAGCAGGAGGGGAAGAATGAAGGGGGGGAAATCGGAGGGGGAGATGAACCATGAGAGACGATGGACTCTGAAAAACAAACTGAGGGTTCTAGAGGGGAGGGGAGTGGGGGATGGGTTAGCCTGGTGATGGGTATTAAAGAGGGCACGTTCTACATGGAGCACTGGGTGTTATATGCAAACAATGAATCATGCAACACTACATCAAAAACTAATGATATAATGTACGGTGGTTAACATAACATAATTAAAAAAAAAAATGTGGTCCAAAATTAGGATGTAGACTATTGGGTGGTAGAAACAAGATGGAAATTTTGATCCACAGATTATAACGGTAGAAATAACATAAAAGATGCATTTCCAGGAGGAGACGTGAACACCTTTAACTTGTCAGTTATATTTCTGCAAATATTGCCCCTCCAATGGGGGTTAACTTTAGCAACACAATATTTCCATTGATGCAAAACACTCCTAAGTCCCACAATCCTCTAATTCTGGTTATAACTATAGTCCCTTTTGAAGCGTGACAGGGCATTTTTTCATCTGTTGTGGACCTTTTCTCATTACAATGTGATACATTGTGCCTCAGGGGCTACTGCATGTGAACTGTTGGCTGCCAAGTGTGCCTGTGGAAGGTGATCATTCTATTGAAATTAAGTCATCCCTGAAAGGACTTGAACAGGTGGAAGATCTTGCCTTCCTACAGGGACTTTGAGATTGATTTATTAAACTCACTTAGCCATGTGTGGGATCATTATATACTTCACTTTGAATTCTCATGTGTTCAATGCAAGTCTATGATTGTCAGTGATTCAACATGAAATTACTTAATTACCAACAAGGTAAGACTTTCATTTCAGCACTTTCAGGCATTAAGAATATATATATGTATATTTTTAAAGATAGCATATATGCTATTTTACATTAGATAACTTTCAAGCTCTGCATCTAATTTATGCATATATTATAAAAGCTGTCTAATGTGAAATAGCCTAAATATGACTCTGGAAAAACAATAGTTATCTGTATTGATTGTTGTTAAAAATCCTCCTTGATTACTAATCCTTATTAAGCTCCTTTACACTAAAAAGTTGCTTTTTCATCCTTTTCCTAGCAATTTGATGAATGTAATATTTGAGGCATTTTTTAACACATTGCGCTATTTGTGCATTCTGGAAATAATTTTTACATGTTGATCCAGAATGCTTCAAAAGCTTCTGGAGGCTTCCAAAGGATTTAAACATGACTTTTTTGCATATCACATGTGGAAGATCATCATGGAGGATACCAAATAATTCCCACTTCCTGATGTTCACACCTTTGTGTAATCTCCTCTCCTTGTGTGCAGGTGAGACCTGTGAGTTGCTTCTAACACATGGAATATGGCAAAGGTAATGCAATGTTACTCCTCTGATTAAGTTACATAAGATGACAAAGATGATAGGATATCTCCTTCATATTTTTAGCAGCCTTAAACGAAAGACTCTCCTTTCCTGGATTTGAAAGTAAGCTACCAGGACACATGGGTGGCTCAGTCAGTTAAGCATCTGCCTTCTGCACAGGTCATGATCCCAGGGTCCTGAGATGGAGACCTGCTTTGGGCTGCCTGCTCAGCGGAGAGTCTTCTCCTTCTCTCTTTCATGCTCCCTCTTTTGTGCTCTCTCTCTCTCTCAAATAAATAAATAAAATCTTAAAGAAAAGAAGGTAAGCTACCTTATGTGAAAGGGTCTATAGAGAGGGCCATGTGGCAAGAAATTACAGATAGTATCTAAGAGCTGAGACCAGTCCCCAGCTGGTAGCCAGCTAAAAACCAAGAAGGCCTATGCTACTGGAACAGGAGATAAATTCTGCCAATGACCTGAGAGAAATTTGAATGTGTCTTGTCCTAGTAGAGCCTTTGATGAAAATGCAGACATGGTCAGCACCGGGGGTTTAGCCTGGTGAGACCCAGAGAATCTAGTTCATCTGTAGCAGGATTTCTGGTTAACAGAAACTGAGATACTAAATCTTTATTATTTTAATATGACATAAAATTTGTTTTATATTAATTTGTGATAATTAGTTATGCAGCATAGAAATTAATGCACTTATATATTAATGTGCCTGATGCTTAATAGAACTCTTCAGTATATCTGAACCTCATAAAATCAGCCATGATTTAAAAAACAACTCTCATCTTTAAATATCATTTAACATTTTATAGAGATATTTAACAAGGAATTATTTTATTTCTGGAGTTTGTGGCCTAGATCCATTAGAATAAGTACCAACATAGACAAAGAAAAGGAGGTATTTTTCTCCCCTCATTTACCATCTTTAATTGCTATGGTTCTAAAGCAGCCTTGTAAATCAGAATCATCTTTTCATGTTATTAGTAAGTCATGATAATAATTAAAACTGATTCACAAGCCTTTAAAATTTGGATGACTGAATGAGTATCTCCACATTCTCTTTCTTTAGAAACACTGGGGAGGGAACAAGTAGTTAGTGCCTTTCCTCAAATGGAAGTAATCTTTTTAAGGACTGTAAAGACAAATCTGATGTGTTCTCCCAATTAACAACTAATTTCTTTTAATTTTTTATTGTTATGTTAATCACCATATATTACATCATTAGTTTTTGATGTAGTGTTCCATGATTCATTGTTTGTGCATAACACCCAGTGCTCCATGCAGAACGTGCCCTCCCTAATACCCATCACCAGGCTAACCCATCCCCCCACCCCCCTCCCCTCCAGAACCCTCAGTTTGTTTCTCAGAGTCCATCATCTCTCATGGTTCGTCTCCCCCTCCGAATGAAGGGGGGGAAACAACTAATATTTTGATGGCACCTTAGTTCCTGCAAGATGAAATGTGGTCTGACATTCAAGGCTGTTCACAGTATGACTCCACTTACTCTCCTAACATTAGCCAGAATTTAAGATATACCAACATGTTCAGCTCTCTGAACAGCAACAGAATGTCATGCAATTTGGTCTATGATCTGCTTGTAATGCCCTTTCTTACTTTGTCACACTAGCCAGTTTCTTTAGTTCCTTAAAGCATGACTCCTTAGGTTATGTCAGTGAACACTCCATTCACACTGCAATCATGCTACTGAATTCATTCTTCTTTTAGTGCCAAGAATGTTGTGCTATGATGATTTGTACATATATTTATCTTTTTCATTGGACAACAATTTTCTCAAGTTCATCTTATTCATCTTTATGTGCTTATGCTTTATGTGTCTGTGCTTAGTAGATATCTATATATTTATATAAAAATGTTATTTTTAAAAAAGTTTTATTTATTTAGGAAATCTCTATACCTAACATGGGGCTCAAACTCACAACTTAGAGATCAAGAGTCTTTTGCTCTTCTAGAACACCTGGGTGGCTCAGTCAGTTAAGAGTTTGACTCTTGATTTTGGCTCAGGTCATGATCTCAGGGTCCTGAGATCAAGCCTCGCAGCATGCTCCATGCTGAGCATGGAGCCTGCTTAAGATTCTCTCTCTCTCTCTCTAACAACAACAACAACAACAACAACAAATAGTCACTTGCTCTTCCAAATGAGCCAGCCCGGCACCCCTAAAATGTTATATTGTAAACATCTATGTAGTAGGCACTCAGTAGAGATCTACTGAATCAAAAGATGTAAGAAAATATTTAATTTAAATGCCTTCACAAAAATAATGAGTCCTTCAGATGGAGCTTTTATTCCACAATAATTTACACAAATGGGACAATGGTTAGCTTTATCTGTCAATGTGGTTAGTGCCCAGTTGTTTAGCCATACACTAGTCTAGATTTTGCTGTAAATGTAGTTGTGGATGTTATTAACGTTTACACTCAGTTGACTTAAAGTAAAGCAGATTACTCGTCACAAAGTGAGTACGCCTCATCCAATCAGTTGAAGAACATTAAAAAAAAAAAAAAAAAAAAAAAAGGCAAGTTTCCTGAGGAAGAAATTCTTCCTCAAGACTTCAACATACAAGCCCTGGGTTCCCAGCCTACTGATTCATCTATAGATTTTGAACTCAAGACTGCAGCATCAACTCTTACCTGCATTTCTAACCTGCTAGATAATGCTACACATTTTGGACATACAAAATCAGCCCCCTTAATTGTGTGAGCCAATTGCTTAAAACAAATCTTTCTTTAGATAGATGATTGATAGATGATAGATAGATGATGATGATAGATAGATAGGTAGATAGATAGATAGATGATAGATAAATGATAGATGATAGATAGATGATGATGATAGATAGATAGATAGATGATAGATAGATAGATGGCAGATGATAGATAGATGATAGATAGATGACAGATGGATGATAGATGGATAGATAGATGATAGATATACAGATATTTCTTAATAGTTCAATGGTTCCATTTCTCGGGAGAACTCTAATAAAGTGAACAAATTTTAATTATTGACAGTTAATATTTATCCAGCTTTAAAAATCATCAATTCAACAGAAGATGTAATTCCTTTATTTTGAATCTTAAGATTTTGAATCTTAAATAAGATTTATCCTTTTGGAATTTTTTTAAAAAATAATTTTGTCAGGGGGCGCCTGGGTGGCTCAGTCGTTAAGCGTCTGTCTTCGGCTCAGGTCATGATCCCAGGGTCCTGGGATCAAGCCCCGCATCGGGCTCCCTGCTCAGCAGGAGGCCTGCTTCTCCCTCTCACACTCCCTCTGCTTGTGTTCCCTCTCTCGCTGTGTCTCTCTCTCTGTCGGATAAATAAGTAATATCTTTAAAAAAAAATAAAATAAAATAAAAAATAAAAAATAATTTTGTCAGTGATGACAAAGTAAAAATGTCAGATTTATAAAATCTGCTATAGCTAAAAGAGGAAAAATATATAAAACAATGTAAATCTTGCTACTTAATAACTTTCCTTATGTAGGCATCTTAATGTATAAATTCAAGTCTTGGTTGGTTTGGATGGAAGATTACATGAGTTAAAGGTATAATATGAGATAAACTGCTTTCAAAAAGGTTTTTGGTTGTTATATGGGCAGGGATATTTTTTATGCCATTGCAATGTGTTCTTTGGAAGAACACCTATGTGAAAGGAAAAAAAATATTGCTTTGAACAGATGTAAGTCCTGTGGAAAGACTCAGAGCAACAGAAGTTGTGGTAGGCAGAGTAATGCCCCCCCCCCAAAAAAGGTGTCCACATTCTAATTACTACAATCCACTAATATGTTACCGTCTATGGTAAAAGGGATGTTGCAAACATGATTAAGTTAAGGCTTTTGAGATGTGTAGATTGGCCTGGGCCCAATATAATTACATGAATGATAAAAAAAAGGGGGGGAGAACATTTCCATTTGTGATCAGAGGGAAATGTAATTAGGGGAGAAAAGTTGGACGGACGTTAAGGCACTGTCTTTGAAGATAAAATGAGTTAACCATGAGCCAAGGAATGTGGGTGGCCTCTAGAAGCTGTAGGATAAAGGAGCAGGTTCTCTCCTGAGCCTCCCAGATATAATGCAGTGCGTGCCAATACTTTGATCTTAGCCCAGGGAGGCCCACATCAGACACTTAACATACGAAATGCAAGATAATAAATGTGTATTGTTTACACCACCAAGTCTGTGGTAATTTTATTATAACATTATTAGAAAACAAATACAGAGGTTTTCAAAGTAATTATGATATGGAGGCATAGACATGAAGTTTCAAATACAAGAGAAAGAAACACAGGATGGATTTTAACAGCGTCTTTCCCATATTCTGCAATACTGATAACCCAAAGTGGGCAACTTATTTGTTCCAGCTAGAACTTCCCTTCCCCTACACAGTTTACATAAGGTCACCTAGGACATGAAAAGGGTTCGCTCACACCACTGACATCTTACCATCAGCAGGCAATTGGGAACGCACCTTTGATGGTTCAGTTAGTGACTATTCACAGTTGGAACTTCTTCTTATTCCCATGAAGCAGACCCTGGTTTAGACCTGTCACCCAGTTATTTGAGATGTGAGGCATTAATTAAGGAAAGAGAAGTTTTGGACTTCATAATATTGTCTTCCTTCCTAGCCTATCATGGGCTGCGATTCTTGTCTTCAGAGTTCCTAAGGAGTTGCTTCGCACTGCCATGGTCTCCAATGGGCGACAGAGGCAATATTAAAAGTGAAATGAGAGCTTGAGAAGTACAGCGAGTTCATGTAAATGGACAAGTAGCCTGTTGGACTCTAAGAGAATGATATTGAGGACAGCCAATTTTTCAAAAGTTTATCAATTTTGTGAAAATAAGAAACGATTTCTTGACTGTGAGTGTTGAATGAATGACTGACCTAGGAGTTTAGTTTCTCTAAGCTTCCCTGTTCCCTAGATACAGGCAAAGGAGAAAAGGAAATATAAAGATAAAATAGAGGTAATTTCTGTCTTATCATGCAGGGTTATTATGAAGATAAATATTAGATAAAGAAAAAATATCTGAAATAACATACATATGGAAAAACAAGACTTTATTAAAAATAACAAAGCTACTGAAGAGAAGCAGAGATAAAAGAAAAATCTATTTTTTGTATTGATAATTTATAAAAATATTGAAAAGATAATAGTAGCAATAGCTTTAAAGCATTCCCTTTTCTAAAGAAACTTTGGGTTCAATCTTTACAAAATTGAGAGTTTGCAAACAACTAATTGCCACCATGCTCTATGCATTGTGTTTTTTTTCTTGTTTTTTGTTTTTTGGGTTTTTTAAATTTTTTTAATGACATATAATGTATTATTTGTTTCAGGGGCACAGGTCTGTGATTTATCAGTCTTACACAATTCATGGCACTCACCATAGCACATACCCTCCCCAGTGTTCATCACCCAGCTACCCCATCCCTCCCACCCCCCTCCACTCCAGCAACCCTCAGGTTGTTTCCTGAGATTAAGAGTCTCTTATGGTTTCTCTCCCTCTCTGGTTTCATCTTGTTTCAGTTTTCGCTCCCTTCCCCTATGATCCTCTGTCTTGTTTCTCAAAATCCTCATATCAGTGAGATCATATGATACTTATCTTTCTCTGACTGACTTATTTCACTTAGCATAATACCCTCTAGTTCCATCTACATTGTTGCAAATGGCAAGATTTTGTTTTTTAATGGCTGCATAATATTCCATTGTATATGTATAAAACATCTTCTTTATCCATTCATCTGCTGATGGACATTTAGGCTCTTTCCATAGTTTGGCTATTGTGGATATTGCTGCTATAAACATTGGGGTACACGTGCCCCTTTGGATCCCTACATTTGTATCTTTGTGGTAAATACCCAGTAGTGCAATTGCTGGGTCGTAAGGTAGCTCTATTTTCAACTTTTTGAGGAACCTCCATACTGTTTTCCAGAGTGGCTGCACCAGCTTGCATTCCCACCAACAGTGTAGGAGGGTTCCCCTTTCTCCGCATCCTCACCAACATCTGTCATTTACTGACTTGTTAATTTTAGCCATTCTGACTGGTATGAGGTGGTATCTCATTGAGGTTTTGATTTGGATTTCCCTGATGCCAAGCGATATTGAGCACTTTTTCATGTGTCTGTTGGCCATTTGGATGTCTTCTTTGCAGAAATGTCTGTTCATGTCTTCTGCCCATTTCTTGATTTGATTAGTTGTTCTTTGGGTGTTGAGTTTGATAGTTCTTTATCGATTTTGGATACTAGCCCTTTATCTGATATGTCATTTGCAAATATCTTCTCCCATTCTGTCAGTTTTCTTTTGGTTTTGTTGACTCTTTCCTTTGCTGTGCAAAAGCTTTTTATCTTGTTGAAGTCCCAATAGTTCATTTTTGCCCTTGCTTCCCTTGCCTTTGGCGATGTTTCTAGGAAGAAGTTGCTGTGGCTGAGGTCAAAGAGGTTGCTGCCTGTGGTTTCCTCAAGGATTTTGATGGATTCCTGCCTCACATTTAGGTCTTTCACCCATTTTGAGTCTATTTTTGTGTGTGCTGTAAGGAAATAGTCCAGTTTCATTCTTCTGCATGTGGCTGTCCAATTTTCCCAACACCATTTTTTGAAGAGACTGTCTTTTTTCCATCGAACATTCTTTCCTGCTCTGTTGAAGATTAGTTGACCATAGAGTTGAGGGCCCATTCCTGGACTCTCTATTCTGTTCAATTGATCTATGTATCTGTTTTTGTAGTACTGTTTTGACAGTACCATACTGTCTTGATGAGGACAGCTTTGTAATAGAGCTTGAAGTCCAGAACTGTGATGGCACCAGCTTTCCTTTCCTTTTTAACATTCCTCTGGCTATTTGGGGTATATTCTGGTTCCATACAAATTTTAGGATTATTTTTTCCATTTCTTTGAAAATAGTTAATGGTATTTTGCTAGAGATTGCATTAAATGTGTAGATTGCTCTAGGTAGCATTGACATTTTAACAATATTTGTTCTTCTAATCCATGATCATAGAATGTTTTTCCATTTCTTTGTGTCTTCCTCAATTTCTTTCATGAGTATTCTATAGTTTTCTGAGCACAGATTCATTGCCTCTTTGGTTAGATTTATTCCTGGGTATCTTGTGTTTTTGGGTGCAATTGTAAATGGGATCAACTCTTTAATTTCTCTTTCTTCTATCTTATTGTTGTTGTATAGAAATGCAACTGATTTCTGTGCATTGATTTTATATCCTCCCACTTTACTGAATTCCTATATGAGTTCTAGCAGTTTTGGGGTGGAGTCTTTTGGGTTTTCCACGTAAAGTATCATATCATCTGCAAAGAGTGAGAGTTTGACTTCTTCTTTGCCAACAGATGTCTTTTATTTCTTTTTGTTGTCTGATTGCCGAGGTTAGGATTTCTAGTACTATGTTGAAAAGCAGTGATGATAGTGGACATCCCTGCTGTGTTCCTGACCGTAGGGGAAAATATCCCAGTTTTTCCCCATTAAGAATGATATTTGCTGTGGGTTTTTCATAGATGACTTTTATATTGAGGTATGTACCCTCTATCCCTACACTGTGAAGAGTTTTAATCAAGAAAGGATGCTATAGTTTGTCAAATGCGTTTTCTGCATCTATTGAGAGGATCATATGGTTCTTGCTCTTTTTTTTATTAATGTATTGTATCACATTGATTGATTTGTGGATATTGAACCAATCTTGCAGCCCAGGAATAAATCGCGCTTGGTATGCATTGTTATTCTTTGATGCTTTTTAACGCCCAAGTGCTTTGAGATCAGCATTGACCATTAAAATAAAATGAGAAAAACATATTTACTTTTAAATTTTGGAGGCACCTGGATGGCTCAGTCAGTTGAGCATCCGACTTTTGATTTCAGCTCAGTTTACCATCTCAGGGTCGTAAGATCAAGCCCTACATTGGGCTCTGCTCTCAGCAAGGAGTCTACTTGAGATTCTCTCCCTCTTCCTCTGCCCCTCCTCCCACTCTCTCTCTCTGAAAATGAATAAATGAATTTTTAAAAATAAATAAATGAATAAATTTTTAGTAGCTACACTAAAAAGGTTAAAAAAAGATTAAATTAATACTAATAATATATTTCATTTTATCTAATATATCCAAACAGTATTATTTCAATGTGTAATAGATATTCAAAATTATCATTAACACCTTTTACTTTTTCTTTTTAGTATGTCTGTAAAATATGGTGTGCATATTGTATTTTTACTAACCACATTTCAAGGGCTTAATAACCACATGTGGTTAGTGGTTACCACATTAGAAAGAAGAATTTTAAATTTAATGCTTTTGCCATCCTTGGCTAAAAAAAAAAAAAAAAAGAAAAAGAAAAAACTAATCATTCATTAAGGGCAAAGATCTATCCACTTGATTTCTTAGAAAACAATGTGATGTACTCCTAGCCAATGACTGTCAACACTCTGTGGTGGAGGTAGGGGTGGTTGTGAGTACTCACCTCTTTCCACAGTTTTACAGTTTCAACTAGAGTCATCCTAGTTTATTCTCATAGGCTATTGCATATTTTTATGTCATTCTTTTTGAAGAAACTCTCCTTGATAAAATATATTAATAATAATCTCAAATAACAATGCTTTAAGGTAGTGATCGTAAAATAGAAACTATCAACAGAAAAAAATGGATATCATGTATTTGGGGCCTGTACAATATTTTTATTATTATTTTTTACATGAACAGCTACATTTGTAGCTTCTTTAAAAAAAAAGAGAGAATGTTGGTTTACACATTCTTTGCACGCCCATCCCTCAATCACCCAGAGACTCATCTGCAACTAGTATCTGTTACTAATCCCCAATACTTCCTTGTGTTACCTATCAAATTCCTGCAGAAAATGAAATTTGCAATTTGTGCTCTAGCATTAGAGGTGGTATCCAAGACCAAACATCCACAATATCTGCTCATATGAAGAGAAGATCTGTTTTTTTTTCTAGGTACTTGAACAACATTGAATACTGTAATTCATCAAGAAATCTCAAAATATATCACAACCAAACACAAATCCAATTAATAAATAATTCTGGTAGGTGTGCCAGAAATAATAATTCAGAGAAATTGTATATTTGGTTCCAGACTACCACGACAAAACAAGTCAAATGAATTTTTTGGTTTCCCAGTGCATATAGAAGTTATGTTTACACTATGCTATAGTCTATTAAGTATGTAATAGCAGTATGTCTAAAAAATCAATGCGTATATCTGAATTTAAAGCTACTAACCATTATTTGAGCGTTCAGCAAGTTTTTGAGCAATACTTGCCTCAGTGCTGAAGGCTACTGACTGATCAGAGTGGTGGTTGATGAAGGATAAGGTGGCGGTGGCAATTTCTTAAACAAGATGACATCGAAGTTTGCTGCATCAATTGACTCTTCCTTTCACAAATGATCTCTCTGTAGCACACAATGCTGTTTGATAGCACTTTACCCACAGTAGAACTTCTCTCAAAATTGAGGACAATCCTGCCATTGCTTTTTGGCTAAGTTTTGTAATATTCTAAATCCTTTGTTGTCATTTCAACAATCTTCAGAACATCTTTACCAGGAGTAGATTCCATCTCAAGAAACCACTTCCCTTGCTCATCCATAAGAAGAAACTCTTGGGGCGCCTGGGTGGCTCAGTTGGTTAAGCGACTGCCTTCGGCTCAGGTCATGATCCTGGAGTCCCGGGATCGAGTCCCGCATTGGGCTCCCTGCTCAGCTCGGAGTCTGCTTCTCCCTCTGGCCCTCCTCCCTCTCATGCTCTCTCTCTCTCATTCTCTCTCTCGCAAATAAATAAAATCTTAAAAAAAAAAAAGAAGAAGAAACTCTTCATCCATTCAGGTTTTATCATGAGAGGGCAGCAATCCAGTCCCATCTTCAGGCTCCACTTCTCATGCTAGCTTTCTGGCTATTTCTACCACATCTGCTGCTACTTCCTCCACTGAAGTCTTGAACCTTCAATTTGTAAGCAATACAGTATCTTCAAAGCATACAGGTATGCCTATATATGTGTCAGATTTTAAAGGAACACTAAATAAAATTATATCATTTACCATCTAGCATTACTTGAAAAACTGAATTGATAAAATTCAAGAAAAATAGGTGATATACTAAGGTCATCTCAAGAGAAAAGCCCCTACATAATTAAGAAGTTCCTAGTCAGCTGATTAGTAAGGGAAACTCACTTCTGGACAAGAGAGAGTAACAAAGAAAAGATTTGCTCTGTCATCTGAGACACCTAAAAATCAGAACAGAATATAAGAAAAGGTATTTTTTAAAACATCGGACATTGAGCAATGAAGGATAGCAATCCATGAGATAGGAAACAAACTGGAAGAACACTGCTATTGTATTAAATTCTTGCCTTGAGCACGCTGGCTTCATGGTCACGAAAATTGTGCAGTTACACAGTGTTGAACATTTGGTGCAATGCCTGCTCTCACTAGTTTGCAATTCTTAATAATATTTGAACAAGAGTTTTTGCATTTTCCATCAGCACCAGGCCTGCAAATTATGTTAATGGTTCAGGTTTTGAGACTTTCTACATCACCTACATCACCGTGCAAAGTGGGGGATCCCAGCTAGTGGATTCCCTGAGTGGAAAAGATGGAACTGGGAGTGCAGGGAGGCAGAAGCAGCTGGAATTGACAAGGCAGAATACCAGAAAGGAGAGGACTACACAGATGGAGAACTTCAGGAAACTGCAGATGGTGGCTTTTGAGTATTTAGCAGACATGTAACAAAAAGTACAGGAGGCTTGGGAAGAAAAACCTGAAACGATCAGAGGAAACAGTAATCTGAGACCTGGCTGAGAATAGGGACCTTTCTCACTTGCCAGAGTGGAAATCATCCTCATTCATGAGGCACTGGGTTTAATCTTGACATAAATGCTGCTCTGGTCCAAGCTAACAAAATTAAAAACAAATCCCTAAAGGACCAGACTGATTCCAAGTAACTTCAATGCACTTTAGAAAAAAGTACAAAATAATCTGTAGGAGTATACACATACACACACACACACACACACACTGCAGCATCCAGGAAAATAAACTTCACAGTGTCTGGCATCCAACACAAAGAGGTAGAAAAATTCTATCCATAATGAAAAGAAAATCTGTGATTTGAAATTTACAAAGAACATATATATATATATATATGTTCTTTGTAAATTTATATATATATACACATACATATATATATATATATATATATGTTCTTTGTAAATATATATATATATACACACACACTATAATTACTAGATAAGGACATTAAATTTCAGATATTTAAGCAACTAGAGGAAAGAATGAACATATTTAGAGGGACATGGAAGATATAAGAAAGACACACATCAAGCTGTCAGTGCTGAAAACTACAATGTTCAAAATAAAAAAAATACATTGGATGGGATTTTCACATTGGACAGTGCAGGAGATGAGTAAATTTGAACACATAGCAAAAGAAACTCTCCAAAACAAAACACTGAAATAAAAAAAAAAATAGTAATAGAAAATCAGAGATGGCTGGGGTGTCTGGTGTCTACTTACAAAAAAAAAAAAGAGAGAGAGAGAGAGAGATGGCTAACAACTTACTTCTTGGGATCAAATACATAATGTAATTAGAGTCACCGAAGGAAGGGAGGACTAGGAAAAAAAAAATTAAAAAGCTCAATTATGTTTTACACTGCAAATTAAAGCTCTTACAGGGATATAATATACATTAGTTCTGCTGACAACTCTTGGCCAGATCTTGTCATATGGTCTCTGAAGACGACCAGTTAGTGTATGATGTTTCCTAAAGACTGCTAATATTTAGTGAATAAAACAATGACTATTACACTTGCATTCTTTGTTATAATGTATAAAAATCCAAGTCAGATTTTCCTAGTTTGTTATTTAGGGAGTTAGAATAATACTAGCTGCTACAACAAAGAAATTCTACAATTTTGGTAGCTTAACATGATTGGAAATATTTTTTTATAACATAAAAATCTACTGTGTGTTGCTTTCATAGAACTGTTTTCTTACACCTAAAAATTCAGGATTTAGGCTATTTTCTTCTGCATTTTCCTAAGACCTCAGATCAGTCTTTATCCAGGCTTAAAGAAAGAGAGAGAACGGAAAAAGCATTCATGCTTCCTAATTCATTTGGCCTGGAAATACACAGTATTTCCAGTCACATTCTACTGGGCATGGATCAGGAAATGTACTGTTCACATGGCAAGTTTATAGGGTTCTTACATTTTTTTTCAAGTAGGCTCCATGCCCAGCATGGAGCCCAATGTGCGGCTTGAACTCACAACCCTGAGATCAATACCTGAGCTGAGATCAAGAGTCAGATGCTCAACTGACTGAGCCACCCAAGCACCCCAGGGTGCATACATTTTTTGTTAGACAGCTATCTTTTTTAAAATCAGCAACAAAAGGAATAATTTCTCAAAAGACACTGGGATACCACAGTGCACTTCCAACTTAGAGGAAAGATTGAACAACCACAGCACAGGAAGTTCAGGGCTGGAGCTGGAGCACCTTCGTAACTCTCCTCCTATTGCTATTTCGCTTTTCTGCTTTTATTTCCTTGGCGCCTTTCTTCTGCTCTGACTGCAGACCATCAGTTTTACATGGTGAAGACAGTGGTCTCACAGAGACCAAATCTCATATTTGATAGCTAGTTCCTCACATTAGAGAAGGAATGGCTTGTTCTTATTCTTATTTCAAATTACGGAAGTCTTGGGGAAGGACTTTAATTGGTCCATGAGGGTCAGGTACTTATTCTGGATCACACTACTTGACCATAAAAGCAAGGCATATTAGTATATGGGCTCTCTTACAGACTATATTTTTAAATGTAGTGCTTAAAAAGATGTTTCCAGAAGTAAGAAAAATGTTCATGTTTGGAGCTAGCAATAGCAAATAGTCACTTTCCTGTGATCTTTGCTCTGCTTCTAAAGGATTTCTCCCCCTGAGATATTCCTGATCTTTACCAGGCCCCCACCACCAAGCATTCCCTGCTATGCAGTTCCATAGCTGAAAGTGATTTTTCCAAGCCCTGTACCCCAATTTTCTCCTTCCCCTTTGTCACTGGGGATGGCATAGCCACTCCTTACCAGAGGGATGTGAGTCTATTGGGCATGAACATTCCAGCTTCTTGCTGTTTTGGTGGAGACTCTATTTATATCTAGGTCATGTATTACCCCCTTTTACCTTAGTTTCAGAAACTGAAGCACCTCTTGTTCAATATGAGGTTTAGTATCTCCACCTCTACTCTGCCCCCTACATCCTCTCATCACCTCCAGGGCCATTTATTCTATTGTTAGACCATCTCTTATATTTTCAGATCCTGTTTCTCTTCACATTCTTTTTGACACATTCTTATCCACATTACATGTCTGTTCCCTATCTAGGAAATGGCACTATTATCTATAATAATTATGGATGTCCAGCTGGGTTGCACTTGGACTCAGCTGGAGATTACTGCTGCTACCACAGCTTCTGAACTAATTGTAAGGGGTGTGGCCTGTGTATCAGGATTCTTCAAAGTTGTTCCCAGATATTCTAATACGCAGAAGTTTGAGAACCACTGATCTATATAATTTCTTAGCCAGAGCCTGATTCTGATCCTTTAGTCTCTAGTGATACCAATCTCATGCAATTAACAACAAAAATCCCTGTTAATCTCATTTTTTGACTATCAAATTCATTCCATCTATATTTATATTTATATCTATATCATCTCTCTCTCTCTCTCTCTCTCTATATATATATATATACACACACACACACACACACACACACACACACACACACACACACACACACTACCAACTCTTTATTTGAGGAACTCTTCTTTTCTCAGGACTATTTCATTAACAAAATTAATCTTGCTAACCTTGATCTGCCTGTTGGTCAGTAAACACTGCAAATTGTCATCAGACTACTCTTTAATGTCACAAAGGAGATATTTCACACCTGCTTAAAACACATGTGGAAATTCACGATTGTGTTTGGCATGAAGTCCAAATTCTTTATTAGAGACATAACACTATACTTAATCTGGTCCCAGCCTTGTTCCTCAGATATACTCTTCCTGTAGCCCAGACTTCACCAACAAAGCCCTATGCCCTGACTAGTGGAAACCTTCTTGGATTTCAACATTTCTTAGCTAAAACATCAACTCATCTATCCAACCTTTTCTACTTTTCACCTTTTCAACTCCCCCAACTGCATACTCCAACTTGAGTTGAATTGTTATCCTCTGCTTTTGTGCCATAAATGAACTTTTTGCCAATTGGCATAAGATCTTTATGCTTTGTTTCATTATTTGCTTATAGGTTTAGTTTCGTTCTATAGATAGTAAGGCCCTTAAAGCCAGGGACCATGCATTATTCATCTTTGTATTGTGTTTGTGTCCACCAAAATGGTCATAACTGGATGAATAGACACTATCTGTTCCAAAATATTAATTCAATTTAACAAGAGAAAATATAATGGTGGAAAGTAATGGTTTTCTAATGATGAAATTTCTGAAAAGATGAAATGTTTCATGAATGGTATCCTCCAATTAGGTTGTAGACTGGCCTTATCCAAGCATCTGTAGACCTATACTTCCTTCACTAAGACCACTTTATAACCTTGATGGGTTTCTCCACAGATCTGATCTAGAACAGTGGTTCTCAAAATGTTTTCCTGGGACTAGCAGCATTATTGCCACTTGGGATTTGGCTGGAAATACAAATTCTTGGGCCTCCCTTCGAGTCCTAATTAACCAGAAGCTCAGTGGAAGGAAGCAGCAATCCACATTTCATGTAGTTCCCCAGATATTTCTGTTGTCCCCAAATTTGAGAACAATTGTTAAGGTCAGGGAACGAGCTAACATTTGTTACCTGACTAACTTTTTGCCTTTACATCATATGGTGACTGCAAGAGCCAGCTCTCCGTGGGAATTATAGCCAACATGCATCGTCTCTGTAGCATGAGGAAGTGGCTTACTCTTTTAAACCTAAGTTCCCTTATTTGTATAATGGAGTAAAATGTTGCCTACCTCAGGAGTTGCTGTGAATATTAAATAAGTTAATCAATTGAAAATGCCTAATACAATTTGTGGAGAAATTGCTTAGCACAATGCCTGCTGAAACAATTTAGGAGTTTTGTTTTGTTTTGTTTTTTGATACTTTGCTATTTCTACTGTGATTGCTATACAGCTCTGTTTAATATCGCTACTGTCATTACTGTTAGTGTTACAATAAAACTAAAGAGGTAGCTATGAGGTGTTGTATTTATTCTTATATTAGGTAGATGGAAACAGGCCAGAAGAGATAGATTAATAGGATCATAGAGATTACAAAGTGAAACTAAGATTAAACTATGGGTCAGTTTGATATACCAGTGAATACAATTTTCAGAGTAAATATTACTACTTATATAACTTACATTTCAAGAGAATCAAAATAGTAAAAGAAATGGTTAATTCCTAAATGAAAAGGAAGTTCAGTCATTTGATGAAAACTACAGATACTATTAAATAATGCAAGGATAGTATCTTTTTTGGAGAGTAGTAACTCAGTATGTCAAACTGGAAGCATGGTTAAAAGATGACAATAAATATACAGTCTTTAGGGGACTATTGATATTTTTCTTTTGAGATTTATTTGTAGTTATGAATGTCAACCCAAACTCAAGTGTGTAAAAGAAATTATGTATTTTTCCCAAGTATTCAACTTATTTTCTATTTTGAGTGCCCATATCGCTGGAGTTGAAGACTTTAAGTCGCTCCATCTGGAGTTCTTACTCAGTGCCCAGATGTTCTGATTATTTAACCCTTGAAATAATCTCCCAACATGGGAATCCTGAGATTTTCTTCAACCCTCTGGTCTTCAGTCAGGGATCCATTCCAGTTGTCATTGAAACATTCCCCTTTCCTAACTGCTGACTTTATTCAGATTCTATTGTTTTGTTGCTATTTTCATACCAATCCTAAAGTCATGGTCATCTTCTCTGGCTTCTTTGTCACCCTGGGCATGGAAATCCTTGGAAAGTTATCTGCGACCCTTATCTGATTAATGCTGAAAACATCCATTCCCTGATATATATAAAATAGCCTAAATACTTTGTGTTATAGAAAGTGAGCTACTGAGAGGACAAATATATATATATATATATATATATATATATATATATATATATATTTATCACACACACACAAATCAGTCACATTTACAAACATAGCATATTTTCTGTAATATTACAAGGCTTAAGTCATACGTCCTTCTAAATTCACCTTCAGTCTGCAGTTACCTAAGCCTTTTAGCTTTCCCTCACAAAACAAATGAATAAGTAACCATTCAGATGATAAACTAATTCAGTTCACTGGAGCAGGAGAAACACACAGTTCTAATATGTATACTGTGTTCGGCAACAATGAAAAAAGTTTGTATATGCACCAGCGCAGACATTCAAATTTTTACCCTGGAGGAAGATGAGGAGAAACATATGGTATTCAAATGTTAGTAATTAAATCTCAAGAAGTATAGGGAAAAAAAAAAAATCACTAAACACTCCTGCAACGTGGAAAAAAGGAGAATATTAATAATGATTCATACATTAGTGGGGAGTTAGGGGAGAAAACAGGCTTAAAAAGAAAATGTGAGTTCAAATTGATAAACTTATCTCAAATGGCAGAAAGAAGTTCAAAATGCCAGCAAGCCTAAGTCTCAGCTGTTGGGAAGAATTGACTTGTAATACGATAATCGGCACTGGGTCCCTGCACGCTCATCAAACACACCTACACATACACATACTCATGCACACAACCTTTACTTTTGATATATGATTATAATAACCTTTAGGCCATAGAGTACAGGTTTATTTATTGCAGCAAATAATTCATACACTTGTTTCAAATTTATCTTAATAATTAAATTGATATTTTCATCATCTATGTAAATGAAGTGGTAGTTTATCAGACTGAACAAGCTAACTTCATGATTTGAAACTCACATATCTAATCCCAGTGTTAAACTAACTCATAAGATTGCTATTGACCCAGAAAGAAAACAAAGAATATTCACAGAATAGGTGCTTAATGAGTATTTATCTTAAAAAAATGAATAAATTTGAAAAGAGTGAGGGAGGGAGAAGGAGAGAAGGAGGAAAACTGGAAATAAAGGGAGTGGAGAGAGGGAGGAAAGGGAGAAAGAAAGGAATGAAAATGAAGAATTAATTTTCAGAAGCTCCAGTGAGAGAAACATTCAAAACTCCTCCTTGATACTATTCTATTATGTTTAGTTATTTCTTCCTTCAACTTAAACATAACTTTGTACTATGGTATCCGCCAAGTTTTCATTTAACAATTTTTCACAAGAATCCTGTTTATTTCAGTCGTACCATATTCTCTCATTTAGTTTAACCCCAGAAGCCATTTCTAAAAACTCACTTTTCTTTGACACAGATTTCAATAGCTACCCATGAACTATTAATACGGTCCTCTAAAGGATCCATGTTTCTTTTCAATGTTTGCTTCTACCACCATATTTAGATTGTTATATTCACCACTTTAATGGTTTTCAGGCATTAGACTCCCTGTAGACGTACCTACCCAAAAGGCACCCAAAAACTATCAGATTAATTTCCCTCAATATTACTGGCTTGTTGATACTTCTTTCAACGGTTTCTCCATTTTCTGCAATATCATATCCAAATGTGTACCCTTAGACTGTTCACAATCTGTTCCTCAACTTCATGTCCAAATCAGTCTCCCACAATTCCTAGACATAAAAAAAAAATCTATCTTTTATGTAAGTTGGCTGCTAAATACTACTTTCATATTCCTTCTTTGCCATCTTTGTTTCTGGGGTTTCCTAATGTGAATATCCTGAGACCCCTTTCTGTCACTTTCACTTTATGAATGTTACTTCCTTTTTTTTTTTAAGATTTTATTTATTTATTTGACAGAGAGACACAGCAAGAGAGGGAACACAAGCAGGGGGAGTGGGAGAGGGAGAAGCAGGCTTCCTGCGGAGCAGGGAGCCCGACGTGGGGGCTCCATCCCAGGATGCTGGGATCATGACCTGAGCCGAAGGCAGATGCTTAACGACTGAGCCACCCAGGCACCCCTATGAATGTTACTTCTTATCTAAAGCTCATCAGCCCCCACTCCTATTGCAAGTTTTCTGAGCCAGCACAGTGCATGGTGAGCTCCAGCTCAGGTAGACCCTGACCATAGCTACTGTCAGCACTCCTAACCAGCACATGCCCTGTGGTGTTCAGTGTTTCTAGGTAATATTTCCTGGCAGATTTCAATCACCTCCTTGTTGGAGGTAACAGTAGCTAACAGGTTTGACCAACAGGCATTATGGCATAGTTAAACCAGACCCAAGTGTACACCTTTTGTCTTCAGCACTTAATCTCGAATAAATTACTTAGCAACTCTGGGTCTCAGTTTTTTTTGTTTTTTGGTAGATTTTTGTACGTCAAAAGGAGATAATTACCATATTGCCCTGATAGTTATATTGTAAAGAGTAAATGAGTTGATGCATGTAAAGTTCTTTGAACAATACTAAGGCATAATAAATGGTATTTCGAGTTTGGCTAATACTAATGACCACTATCATTAGTATTTGAAAATAACCAGTGTTTTCTGAGAAATTGGACATGATATTAATGATTTACATATATTATGGCATTTCATACTCATAACCCCATTTTATGGAAAGGCAAATGGAGCTTAGGAATGTCTAAACCCATCTCTGTCTCACTCTGAAATTCTGTTAATAACCCCACACTATGCAGACTTGCCATCAGTTCCTAATAAATGGTTCTGATTATTTGTATTGACTTCATCATCTTGTGAAAAATAACAGTTAATATAGCAAAATACAAATTTTAAGGCTCTTCTTAGTCTTTTGATTTCCATCTTGATTTCCGACTTTTCTTTTACTTCTGTTTTGCACACTAATTATTTCAGTGACTTTCCACAATATCGTTTCTAGTTGTTTCAGGTCTTTAAAGATTTGTGATACTCCTATTTATGAATTTAGTCTCACTATATGTTGAATTGATATGTCTAAAGCAAGATTATAAGATAACAAAGTGTACTGGGAGCCTGGGTGACTCAGTCGTTTAAGCGTCTGCCTTTGGCTCAGGTCATGATCCCGGGGTCCTGGGATCGCGTCCCACTTTGGGTTCCTGGCTCTGCAGGGAGTCTGGTTGTCCCTCTACCCTTCCCACTTGCTGGAGACCTCTCTCTCTCTCTCTCTCTCTCTTTCTCATATAAATAAATAAAACCTTAAAAAAAATGAAGGGGGGAAATCGGAGGGGGAGACGAACCATGAGAGACTATGGACTCTGAAAAACAAACTGAGGGTTCTAGAGGGGAGGGGGGTGGGAGGATGGGTTAGCCGGGTGATAGGTATTAAAGAGGGCACGTTCTGCATGGAGCACTGGGTGTTATGCACAAACAATGAATCATGGAACACTACATCAAAAACTAATGATGTAATGTATAGTGATTAACATAACAATAAAAATGAAAAAAAATCTGCAGTTCAACTGGAGAGCCCTACTAACAGCAATGAAAAATGTCCCTCTGTTTTGTGAAGTTCAATGATTATCGAGGAAGAATATTTCATCTCATGAAATAAATGACAATAAAGGCACAAAAATTAAAAAAAAAAGATAACAAAGTACATTAAAATAGTTGGATTGCAAGGCAACATAAAACTAATACACAACTAGCAAAAATTTAGTTTACAGAAAAAAAATCCAGAGCTTGTCTGTTAAAAATATTGTCAGGTACTAGAATATGTGTTCTGTGTACAAAGGGGGGGAAGAGTAAAATGTTCTCCTGAGTATAGTGCCATATGTGCATTAGGTCTGACTTTTTCCTATGAAGGTATTCATGTGTTTGTGTAAATCCAATGTGAAAACAGGTCTATCAAATGCATCCATCTATGTTGTCCTACGATTATGTAGCTTCTGAGCTCTAACTACAAATACAACCAGACTACCTCAAGAAATCAGACCATGTAATATATAAAGTGAAAAGGCACAATAGATAATTTGAGAAAACTTAAGATGCTTAACATCTGTTAAACCTTTGAAATAACATTTACCTAAATTATTATTACTCAAACTCTACTCCAAAAAGAGATTTCACTAAAGAAACTTCAAATATTATGAAACAGATATTTAAGAGAACAAAATTTTCAGCACTCAACATATTTCCATTCATTGTCACAAAGAAATATTAAACATTTTATATACTGTTTTGCCCTCCTTTATCATGCTTTGGACCCTTGAGCACTTCAAACATTTCTTCAGCAACATTCTTTTTAGCTGAATATACTTATTAAAATCTTTCTATCAATCACAATTCTTCAGTTCTTTCAAAGAATCTGACTCTAATCTTAACTTGTTCTCCATATCCTGCTGGTTCTTTTAATTTTCAAATTAATGAAAACCAACATAAAAACAAATACATTTTACTGCACAATTTACAAATATCTAATCTTTTGTTTAACTGTTCTATTAACTGTTTTATTAACTCATCTTGCATTAGTTTTCTTATCCCCTTAACAAGATTTTTAAATTTTCAGAGAAAATATTTATGATGTTTTTTTTTCCTAAAAGATTAAGAATTACAGAGTAGGTTTCTCAATGACTTTTTTATTTGATTAAGATAAGAATTCCATTATTTTCCTTCACCTTTCAATCATATAATAAATGGTATAGGCAATACCTAAAGAGAATGTATCTAACTTGAAATTTATTTCCAAACTAAAATGTGCAAGAGTTATAAAACAGAGTTTTTAGCAGTTAAACTGCAATCTGAATGCAATTGGAATCTAAAGCATTTGTATTTCAAGTGGTGATTTCTAAAGGAACTGTTGATCATAATTATACTTAGTTTATAAGATTTCTGTGTCAACTGTGCTTTGTAATCAACTTTATCTTCTGGTTATGGGTCTCATCTATTGACTATATTTTTCACTTTGTATATTCCTGATGCTCTGGCATCGGGGCCTGGCACTGACCAAGAGAGGGACTGTCCATCTCTGGTTGGCCATTCCCTAGAAATGACAAACAACTTTCTAGGAGTGTGCCATTCCCGTGCAAAGTAATCCAGAGCCCATAATCTCCCTATCCTCACGTTCTCCATCTGGCTCTTATACTTTAGATTAATATTCCGTGTCCTAGGGCGCCTGGGTGGCTCAGTTGGTTAAGCGACTGCCTTCGGCTCAGGTCATGATCCTGGAGTCCCTGGATCGAGTCCCGCATCGGGCTCCCTGCTCAGCGGGGAGTCTGCTTCTCCCTCTGACCCTCCCCCCTCTCATGTACTCGCTCTCTCTCATTCTCTCTCTCTCTCAAATAAATAAATAAAATCTATAAAAAAAAAAAAAAAATATTCCGTGTCCTAATCACCCTAAGGCCAGTAATGAGACAACTCAGTGCAGCCCGTACACCCCACAGACTGCAACTACTCAAACTAGCCAATCCTAAACCTGCTTATCCTACCTCACCCGTTCTTTCTCATGGAAACCACAACAAAGGACCAGGTTTCCTTCCATTCCTTCTGCCTTCTTATTGATGATCCTGGCGCTTCTCCATGGGCAAGGCATGCCCCTCCCCCACTCCCCGGTCATTTTGGGAAATGTGGTTAACAAATTACCTTTTCAGTGACAAATCTCTGCTGGTCACTTGTCCTCACCAAACCTGAAAAGAATAACACCTAAATTTTACAATAATTGGCACAATGAACTGGGTAGTTTAACCTCAGACTGCTCTCGGCTCAGACAGACTGAGATTTAGATGGCTTTTGGATATAGATTTGTCTTTTGGATTGGGTTGTGATTTTATATTTTGGGCGAGAACTAGGATGGTAATTCCTTTTTCTGATGGCTAGAGCATAGCACAGTGTAGACCACATGGTGCTGTATGAAAACAATTTATCAATTATAAAATATCATAACCTATAAATTATTACTACATCAAATAAGAAAATATCAACAAGCATTTTACTGGACAGGTAATATCATCTGAGATACTGTAAATAAACAAGGAATCACTATTATAAAATGATGTGGGAACGAAGGCAGAAGAAAAATTATTAAATTTCTTTACTACCTACAGCCCATTTGACAAGTCCTTAAAACAGGCAGCATGACATTACTCTAGGGACTCAACTGTCTCAATGTGGATACTTTGCTAAGGGCAAAAGGCAACCTTAGCCCAACCTCCAGGATCCTGTAAGTCTACTTTAACATATAAAAATTCCTCTAGAAATTTCCTTTATCTCTAACCCCCCCAAGACAAGTGTTGGCAATCATACCCCAAGCATATGGCCCACCGATATACATCTGAAGTGTCTCATGACTAAGGTTTTATTAGATGGTAATAAATGACATTTTCCCAACAAGAGCTAGCCCCTCAAGGTCCTGGAAACCTTGCTTCCAAAATTCCTTAGAGACTTAAGCTCTCCCTAACCTTCTCCCAGTTTGAAAGTCTATGGCCCCGGCGCAGCTCTTTCTGCCCACGGGTCATGTCCCCATGCTTTAGTAAAACCACCTTTTTGCACCAAAGACATCTCAAGAATTCTTTCTTGGCCGTCAGCTTCAAACCCTACATCTTTCCTACATCATAAGATATATAAATGTAGGTCATGTTTTCAGTTTTAATTATTTGTAGTCATCCGTGCTTATTAAAACTATTATATACAAGTAAATAAACACACTTAATTTTCAAAAAATTTTTTTGTGAAATTGATCACTTGACCTTCTGGCAGTGTATGAATAATTTACTGGGTATACATAATCACAATTTTTATTAAGACTTAATGGCTTGACTTAAGCTAACATAGGATCACACCTCATCTAGAATCAAAGAAAGGGCCTGGATGAATAAAAACAGTTAACCTCATTTATGAACATGCATTTCTTATTTTCTTCAGTCCCTTAATAGTTAGTATTATAGATTATATATAATGTGTCACAGCATTACATTTTCCTTCCCTCATATGTCTTTACTTGTAAATATTTAAAACCTATAAAATAAATATATACCATTTGTTCACCTATCTAAATCCATTAATTTTTAATTTTTTGCAATATTTAGCTCCTTTTACCTAAATGCACATACACAATCACACACATAATGTTTACACACACACAATAACACACATGCTGAAATATTAAAAGATAACCTACACAATTTATTACTGAATACGTATCTACTATAAAATAAAACCCATATTTTCTTCTTCCTTTAAGATACTGGTATTTTTAAAGAGTTCAGGTCAGATGCCTTATATGTAGAAATAAGTAGACCACACAAATGAGAATGAGCATTATTATTCAGAGCTTGCTGTACAAGGGAGTCAATCACCATCATTTGTGTTTTGGCACATTCAAAGGCAGGCAGATGAGTGGGGAAGTATTATAGTGGAAAAAAAGAGAAGGCTTCAAAGATGCCCTGATTGGTGGCATTTACCTGGGGAAGCTGTTAGCTGGGCTAACTAGAAGTGAGGTAACACGTGTGATTCGTTAAAGGTACATATTTGGCTTTCTCCTGTTAACCCTGAGTTAAAAGTGGGAGCAAAAATTAGGGAAGCTGTCAGTTATTAATTAAGTCCTGGCCATTTGGGGCCATTTTTTATAAGGGTTATTGTTTTACTTCCCAGACTGGTTGCTAAAGAAATGTTCTGATATACTACAAGTCTTGTAGAGAGAAGCTAGGTTGACTTCCTGGACTGGTTACTGTAGATAATGGGTTGACGTCCTGGGCATGTTGTTCCAGATTGTGGGTCAAAATTCTATTTTTATGCATGATCTCGACATTGTCCATTTATATATTCAGTCTCTCATGTGGGATATCACACAATCTTGATATGTGTGATATGTCCTCATGATTAGAACTACATTGAACCTTATTGCAGATAGCATTACCATGATGTATATTTCTGTTGCATAACATATGTAGGTGGATATATAAAGTCTGTGTGTCCCAAAATTTATTCGTTAAGTTGAATCACTTGGATAAGATGTTCGCCAGATTTCTCCATTATAAAGGAATTTTTTTCTCTTTGCAATCAATAAGTAATTTGTAAGGTGATACTTTGAGATGTTGTAAATATCTTATAAATATCCTGTTCTTCAATAGTGTTTTATCCAATGTTAGCTCCATTGATGAATATTACATTGATGGGGCAAGGTATCTTCTACCATTCTTTCCCTGCATATTAGCTTTCATTGCTCTGTTACAAAGAACTTTCTCTTTACCCTCCTCCTTTCTTTGTTAAAATATCATTGTGGATCCATGGAAACTTTTGTTATTCAAATTTTTAAAATCCATTAACATCAATCATTTTCTTATTTCTTTCTTTCTGTGCTTTTTTTTTTCTTAAAATACACAGTCTGTCCTAAATTTGTCCCATAAAAACACCTTTGAACCAGATTCTTGCCCTTTTCACACATTCACATTAGAATTTGAATACTCCCTTGCTTTCTGGAACAACATAGTCCATGCTCATCTTCTACCTTGCCTCCCATAAATATGGAACCAGCCATTTCTCCAAGGAACATTGGTGCCTTTTACTGGAACATATTATTATTTTGTTTTTAATGCAGAGAAAACTGAAATAACATTTTCTACCTTGCTGGGAATATTTGTTAAGAAAAAGTATATTAAAAATAGTAGTAATCTTAACATTAAAAATTCTGCAGTAACCAAATAACCAGTATCAATATCATATATACCTCTAAATTACTTAACAATTTTATAAGCAGTCACTGGTTTATTGAACCATATTGATATCTGTTCTTTTCTTTGCATATGTAAGTACACATGAGTTTTCATGGACTAAATTGATAAAACGAAATAGTTAAGACTTACAAGAGACAAAATTATGTTAAATCAGATGTTTTCTTGACAGGGACTTCCCTTTTGTAATATAGTAAATAAAAACAACAATGCCATTTTTTTTTTTCATATTTCTGGGTATGGGAGAAAAATGCAGGAAAAGAAGGAAAATATTTTATGTAAATTTTTAACTACTGCAGGCAGAGGAAATATTTGCTGGTAGTTATGAAAATTTTTGGACTAAATAAGTAAAAAAAGAGGAAGAACTTCCTCACACCTAGCACAGATTAGAAAATAATTAAGTTTAATTATTTGATTATGTATGAGAATGATGTATGAGAACTGTATGAGAATAATGCAGGAAGATCTCAACAATATTTTTTTTTTTTTTGGTATTCTAACTGATGCATGATAAATGAGATATAATTTAAATAACATATACCACATAATAGGCTTGTAAAAGAAAAGAAAAACAGCATGATTTAAAGACAAGTTTAGAAATCAATTAAAATTTGAACAGTTCATTAAAATAATTTTTCAATTTAAATGTGATCTCTTCTATCTTTTATGTCAAGCAGATCACATATTTCCAGCATATTGAACTATCAATAACTCATGTAATATTTTTCCTAAACCCAGAAAAAAAAATACTGTATAAGCAATAAATTACTGGGTTGCTATGAAATGATGGTAAAACAAGTTTCATTTAGATTGAAGCAACTGACTTTTCATTTATATTAAAAATAATAATTTATTATGAGAGTTGTCTACATTATTTCCAAGCTTTTTCTTCCCTTTTAAAAAAAGGACTCTTAAAAACATTGAAGATATTCAAACATATGTTTTGATTTTAAAAATTAAATGCATGCATTTATTTCATATTTTTTTACAACAACTCTGAGCTCATTGGAAAAGTTACTGAAAGTGTTGTATATATTAAAATATAAAACCAGATAATATAGATGATCTTCAAATTGGTTAAAGAAAGAGGAAAAGTAGAAATTCCATCCAGCCCTGTTTGATATCCATATGGCACATGTTTATTGATTTAATAAACCTCTATTTAGCATATACTGAAAATGGATTAGAAGGAACATGGAGGGTCACCTGGTGGCTCAGTTGGTTGGGCAACCCACTCTTGATTTTGGCTTAAGTCATAATCTCAGGGTCATGGGATAGAGCCTCCAGTTGGGCTATGCATTCAACATGGAGTATTCTCTCACGCATCCTCTCCCTCTGCCCCTCCCCCTACTCACACACCTGTGTTCTTTTGCTAAATAAATAAATAAATAAAATCTTAAAACAAAAAAGAACATGGAAGTGCGTGAATGATAGTAATCAGAATAAAAAAGCATATCTACTATATGCCTGACACTGTTGTGTTTGACTGCCTAATCAATCTTCCCGACATCCGCACAGGAAGATACCAATGCTGGCACCATTTCAGAGAGGGGAAAATGAAGAGCAGGTAAATCGAATAAGTCCTCTGCAATTGTTTAATCTTGGGTGGTGAAGCTGAGGCCTTAAAGCAGTGTTATTCCATCACCTCTTGTCCCAAATCATGAAATAATAAGCTTTGAAAATAGCTTAAGAACAATATTAGTAAAAAGAGAGATACATGCAAGATACAATATTAAAATGTCTACATGTTTTAACAAAAAAAAATTTGTTTGAAACTTAAAAGAGAATGATGAGATAAGCATACTCATTTTTGTTTTGCCATTTTTACATAATAAAACTTTCTTTAAAGTTAGGCAACTTGCCAAAAAATCCAGAAAGTATTGGGATTGGGACTAGCTTCCAATCTTCTCAAATTAAATTCAGTTTTATTTTTGTAGAGACATAAAGCCTACTAATGAAAATTACCAGGAATGTGACTGGCTAAATAAGGGAAGAGAGCAAATAATAATAATGAACTCATATATAATGCCTACTGTGTGCTATACACTTCCCTAAGTGTTATATACTTCAATGTGTGTAATCCACAGAACAACCACGTGAGATAAGTTTTTATTATTAACCCCACTTTTGAGATGAAGAAACGAAGAAACAAAAAGAATAAATAAATTTCTCATGGTCACAAAACTAATAACTAGTAAGATCATGTGGTTTAGGTCCAGAGTTCTTGCTTCTAAGTCCAAGGAAATTCCAACTGTCAGTTTTGTGACTGGGAGAGCTATTGGTAGAAAGAGAGAAGGCAGAGAAAGCAAATGTTGTCTCAATTTTTCCCCTAAGAAATGAAGGTAAGTAAATGTTTTACATATGTTGTGTTTGAGTTATCAAAAGATATGTTATCCAAATAAAAATAACATCTAAAGAAAAATAATATATGAGACTAAACCTTAGCACAGGAATCAGAATAGACATTTGTAATTCATTTACTAGCGGGGTTATTTAAACTGAGAAAATGGAAATAATAATACTATTAACAATAATCATTGTTATTGTAAGTATAATATATACTACAATAATTCATTCCTTTTATATTTATTTTGTAGTTTACAGCTAGAGTTCTCGTCACATATAATCTTATTTAACCTCATATATTATTTAACTTAATCTCAGAAATAAAGCTGCATATGAAACAGAGAAGAATGCCAGGACAACTCAGGAAACAGGCAGTCAGGAATAAGAAATAGTTGTAGAGATGAGAAATGAATCAAATATAAACCAGATTTCAAGGGTTTGAGTTATGAGTGGATGATGAGCTAGTGAAATTGACAAGTTCTCTACATTTTCAAGAGGTTTGCAGAGAAAGAAAAGAAAAAGATTGAGAGATTAAAGAGTTGGTCAGCACTGAAGAAAATAATAACTCTTGGGGTAGAACAAACTGGAACATATTTGGAAACAGGAAGAAAGAACTAGTGAAGAAAGATGAATTAAAACACATAAGTGGGTAAAATATGGTAAAAGGTTTTTTGAGACATGAGTGAATGAGATCTGAACACACCATCTTCCCTTCCCAGTAGAGATTATGGGCAAACTGGTAGATAAGGGAAGGTTCAGTAGGAAATATGGGGTAGGAATCTAAAAGTTTTTGAGCTGGCTGGCTTCAGAAAGGTAGCTGATAAATTAATCTGTTGCAAATATGGAATGAGGAATGAGGGGAGAATATTGAGAAGAAAAAATGGCGTAGACGTGTAAAGAAGTGCATTACAATGTCAAGAAGAGAACCATTTTCAGTAAAGATTGTGGCATCTATTGGTCAGCTTTCTGTCTAAAGCACTTTTAGTAAGAATGTAGTTTTTAATCACTTCAGTCTTTTAAAATTAAAAATAAGGGTCATATTTCACTGCAATAATAAAATTATTAGATATTCATTTAATTGTTGTGCTAAGTAGGCAGCCAATGGTAAAATCTAAGAAAGACTGAATGGATTCTCAAATGGGCCAGTAAAGGATTTCTGTCATCATAAAATGTTAAATGGAAAGAGATTTTTAATAATAATTACCATAATCTATACTGGAGCTCAGAGAAGACAATAAAGTCAATCACTAAATGATTTATCATCAATTAATATCGCAGTGTCCATAAAGACCTCACTGTTACTCTATCTCATACTGAAAGTTATATGTGTAACAAATTAATTTTTAAAACTCATTTTTCTATTTATTTTAGCTCTATTTTCATTTTAATTTGTGAAGCTACTTTCCACCTGTTTGAGTGTCCAAAATATGCTGCATAGTTCTTGTGGGAACAAAAAATACAAAAATCATTTTAAAAAGAGAAAAAATAGTAACTGAATTTTACTACTTGTAATACCTAATTTCTTTATAATTTGTGGATTACACAAAAGTACTAGGAAAATGTAAGCCTGAGATTTTCAAATTTTCAAATGAATCTAAATTAACTGTAGTGCTTTAGCAAAACATATGTTTTTTTTTTTTTTAAAGATTTATTTATTTATTTGAGAGAGCGAGAATGAGAGAGAGAGAGTACATGAGAGGGGGGAGGGTCAGAGAGAGAAGCAGGCTCCTCGCCGAGCAGGGAGCCTGATGCCGGACTCGATCCAGGGACCCCAGGATCATGACCTGAGCCGAAGGCAGTCGCTCAACCAACTGAGGCACCCAGGCGCCCAGCAAAACATATGTTTATTGAATCTCCTAAGGAGTTCTAAGAACAGCAAGATACAAATTATGTACAAGAATTAAAGGGAGGAGATGAAGGGAAGGGCACCTAATTTTTTTGTGCCAAAATCACAGATATATAGTGTCCTTGTGCAATAATGATTATTTTCATTATTGCTTCAGTGTAGAATTATCCTATATACTGAATAAACATCGAGTATATATGAGAATTCTTTATCAAAATTTTAGCTGAAAAAGTAAGGCGACAGAAACCAAATGAAAATTGGCTTTCATTTATAACCAAAATGAAAATTCATTATCTAAATATATTATGCCCTACAAAAGCAAAGTTCACAGTGGTCAATTAAGATAAAACATGCAGTTTTTATATAGTTTCTTATGCCTGCTATAACAAATTACCACAAACTTCAGGGCTTAATACCATACAAATTTACTCTCTTACAGTTCTGGAGGCCAAACGTCCAAAATCAGTTTCACTTGGCTGAAACCAAGATGTTCACTGGACCACTCTCTCTTAGGGGGCACTAAAGGAGAATTTGTTTCCTTACCTTTTCCAGCTTCTAGAGTTATATTCCTTGACTCACGGACACTTCTTTCAGCTTCAAAGTCAATGTCAAATCTTTTTCTCTCTGATCCTGTTTTGCTTTGCTTCCTTCACATGGCTTTCCTCTTCTATAGTCTGTGGCAAATGGTTCCTTTATAAGGATGCATGTGATGACATTTAGGGCCCGTCTAGAAAATTCAGACTAATCTACTCATCTCAAGATCCTAACTTAATTTCACTAGCAAAGTTCCTTTTGCCGTATAAGTAACATTCACAGGTTCCATGGATTAGGATGTGGATACATTTTGGGGGTCTATTATTCATCTTACCACAGCATGCAAGGCACATCATAATCTATATTGTGGTATCTAATGTGTTTTTTTTCTTTATCTGGTGTATTAAAAGGAAATTGTGAGGAAAATGTTTAATAGTTGAGAGCTTGCATACTGAAAGTAACATATCGTGTCAGAAAAGCGTGCTTGTACAAACCCATGAAAAACAAAGGCTGAGCTCCCACCCTAAGACTTGTCACTTACTTTTCCCACAAATCTTTACGAACTGATAACTGTGTGGGCATCTCCAGGCCACAGCCCTTCTGTCAAGGACACTACATAGCTAGTGTTTGCCCATGAACAAAATAATAGAAATATCACAATGAAAGCAAAATATCATGAGATCAAATCAAAATCAAGAATCAAGAGGCTCCAAAATGCAATGAAAATAATGTTTGGAAAAAGTTATCAAAAGTCCTGAGAAATTGGCAAAAAGATAGACAAAATTGGTAATTAATCATATTTCACATATAGAGACAAAATACATAGACAAAATTGGTAATTAATCATATTTCAAGTATGTGTTTTGTGACGGTCTGGATTAATGGTGTAGACCTAATGTTATTTGTCAGACATTAATATCAGAAATGTAAGTGTATTTTAAAATATTTGTTAGAATCACAAATCACAAATCAGTAAGGACAGCTGGCATAAACTTTAATTTCAAATAAGAATAGACAATCATGTTTTGGCCAACAGAAACCTGGACACATTTTGGCATAGGCTTATCATGGCATGACAAATATGCAAATTCAGTTTTTCACAAGTTCCCAATCAAGACATGGGTTACAGTGTCTATGTGCCACTAATTGGGCTATTTCATAGTTAATGCTCCATGTGTTTATATAATGTGTCTTCAACTTTTATATAATGTGTCTTCAACTAGAAGTTTTGTCCTCATGAGATAGAGCATAGCTTAGGTATAAGACGTAAGCATGCATAGCAATGAATATTCTGAGAAAAATATTGTTTCCCTTTTGACAATAGCAAATCCAAGTGTTCAAAGTGAATTGTGTTCTAAATTCACTCAAGCGAATCTTTTTCATCTATTGAAATGCCTAGCATAGCACTTGATACATAGAATGTAATCAGTAGAAGTCTATTGAATAGAACTCATTAATGCAATTTGTAAAAAATAATCTGCACCCAGTCAAATAATTTATTTTCAAAACAAGCAAAAAAAAATTATTGCTCAACATCAGGAAATTCTTAGACAAATAAGATGTTGTCATGTTTTACTGTGGAAAAATAATAGCACTCAGTCACAGTTTGAAGACTGTATCCTCCTCATTTTTCATCTACCTTTTAGACTCATGACTTGAATGCATAGAGATCACTCAGATTTCTAACCAGGGCTTAAGATAACTTCTCATAATGAAGGAAGGAGGGAAGATGTTACAGAGGCTATTCTATCTGGGCACATAGCCAACCAAAATAAAAATGACATTTCCGAGTGTAGTTTCAGATAGGTGTAGTTTTTAAACTAAGTTCTGGACACTGGGATATAAAAATTCATAACCTTTGCAATGACTGAAATGAATAGGAGTCAAATTTCTCTCTCTTTTTTTTATTCCTTTGTGCTCTTTGAAATTTGTACATAATGGTTACAGCTGGAGAGGCCATCATGGACTATGAGAAATCCTTGTAAATAGAGTCTTTAACAGGTTGAGTTGTGGATACTGAAATGGAGTTTGGCATGCAAAATATCTACTAATAGTGCCTTTTAGATAATCTACAGTAGAACGTAGGGCAAGGGAACAGGATTGGACAGAGGGAGAAATTGAACTGAGATGGGGGTCACATAATAGCCTCCAGCAATCTCAGGAGCTCTATGGAGCTAGAGTTGTCCTTCAGAAATAGTCTCAAGGTGGGTTTGAAGTGTCTAGGGCTTTAAACTCCTGCATTGATCAGTCACTGGCTGTTGGTAACCCTGGGAAGCATGAGACCTGGGGAGAGGCAGCTCTTGGCTCCTGAAATGACCCCTTAAGTGGTTGACAACAGTGTGCTGACAGCTCATCTAACTGGGAAAACAAATCCTTCAGTGATGGAGGTCTAACAGTGCATCACAGTGTCCAAAGCAATGGCATCATGTTCAATGGGTAATAAAATAGAGAAGTATCATGAGTTCTGGACCCCTGACAAAAGCTTCCAACCTTGGACTGCCAACCTCTGGACTTCAACATGACAGAAAAAAATTCAAATGCACTCTCAGTGACATGTCCTCTACCAGGGTGGCTTTTACTAACCATCATTATGACAAGGAGTTCCAAAACTTTATCTCTAATCTAGATCAAGTACCACAATTTATCATAAATAAAATACTTGCCATTTCCAATTGAAACATGAGGGTATCTTTATTTCAACGTGATCAAACTAAAGTGAACATCATACCCCACTAAGCAAAAGATTTTCTTTTTGTACTACCAATCTCAGTATATGGCAAAAAAATCCATGTAGATGCTCTAATTTCACAATCCAAATTCTTATTCATAAAGCAATTAATGAGCTTACCTTTCCTATACCATCTCATGAAATTCCTCATCATACATTAAAAATTCCCTTGAGTTATACAAAGGGGTTATTTTCTCTTTTTTCTCTGTTTTGTCCATATCATTCCATCTTTTTGTATCCTCCTATACTCCTCTCCAATTTACTTCTATTCCCATTTAATATCCCAAGTCAGATTTTTCTGGTCACTATTTCTGCATTGTAACAAAATTGCATTTGTGTTATTTATATCCAAAATAAAGCACCATAATCTCATTACATTATTGTGTCTCCAGCACCTACAAAATGTCTGGCCCATAATAGGTCTATATTGATATTGAGGAGATAAATGAGTGCATGCATGAATGAAAGAAACCCTTGATTCTATCTATTCCAGTTTTCCCCCCTTTCCAGTTCAGTCTTCACAGGTTATAAAAGTAATGAAATATAAACCTGAAAAAATATATTTGGATCAAATAACTGACCATGACAAATATTAGGAAAGGTAAATTGGACTTAATTATTTAGACGATGGGGAAGAATTATTCAGGCAAAACCTTGAGTTTAAGTTCCAAGCTCTAATCAATTAAAGATAACCAGAATGATAATTGCATAACCCAAATCTTACTAGACGTGTGTGGTCAGTGTTAAGTTGTGAATCATTTAACAGAAGGAACTCTGAAATCCAGATGATAGAATATCAACTGTGCTCATTAACTCTTCAGATGACATTAAACAGCAAGAGGGGAAAAGGAAAGAACTTGAAACTAAGAGAATATTCTAACAATTTAAAGTGACCTCTAGGAGTAAACAGACACACAGAACAAAATGCATTAAAGATAAGATGAGGGAAATATAACTGGAGAGGAAAATATATTTCAAAATGCAAAAATGTAAGATGAGCAAGTGTGGCAGATACATAGCTGAGTGTCATAGTAGATAACAAACTAGCCATGATCAGTGGTGCAGCTCCAGGGAAAGCAAATATAGTGCTGAATCCTAAGAAGAAACAGTGCACTCAGACATGATGCAGTGATTCCCAAATTATATTTTCAGTGTTTTGTTGGTCTTTTTTTTTTTTTTTTTTTTTAACACTCTGCATCTAGGAGCTTTGTCGAAAATGTAGGGCAGATTTAGAGGAAGGGAAATATAATCTGTTAAGTGGTTAATTAATAAAGGAAAGTTCAGAAAAGGAAAAGGAAATAAGAGTGACCATACTGAGGGTGACTGAGAGTTATGCTCTGCAAACGATGGTGTCCAGCCCAGTTCCCCCACGCTTTAGAGTTTGGAAGGCGGTAAGAGCAAACAGTAACACAATGGACTAGATGGTGAGAATGATTCCCTATTAGGCGTTTTGTTTTTTTAATACCAGCATGAGATGCCACAAAGACAAAAACTGGAACTGATTATAATTTTCTTGGAATGCTTTAAGTAAAATTTCATTGAATAGAAAATGATGAAATAAATACCTTTTTGAATCACCCTTATCCATCATAAACATTTTGATGTTACCATTCTTAGTATTGGTCTGACAGACTGATTTTTTTTAAAAGCAATATTTTCCAATATAGATATTTATACAGAGAAAAGAATGATAGTGTTGTGAAGAGAGTGACTAACCTTTAAGCAAACGTGACACAGTAGAATGAATGCCAGCCTCACAGTGATCTTTAAAAAGGCAATGATGAGGTTACCAGTGATTTGGTGGGTTCTCTGCTGGGAACCCTGCTGATCACATTCAGTGCTTAGTCACATTGAATTCTGATGATGATTCTATAGATAAATACTGTCGGCATTCTCAAGTTTACAATGGAGAAACAGAGTTAACTAGACTAAGTGACTTGCCCACACTCATGTACCTGGAGTATATATCCAAATCCATTTGTTGGACATGAAAATACATGTTTTTAAGCTTTAATAATACAAGAGTATCAGTCACAAAAAAACAGAGGAATCGAGTATTTTTCTTTTTTTTTTTTTTCTCAATACCCCCAATGTTAAGCACATGGTATTTACTTAAATATTTGTTGAAATAATATTATAAATGAAAATTTTGGAAAATGAGATAAGATGAAAGATGCTAACAAATTAACGTAAAGATTGTGTCCTTTTATGATTTTAGATTGGATGATAAATGGACTGAATTGTGTTCCCCTAAAATGTTAAAGCCCTAATTGAAGAAAATTTCTTAAAACTGCATTTAGAATCAAACACTTTTGTTACAAAAATCATTAAGAGTATTTCTAGTAAGGCAGAAGAATTTCTGGGTTCACAAGACCAGATATGACTTTGGACTTTATTCTTTCAACAAACTGTAGAGAATGGAGAAAAAAGTAGGTTATTTACAGAAAACAATATCTACATAGGCACTCAGGTACAAATCTGGTGACAGAAGAAACTTAAGTACATGTGGCATCTCACAAGCAATTCTCAATGAAGTTAGTTTTATTTTCTTAAAATTTTTTTTTTATTTTCTTAAATTTTAACAACACCTAAAACCCTTCTTCATCCTCAATCTTGGGAGCCAAATAGTACTTTCTATGTCCCATACTAGCAATTTTATACTTTACAACAAGGGGTCCATCTGCAGACGTACTGAGTGTTGCGGTAGGAAGTTGGAGTGGCTTTTGTAAAGAAGTCCAAATACCTTGGTGCAAAAAGTTAGCTGAACTGGCTTATTTCATCTCTACGGCAACAACTTCCTCCTCTTTATGAACATTACTTGTTTCTGACAACTTAATATTTCTATTTCCAAGTTCTGCCTGTGCTAAAGGAATAGACAGGGAGATTTGTTGTCATACCGCCATTGTTCTGTTTCTTAAATCCAGGATAAGAACAATGTTCTTAAATTCCCTCTGTGTTTTTATTTTGATATATTGTCTTCTGCTGATGTTAAACATATCCAATTTTCCAATATTCATGTAATATTTACAATAATTGCACATTTCCAGGAAAAAAATAGCATAGATGTAGGACCATAGAATATCTGTTGGTGTGGGAACACGAAGACATCCCCTTCATTGTCATTTTACTTATAATTATCTTTCTTTTCATTCTTAATATCACTTTACAGTCTATGATTTTGGTGGAGAGAAACTGGTCTTACCCTTAAGAGAACTATCATGACATCTGAGGTTTCTTTAATTCAATGCTCAATTAGTAAAGAATTTTTAAAATGCAGGGCGCTGCCTGAGTAGCTAAGTTGGTTGAACAACCAACTCTTGATTTCGGTTTAGGTCATGATCTCAGGGTCTTGGGATCAAGCCCAGCATCAGCTCTGCGCTCAGTGGGGAGTCTGCTTGAGATTCTCTCCCTCTCCTTCTCCCACTCCCTCTGTTCCTTCCCCACTTGAGTGTTCTCATTCTCTCTCTCTAAAATAAATAAATCTTTTTAAAAAATGTAAATTGCTTTGTCTTTACTTAAAATTCTACAATGAAGAAACACAAAACCATCATGTCATTTCCTTGACTAATCTTTTGAGTTACATACCTCCAGTGGCAAAAGGTTTAAATGAGAAAAATAAATAAATAAACCACATTGAATTTCTTTGAAAAATGGGACTGAAGTATTATAAATGATTAGAAGTAAAAATGGGCAATGGGATATGTAGAGAAAGAATTTACTCTTTACAAAATATAAATTTGTTGATAGAAATTTGGTTTTATATTCTAAACCATTATTTGATCTTTTGCATCCCTCAGGCATAATTTATTTTCTGAGGAGAAAGACTTTCTGTTATGATGTGTTATCTGACCCAATATTTTTAAAGATGTTCTTCATCATTTCCTACAGAAATATGGAAAGAAAAGGCATTTTGATCATCAATGTAGTTGTTTAATTACAACTATGAGAAAGAATATTTGACTGACTTTTTAAAAATATAAACCCCTGGGACGCCTGGGTGGCTCAGTTGGTTAAGCAACTGCCTTCAGCTCAGGTCATGATCCCAGGGTCCTGGGATCGAGTCCCGCATCGGGCTCCCTGCTCAGCCGGAAGCCTGCTTCTCCCTCTCCCACTCCCCCTGCTTGTGTTCCCTCTCTCGCTGTCTCTCTCTCTCTCTCTCTCTCTCTCTGTCAATTAAATAAATAAATAAAATCTTTAAAAAAAATTAAAAAATAAAAAAATAAAAATATAAACCCCTAACAATATATAATCTTAGTTTAATTTTTAATTATTTAGCAATATTGGGAATTTTTACCGTTTTCTGTCTTTAAGTATTGAGCTTCCTTGAAACTGTTTTCCTTATTTATATTTTGAAAAGAAAAATTGCATCAGTATGGCAGGCAAAACTGACATGAGCACTACCCCTTTTTTTCCAAAAACATAAAAATACTGCATTAAAAAACACATTCTAATTCATAACAAAGTTTTTAACATATAGCAACAAAATATTTACAATTTTTCTCCAAAAGTATTAAAACAGGTGACATTTAGTCTTATATAGAACATTAATTATGTTTCAACTAACTTGGTCTCTAAAATGTTTACATGTGTTCCATAAGTGAGTAGTGGCACGTAGATAAAGATTGAAACATAATCAAAAGTAAATTCATTAAAAAAATAAAATGCATAATATGGTCTCAGAATAAAGATATTTCAAAATATCATTTTAAAAGGAAAGATTACATAGAGACTCCATATAACCAATATATTAGAAAAATATAAAGCCCAAATCTCATTTTTATAGTCCAAGTAAAATATCTCAGTGTAAAATAATCTTAAATAGCATGTTATGCTACACTCATGGGCAAAGCAAGACCAATTTAATTTCTTGTCAGCTACATAGCTCAGGCAAATCAAGTGCCATTTTGTGAATATCATTTTCAAAGTGAAAACCTTTTTTTTTTTTTTTACTTTTTAAAAACCACAACAACCGAATTGTTACACAGAAACTCATCATCTTTGTAGGAAATTCCATTTTTGAAATGTGCATCTGATAGAACCCTTGTAGCTGAATTTCACTGGTTTTTCAAACTCTTAAGTTGCATTATTTGAGCCTCTGAATCTTAATAAGCTTTTACAGACTTATTTTTTGCTGTTTGAGTAGCACTTTCCATCAATGTTAATGAATATTTTTACAACATAACTTGTAAAGAACTGTTCTGTCCATTAAATTAGATGGAACTTTTAGCATCATCTTGAAAAAAAAAGATGCATCAGCTGTTTCCAAGCACTTCTAAATATGAGATGTATAACTTCTAGAATACAAAATGAAGTTGGCAGAACTCACATAAAAATGCTCTTGATATTCTCACACAGAGTTTTCTAAGACTAGTATCAATGGTGAGGGCAAAGGTTACATAAAAAAGGAAGAAAATATTGAAAAATCTGAGGAAAAATAAGTAACACTTGGTAAATATGTTTGCAGCCAAAATGGGTGGGGAGCAATATTGAGCACACCTGTCAAAGATAAAGAAAATTTAGCATAATATAATGACCTTGAGACAAATACAGGCAGAGATAGACTTAACATATATGCGAATACATATCTTTGATAAAGTTTTGCATTGCTTTTTCTTCCCAGAGACTTAAGGAATATTAGGAAGAGTTTTAAACATGATTAAATTGAGACTTTCTCTTGCTGAAACTTTTTCTTGCTAGGGGCTCTGGGAAAAAAAATTTATGTAACAGGAAGAAAATAAATCTATTATTAGTTCCTGTTGTATAAGAAAATGATATTTTTTGTATTTTTTATAAAAATGTGTAAAGGGAAGGAAATTTTTGTTCACTGTTTTCACTGCTCACAATATTAATAAAAATATTGTATTTGAAAAGTAAGAATAATTGAAATAACTCTTAACATTTACTGAATTAAACTGGTGGAAACATTAATAGAATAAATATTTTATCACACCATGTTTTGAGTCTACCTACCAATATTTAAATTTAATAACTATATAGTCCGGAATGTAAAAAATTGAACACATGTAATAGGCAACTTCTTTCCCTCAATAAATCTAATGGCAAGTGAATTATGTTTTTGTGTAAGCAACTGAACTTCCTCTGTTTCAGAGGCTTTGGAATAATACATCAGAAAAGTGATGGAAAACAAGTGTCTCCCATGCCATAAAATTATGGCAACATAAAATACATTGTGAAGTCATCCTCTGGACATCAATGAAAAATATATCAAAATGTCTGTACGTGTTTTATGTTTCTCATCCTGCCGGAAACACATCCTCCAGTAAACTACAAAAATGTGAACAAGTTTCAATTAAGCATATCTTCTATTTTATGTGCATTTCATTATTCAACCAGTGCTCAGATGAACATTAGGGATAGTCAGTATATTCTTCCCAACTCTGTCAATATTAAAATTTAGATCAGATAAAAATCTAACAACTTAAGCTTTTATATATAGTCTCATTTTAGACTTGACAACTAAATCTCCAGGCTCCTCAAAGTATTTCTATTCTAAAAATCTTTAAATTGTTTTTTAATTCATCATGGCCGCTTGGTTTTATCAGATGGCCAAGACAGCACATAATATTGGGCATTAATTTAAGGCCATACACCACAAAGTACATTTGAATTCTTTTATTTATTGAGCTGTTTTTAGATTAAGTGACTATATATTTGCAGCAACTGAGATAAAACATATGAGAAAATACAGGTGCATAATCTCTTATCTGTGACTACAAAACCCAAAAACCTCTGAAAACTGAAAGTATTCTCATAACTCAATGGGCAATATTATTTGACCTGCTCTGCATTCACTTCGGAAGTGAAAAAACAAGGTTATTCATAGTTTTTCTTCCCCACTTAGTGTGAATATTCATATGATTTTCTATGAACATAACACTATGCTTGATGATAGACCCCACCAGGACTGTTAGATACACACTATATGCACATAGTGCTGCCCCGAGTATCTCTGAAATTCTAAATTCTAAAATATATCTGATTATAGGTTTCAGAAAAGACATTATGATATGTATAAAGATTTAAGGACACTGGTTGATCTGCATATGTCGAACTATCCTTGTATCTCAGGGATAAATCACAATTGGTCATGATGTATGGGCCTTTCAATGTGCTGCTGTTTGTATTTTATTGAGGGTCATTGCTCCTGTGTTCCAAGGATATTTACCTGTTATTTTCTTTTCTTGCAATGCCTTGGGTTTTGATATCAGGGTGATGGTGGCCTCATAAAGTGAATTTAAAGTTTTCTCTTATTTTGGAGAAGTTTAAAAAAGATTGGGTTTTGTTTTGTTTTGTTTTGATTTTTAATGTTTGGTGGAATTTACCCATGGAGCCATCTGGTCCTGGGCTTTGCTTCGGTGGGGGGTTTTTGATTACCAATTCAACCTCATTATTTGTTATTGGTCTGTTCAGGCTTTGAATTTCATCTTGATTTAGAAAAAGTGGTACACACACACACACACACACACACACACACACAGAGGCATATTATTCAGCCTTTAAAATGAAGAACATTCAGCGATTTGTAACAATATGAATAAACCGGGACGACATTATGCTAAGTGATAAGCCAGACACAGAAAGACAAATATTGCATGATCTCACTTATATGTGGAATTTATTTATTTATTTTTTTTAAAGATTTTATTTATTTATTTGAGAGAGAGAGAGAGAGTGAGAGAGCACGAGAGGGGGGAGGGTCAGAGGGAGAAGCAGCCTCCCTGCTGAGCAGGGAGCCTGATGTGAGACTCAATCCTGGGTCTCCAGGATCATGACCTGAGCCGAAGGCAGTCACCCAACCAACTGAGCCACCCAGGGGCCCTATATGTGGAATTTAAAATAGTCAAAGGTAGAGAAGCAGAAGGTAAAATGTTAAGTTACTAGAGACTGGGGTGGGGGGAATGGGGAGATGTTGGTCAAGGGGTACAAAATTTCAGTTTTGCAAGATGAATAAGTTTTAGAGATCATCATTGTAATTATAGTTAATAATACTGTGTTGTATACTTAAAATTAGCTCAGGGTAGATCTTAAGTGTCTAACTATATACTCAGAAAGAAAGAGAATGGGAACCTGGCTGGCTCAGTTGGTGGAGCATTTGACTCTTGATCTCAGGGTTGCAAGTTTGAGCCCCATGTTTTTATTTAATTTTAATTTTGTTTTTATTTAATTTTAATTTTAAAAAATTAAAAAGTTAAAAGTTAAAAAAAAGAGGAAATGGTAAATACATAAGGTGATAATACATTAACTTGACTGTGATGATTATTTCATAATGTATATGCATATCAAATCATCAAGTAGTATAACTTAAATATATACAATTGTTAATTGTTGATCATACCTCAAAAAGAAAAAAGATGGAAGGATAATATTCTAGAGTAAGTAAATAAAAGGAGTCTTAAGTTTTCCTCATATTCCTCCAATCTGAGCTCACTGTAGCAAGATCAGAGCTATGAAAACCTCTCTGACCTTGGAACTACATCTCCTACGGTCCTCCCTAGAAGTCACATCTATCCGGATGACATCATACTCACTATTTCACTTTTTGGGCAGCTCATTATCCATATTTGGAACCTGGGGTGTCACCGGAGCCCTCTCTTCTATAGCGGTAGAAATGAGCTCCTGTGAAATAATTTTGTTGGGAGAAAATATTTCCTTTCTTCCCCAGTCAAAACTCCCCATGAAATGCAGCACTCAGATCTGATCACCCTAGCCTGAGCTAAGGTTACTTCAGGAGCCCCCAGACTCGTGAACCTTTGTCCACGGTTGTTCCCTTAAATTCTCTTCTTAATAAAGTTATTGGTATAAGTTGTGTCATTACTTTTATTAAAACCTTGCCATGGTTCTCATTTTCATCAGAGTAAAATACAAATTCCCTCTGATGACCCAAAGGACCTTTTCTGTCCAGGCTCACCCACTGCTTCTCTGACCTCCTTTTCTATGACACACTCTTATTTTCTCCAGCTACATTGACCTCTATATAGCTGTTCTTCTCACACAGCCTATGACTTTTGCACTATTTCCTCTGCTAAACATGTTGTTTTCTCAAATGTCCACTTGGTGAACTTTCTCACACCCTTCAATTTTTGGCTGAAATGTCACTTTAGGTTGTGAAGGCAATCTGGCTGTGACATCTATCACCCCATTGATCACCAGGGTGGATTATGCTGATCTGGCTGGCTAGGGGGGTGTCCCATTCCTCCCTCACCCCTTGTGTGTCCTTCCCAAAGCTGCGCACTCCATCTAAGAGGACAACCTTCCCCCATAGAGGAGGACTGTTCTTAAGCCAAGGATATAACAGTAGCTGCGCTCTCTTGCTAGAACTTCCAAACAAGCTCTCAAGGTCCATTTGTAGGAGAAGGTAGGCTACTCAAGGTTCCAAGACTCCAGACACATCCAAATGAGGAGCTACAGGTGGCAGTCTGCCTTTCTTAAAAAAAAACAAAAACAAAAACAAAACAATAAAATGACACCTCTTAAATGAAGGTTATTGACTTTTCAAGTTTCATCCATCTCTATATTCATTCTCTGCACTCTAAATGCCCCTTAACTGTTGCATGTCTTTTTCCATAGTACATATAATCTTCTGACATACTGTGTTATTTATTTATTTAATAGGCACAATAATAGGGATTTCTGTCTGTGTTGTCAAGTTTATATGATAGTTTTTGTCATACAATAGGCACCCGCTAAATATTTGTTATATGAATGAATGACTAAAATGATGGGATTGATATCAATTTTACTCATCCTGAATTCAGAAAGTATTTGATAATTAGGAAAAAAAACACTGGATGAACAATTAAGAGATCTGTTTTCTTTTGTTTGTTTATTTGGTTTGTAAATGATTTTGCTCACTTCTGACAAGTTACTTAATATGGGCTTCGGTGATATAATCTATTACAACAATAGGAAAAAAAGGAAATTGGATAAATTAATTTCTAATTTTCTTTTCTTCTCATTTTCCACCCTCTTCCTCTCTGAGTGTTCTATAGTTTTCCATAAAAAATATAGGAAAAATGCCCAACAGTCAGTTTACAAATATTTTCAAATCATGACATGTAGTAGTGATTGAATAAATAGCTTTTGAATAAATAAACACATGGATGGATGAAAAATTTCAAGTGCATCATTTTAAATATTCAAATGATAAGTTTATGAGTATATTTTGGAAAGTAATTCTGGGACTAAATAGAAATTGGAGAGACACTGCCAACTCTTCCATGGTATGAGCATTGAAAAGGGGGCACCACCAATATAAAAGCCATTGATGGGTCACATTCTACTAAGTGCAATGAGAAATGATCCTTGTGGGACTATAGAAAGGATACTTATGGAAATGTGCCATGCCTGGGTAATTCTTTCTTAGTCTTGTTAGTCTTAGAAATGCATCTGTAGTTGAAAATGCATAATGGCCTTTAGGAAATAAAGGATGACCTAAGTTTTCACAATCTTGTTCTGATGAGAGTAAGAAGAAATGCTGCCAACAATTAGTCCATGTGTTGTATTTATGAAAATGTTGCAGTCCCTGTCTTCAAAATAGATGATGACGTAGTAGATTAATTTGTACTTTCACTACCAATTTGAAAAATAATTGAATTCCACACACCAGCAATTCATAACACCCTTGGAAAGTTAGGCAAATGTTAGTTTAATCATACTGTTACATAATTTAAAAAAATAATTGGACTTGTCAAAGTTCATAATCAGAAATATCTTGACTCAGAATTAGTGGTTTTGTGCTATTAATAATTATGCTACAGTAAAAATAATCTCTAGAGATAAATACACTTAAATGTATTAAATCTATTCATATATGAGCAATATGTTGCAGTGAGAAATATTAGAAAGAACTTTGAAAGTATTTTTTTGGTCTCAAATGTGTGATAGATTATATCTGAGTATTTTCTAAAAGTTCAGGGTAAACCAGGAAGGAACATAATCTGCAGCACATGGGACAGACAGAAACAGATTAAGAGAGCCCTATGAAATTTGTCAAATCAAGAAGGAGGAAAAATCCAAGGTAGCCTGAAGCAATAAACATGCAGTGGAAAAATGAAACAAAATTTGAGCGAAGCCAAGTCCATAATCTATGATTCTAAGTGTTTATCATATCAAAGGGATATAAATAGTAGGGAATAAAACAATATATGGAGGCAAAATATCTGGGTTTTAGAGGTTTGGAAAGGGCAGCAAAGGAAGAGATTCAGAAACAGACATGGGAAACCTGAGGATAAAATATATGTGAAACAAGCATCCTTTTTTGGGTGTCTGTCATATTTTGGGTGTCTGTCATAGCAACCTAAAGGACCCATGTAGAGCTGACCACATCCTCCCTCCACCATTGTGGGTGAGATGTTGTTATTGCTGTGAGCATCTGGGGTTGAATCCCTCCGGGACCCTTAAAGAACTGTATAGAGCAGATGTTAGAATTGTCCTGAATAGGACAGGAGGGTGGGACATTTCTCCATTGACTCCCATCCCCAGAAGACAAGCTTGTTCCCAGTAGTCTTAATGTCCCTGAACTTCTGTGTGGCACCTTCAGGAAGACTGAGTGACCCTGTTCAGCTTTAGAAAAAAGCTTCTTGTAGAAAAGCAGAGAAACTTGACTTTTCAGGTGAGACAGTCAGCCTACCAGATATTGTCATCAAAGCTGTGCTGAAATTGAAGGGGTGCAGCAGTGATGGGATACGGGGTTTTAAAAGCATATCTTGCATCAGGTTAGCTTAATATTATATATTTTTTAATTTTATAAATCATGTTAATGAAACATAACCTCAGTAAATTCATTGCTCAAAAATATATTATAAAATGCCAATATACCATTTCTATAAATGATCAACTATCGAGTGCATGCCTATATTCCTCCACACAGAGCAGGTTTCATATAAAACAATAGTGCATTCATTCATTAATTTCTTCATTCATTCAACATATAGGTATTGAGAGGTAACTATGGTCAGGCACCTTTCAGGCAAAGAGGAAACATTGAGAAACAGGACAGATAAGAAACTGCTGTCGGAGAGACTTTTTTTTTTTTTTTTTTTTTGATGGGGAAGCAGCTCCCCGGTCTTACTTATGCAAAAGGTATAACCTGGTGAATATTCAAGGACTGGCAAGGCCATGGGAAATCCTGTTTTCCCAAATAAAAATTAATATATCTCGTGTTAGGGCACCTGGGTGGCTCAGTCATTAAGCGTCTGCCTTCGGCTCAGGTCATGATCTCAGGGTCCTGGGATCGAGCCCCTCATCGGGCTCCCTGCTCCACGGGAAGCCTGCTTCTCCCTCTCCCCTCCCCCTGCTTGTGTCTCTCTCTGTCAAATAAATAAATAAAATCTTTAAAAAATATATGTATATATATCGTGTTAAATGTTCTGTATTCATTGATAAAGTACAGTGATTGAGCAGGTCATGAAAATATATTTGATAGGTTGCAACCCCATTTAATTTTTAGCTATTTCATATAGTATATCAAATTAAGTGTTTAAATATAACACATCGCATGCCAGTAGTTTGAAGACAATTGAATGCAGGCTCCTTGACTTAAATTTGAATATTGATTGTTCTGGTGATAGTAATAATGGCATCACCAACTGATAAATAGTTGTTCAACAGACAGGTAGGCAAGGAGAATTTATATATTGAGAACTTTGGAAGAGATTAAATGAAATAAGAGCAGAAAAAAATTAAATTAATAATGAGGTTAAAAAAATGATCTGTAAAGCCTAATTCCTTAGTCTGACATGTTATAAATCAGACTCCCTATATAGGAGCCTGAGTATACCATTGCCCAGAAATAATTTTTGCAAAGAACTTAGTACAGTAGTTAGACATTATGAAATCTGGGATGCTGAGGGGTTCTGTCACTCCAGGTGTGGTATCCACAGGTGAGTAATTTGTTATGCCTCAGTTGCTTCATCAAGTAAACATAATTTTTTACATTTAAAATGTCCTCAAAAGTTTCATAACTAAAGTGTTCTCTAGAAGTTCTCTGTTTCTGTAAGTAATTCTTGAAAAAAAAAAAAACTGGTCCAATCATGGTCTATATTGGTGGAAATTTGTTGACTTGGACATAGCTATAAGATAAGCCTTACTTTGCAACAGATCACATACATCTTAAAGCTAAAAATATCACTTTAAACTTCATATTTATTTTCTCAATGCTTATGAATCAAGATTTATACAGAAGTAATACGGGGAATACTTAAAATGTGAACATCAGAACTGGTCAATCAATATGGCTTCTATTGAAATATATACATTTACTCAGGATGAACAACCATGCATCATAACTTAAAAGAATTGGAAAAGACACCAAATGATAAAGCGCACTTTAAAAATATTTCCAATGTCTTTTCTTTATAGTTGTGAAGGGAGAAAAACCATATCTAAGTTCATACATAGTTTATGTGACAAAGGAAACATGTTTTGAAAAATACAATGCACACTTTACTCTCTCCTGGGACTTTAAGAATTCTTCCCCTTGGAAGAAATACGTTTACCTTTAATGTGAGTAATGGAGTTTTAGGGTTCAATATTTGAACCACCAAAAGATGGTGCCATTCTTTCATCTGCTGTCTTTTAACTCCAAACATAGAACATTCTCTTTTGCTTTGGTTTGTGATATGAGGACTGCTCCTCAACAAACCCTTTCCTTTCTTTCTGCCTTCCTACTATTTCTTCTCATCAGGGGAACCAGATGGAGAGCAGAAAGAAAGGAGTTGGAAGAAAGGACCTAATTCTGTTTTATTTGCATGCCGTTCCTACCAGCTCTTCCCCACGATGAACATCTGGCCGGGCAGCAGCCCCGCAGCTATGGGTTCCAGTTCCAGATCCTTCAGTCCTCAGGGCCAGCATCAGGCACCCTCCCTCCCAGAGGTACCAGCAACAGCCAGGCAATGGTTCCTCCTGAGACATCTCAGCCTTGTCCTCAAGAGGTCCCTTTTCCAGTTCTCCAGGTTTCCATGAGCACTGCATCCCCTAGCCTGGTCTGTCTGCATCTGAATAGTCCCCTTTTGGCTTCCCAACCTGCCAACAACTGTGAAACAGTTTTCCCTACATTACATTATGTCTTTCAAAATACATAATTTGGTATTTCTGTTTTTCTGACTGATACAAAATATTTCTTTAAGTTTATATTTTCATTACCTTTACTTTTTCATCAAATCTCAGGATTTTTTTCACCCAATCACAGAAAATTGTGAAGGCTAGAACATAGAGAAGAGCAGTATGACAAGCAGGAGGAAAACAATAGGAAATGGAGGAGAAGAATAAGGAGAAGGAAGAGGAGGAGGGGGAACAGGAGAAGGAGGTAAAGGGGAAACAAGCAAATACCATTGCACTGTTTTACTACTAATTTTGAAAACTATCTCTTCCTTTCTACATGCTGTTTTTTAGGAGATGCATTGCTTTATGTAACATTGCTCTGTGTAACTTAACATTTACATAAATTTCTCTTATTTTTATGTCAGACAATGTTGATGTGGAAATGGGGTTCAGAGCAAATGATCAAGAAAGAATTCTTGGGTCGTCTTTGTTGCAAAAAGATGATTTTATTAAAGCATGGGTACAGGACCCATGGGCAGAGCTGCACTGGGGTTGTGAGAGGAGGCCAATTATATACTGTCAAGTTGGGAGGGGGTTAGGGATAGTGTAAGTCTCTAAGGAATTTTGGAAGCAAGGGTTTCAGGACCTTGAGGAGCTAGCTATTCTTAGGAAAATGTCATTTATTACTGTCTAATAAAACCTTAGTCATGAGACCCTTCAGATGTAAATCAGTGGGCCATATGCTTGGGGATGACTGCCAACATATATCTTGGGAGGTAGAGATAAAGGAAGTTTCCAAAGGAATTTTTATATGTTAAAGAAGACTTACAGAATCTTGGAGGTCAGGATAATGTTAAGCTAAGATTGCCTTTTATCCTTGGCAAAATATCAACATCAAGGCAGCTGAGTTCTTTTCTTTTTCTTTTTTTTTAAGATTTTATTTATTTATTTGAGAGAGAGTGAGAGAGAGGGGGACTACAAGCAGGGGAGAGGGAGAAACAGGCTCCCCACCAAGCAGGGAGCCCAATGTAGGCCTCGATTCCAGGATCCTGAGATCATGACCTGAGTTGAAAGCAGACGCTTAACCCACTGAGCCACCCAGGCGCCCGCATTTCAATTTTCTTATAACACTTTTAATCATAAACATGGACCTTTATTTAAAATTTACCTTTTGAGACAATCAGGTTGAAAAATATGACTATCCACAATGTGAATCAAAGATGGGATTCGCATGTGCATTAAGAGAATGAGAAAAATGATAATACTCATGATTTCAATATTCATAGCATATTTCCAAGGCAGTTGATGAAGTAAGGTTTGAGAATTTTTTGTCTGTTTTAGTATCACATCAATTTTCACTGGCAAATCAGATGCCGAAAATCTTTCAGTGAAATTTATTCTTCTCAGTCTAACACATTCCACTGAAATTTTTCAACAGAATAACTTATGTGGGGAGTGAGGGCAACATTTAATTTTAAAATAGTATTAAATTATTATGTAAGAAAATTTTTGATTACATAAGTTATTTGAACAGTAGATGTCTGCATTCTTTTGAGAAATATTTATTGAGTACCTACAGTATGCAAGGCACTGTAACAGGTGTTATGAGGGAAGAAACTTCTTAAAACATGTGTAATCCAATGCATAACTATTTTACATAAATAAAGACCTCTTAAATAGATTCTTTATTTTTCATGAAACTTTATTTGTTTTTTCGTGCCTCTGCTTCAACTGCTACATAATCCATAGCAGCATCCAGAAAGTAAATGGTGAAAGCAGCAGATCTGCCATCTCTTCTCAATTCTGGAAAGGCATTGGTATTCCCAGGAAATAAAAGTCAGGTGATGTGATTGATCTATGCTTCTTGTAAAACTGGTCATGATAAGCTTCCTGGCAAACAAGTTAATGGCATTTGCTAAACATGGCTCCCCTGGAGATGTCATGTAAGTTTGTGACCATCTGAGGATGATGGAGATGGTTTATGACTGAGATGGCTTTTTTGGGTATAATTTATGTGGCTGGTATCATTTCTTGGAAACCTCACATATTAATCTGGGCCACAACATATTTGATGTCAAGAAAGCACCTGATTAGCTCTGTTGCTGTCCCTGACATCTCCCGGCATTGTTTGTGCCTTGTGATTTTTTTTATCCTTGTAACTATTAGTAAAACCTAATTCTGGTTAAAGACTCTAATTTGTGTGTAGCTGATTTCATAGTCTGATGCTTTGCATTATTACATCAACTGTGTATTATTCAGGGTTCTCCAGAGAAATTGAACTAATGGGCTATATATTTATTATCAGGAATTGTCTCACATGATTATGGAAGCTAAAAAGTCTCAAGATCTGTAGTCAGCAAGCTAGCGACCCAGGAGAGTTGATGGTGCAGTTCCAGTAAGAATGCAAGACCCCAGACAGGGCCAATGTTTCAGTTTGAGTCTGAAGGCAGGAAAGAACCAATGTCCCAGTTCAGTGTAATCAGGAAAGAGGAGTTCCCTCTCATTCATGAGAAAGTCAATCTTTTTATTTTATTCAGGCCTTCAACTGATTGGATAGGCCGACTCACACAGGTGGGGGTAGCGGGCAATCTACTTTATTTAGTCTACCAATTCAAATGTTAATCTCTTCCAGAAACACTCTCACAGACACATCCATAATAATGTTTGACCAAATGTCTGAATATCCATGACTTAGCTGACACATAAAATTAACCATCACACTTAGTGTTCATCCCTCCTCTTTTCTGAAATATTGAAATGATATACAACTTTTTCTACACCTTGACTTCCTATCTAAAAATAACTTCGAGAACTCTCTCTCAATTAAACTGAAACGATGACGATCTCTTCTCCTTAATGGCCGCATAATTTTCCATGATGTGTATTACCATGGCACACATAAACCATTTTTGTCTACCTATTTTCTTATTGATGATAAGAACTCCATTTCTGGGGTGCCTGGGTGGCTCAGTCGGTTAAGCGTCTGCCTTTGGCTCAGGTCATGATCCCGGAGTCTGGGGTACGAGCCCCATATCGGGCTCCCTGCTCTGCGGGAAGCCTGCTTCTCCCTCTCCCACTCCCTCTGCTTGTGTTCCCTCTCTCTCTGTCTCTTCTCTGTCAAATAAATAAATAAAATCTTAAAAAAAGAAAAACAAAAAAACTCCATTTCCAATTTTTGCTATTTAGAAATAATTCTGGGATGAATATTCTTATGCATATATCTTTATATACTGTCAGTTTTATTTCTTTTGTATATATTTCAGGAGTCAGATTGCTGAGTTTAATGACCCGTATATTTTTTTTATTTGAGTAACTGTTCCCTGAAGAAATTCCAAAAATGTGTGTGGACAGTCTTATACTTTAAACTACAACATGAAGGACTCTCATACATTAATTATATAAATTCTATACAGAACAAATGTTCTAAATGTTTGTGAAGTGTAAAGATCTCCTCTCAGTCATTGTTCCTTTGCTATTGAAAAGCCAACAGAATTTTGTATTTCAGTTTTTCATGAATATATCAGTGAAATGTTTTTTGCTTTTCTATTCTTAAGCTCTGGTCATCTCTTAATGATTTCTATGGAACCATGACCTAGAGCCAAATGATTCAGGGGGGACATGTAATATCTTTGAATAATCTTCACTTTAAACTCTGAATCTTCATCCTTTTTGGAAATCTGTGGGCTTCAATTTTCTCTTTCCCCAGGGTTAGTTATTTCCCAGGAAGCAACTTATGAAAAGTGGCTCCCAGTAGCATTTCCCCACATGTCCTGACCTAGACTCTTTGGATCTCCAAGTATCTCTACCCATGTCTGAATTCTAGAGTGAGCACATCTAGACTCTAGAGTTTGCATCCACACTGTAGAAGAGACTATTGATCAAGAAAAGTGTAACCTTTTACAAAAGGCTACTGAGTAATTGAGGAGGAAAAGATTTCTGAAAATTCTATGAAAGTTGCCATCATGGAGTCATTGCTGTAGTGTTAAAAGAGTAGTGAGATCAAAATGCAGCAAAGAGTTAAAGGACTGGCAGGGAAATTTGATATTAGAAGAGAAGAGAAGACATTACATTGTAGTGGTAGCAAGGGAAAAGTATTTTGAAGACTAGAAAATCATGAGATTTTTTGTAGTTAAAAAATGATTTCAAGGAGAAAGTTTTGAGAAGCAGGGCAGAATAAGGAAAACAGAACAAAATCACCAAAGATGACATGGAATGAACTGAGGACACAGATGAAGGAATTGGCTTTGGTGAAACTAAAGGTCACTTCCCTTACCTATAGCCTAACCTTCCCTACTTGCTACGTAACTGGTCCATACAAAATTTAAATATAAATTAGGTAGCTAAAGCTTTATTTTGCCTTATATCTGTCTTCTCCTACCCAATCAATTATTTCCCATCTGATTTTTTGTTCTCTATATGTTTTATTGTATAACTTAAGAGAAAGTACCAGGGGGTTAAAACAATTTACTATTCACTGTATGATTGATTTTTAAAATAGTATCTTATAGAAATGTGACTTAAAGCTAGTCATAGTACAAATTTAGATATTCATAAAAACAAAATAACTTTAACTTGATTTATATTATATATTATATGTTTTATTATATATAATATATCTAAGATTATATATTTATAATTTCTTAATATAAATATAATATATATGTTATATATATTATATATATAAAGTAAGGAACTTATATTAGAAAAAAATCTTCAAGGTCTTCACACTTTTTGAAGACATTTAAGTTTTTGAAGACCTTTAAATATATATGTGTAATATTTTGGAATATATTGTAAGTGTATGCCATACATTTTATAGATGTTATTATATTCCTATAGTAAATAGCTTTAAGTATTGTGAAAACACAAAACACTGTATATAAATTAGTGTTTTTCATATTTTGCATTGTCTTCTTCATATCCCAAATTTCCTGTTCATAAAAATATGTCACAATTTTGTTGTCATTTATGAGGTTTTTATGCTGTTCATTTCTTGATTATTTTTAGGCCCTGTGTTCACATGCACATGTAGACTCTGTCAATACATCAGAGCATTCTATTTTAAATAGAGTAAGTGATATGCCATAGTTCACACAAATAATGATCTAGAATTGAATGGATTTAAAAATTTTTTATTCATTCCTGTTAAAGATTCATATGCGCAACATCTTAGAGGTGCGTATTACATAAAAAAACAAGTATTTTAGAAGTGTTATTTGTATGTTATAATATCACCACTGATCCTTGAATATAAGTAATAATTAGCCAAATATTAGCATCTTTTGCCATTGAGGTCTAGTATTAGTGTTTTCCAGAGAAATGGAACTGATGGGATCATATTTTATATAAATATAAAATGAGGTTTATTTTTGTGTGTGGTGTAAGGTAATGGTCCAATTTCATTCTTCTGCATGTAGCTGTCCAATTTTCCTAACACCATCTGTTGAAGAGACTGTCTTTACTCAAAATGGTTGAAAGACCTCAATGTGAGACAAGAGTCCATCAAAATCCTAAAGGAGAACACAGACAGCAACCTTTTCAACCTCAGCCACAGAAACTTCTTCCTAGAAACATCACCAAAGGCAAGGGAAGCATGGGCAAAAATGAACTATTGGGACTTCATCAAGATAAAAAGCTTTTGCACAGCAAAAGAAATAGTAAACAAAACCAAAAGACAACCGACAGAATGGGAGAAGATATTTGCAAATGACATATCAGATAAAGGGCTAGTATCCAAAATCTATAAAGAACTTAACAAAATCAACACCCAAAGAACAAAGAATCCAATCAAGAAATGGGCAGAAGACATGAACAGACATTTTTCCAAAGAAGACATCCAAATGGCCAACAGACACATGAAAAAATGCTCCACATCCCTGAGAATCAGGGAAATCCAAATCAAAACCTCAATGAGATACCCACCTCACACCAGTCAGAATGGCTAAAATTAACAAGTAAGGAAACGACAGATGTTGGCAGGGATGTGGAGAAAGGGGAACCCTCCTACACTGTTGGTGGGAATGCAAGCTGGTGCAGCCACTCTGGAAAACGGTATGGAGGTTCCTCAAAAAGTTGAAAATTGCTGTACCATCCAGCAATTGCACTACTGGGTATTTACCCCAAAGACAAATGTGATCTGAAGGGGCACATGCACCCCAATGTTTATAGCAGCAATGTCCACAATAGCCAAACTACGGAAAAAGCCAAGATGTCAAATGACGGGGTGGGGAAATTGGAGGGGGAGATGAACCATGAGAGACTATGGACTCTGAGAAACAAACTGAGGGTTCTAGAGGGGAGGGGGGTAGGGGGATGGGTTAGCCTGGTGATGGGTATTAGAGAGGACACGTATTGAATGGAGCACTGGGTGTTATATGCAAACAATGAATCATGGAACACTACATCAAAAACTAATGATGTAATGTATGGTGATTAACATAACATAATAAAATTTTAAAAAGTGAAAAAAAATAAAAAAATAAAATGAGGTTTATTATAAGACACTGGCTCATATAGCCTGAGAAGCCCCACAATCACCATCCACAGACTGGAGACCCAGGAAAGCTGGTGGTGTAATTTGAAGGCCCGTGAGCCAGAGAGCTAATGATACAGATTTCAGTACATGTCTGAAGGCCTGAGATCCAGGAGAATGGAGTGCAGCAGAAAACTAATGTCCCAGTTCAGTCAGGCAGAGAGTGAATTCAACCTTCCTCTACGTTTTTGTTCTATTCATGTCCTTAATAGATAGGATCATGACCATCCACATTGGGGAGAGTCCTTTGTGTTAGTCAATTCACCATTCACATGCTAGTTTCTTCCAGAAACACCCCAATAGAGGTACCCAGGAATACTATTTAGCCAGATACCTGGGCATCCTGAGCTCCAATCAAGATGACACATAAAATTAACCATCACAGGTCCCATAAACGTGTTTTATTGGCCCAAGCTCATTCAGTGAAGATCTTAACTTATTCAGAATTCTGAATCTTAATCAGGACTCTAAGTATTTGATCTTTCTGATATTTCTGAATAGCCTACCAACTGAGCTCTTTTTCCCCCTTATATTCCAAATTCTATATATAAAAAAAAAAAAAAACCTTTATAATCACAGTCTATTTCAGAGAAGAGAATGTACCAAATTTCATTTTTCATTTATACTTCCACCTGCTGAAATTGTAACAAAGCATTAAGTCAAAGAGTTGATAGAGGTAAGAGTGATTCAGCTTACCACAGTTAAATTTTTGTTTAATTATACAAGAAAAGGGCGCCTGGGTGGCTCAGTTGGTTGAGCGACTGCCTTTGGCTCAGGTCATGATCCTGGAGTCGCGGGATCGAGTCCCGCATCGGGCTGCCCGCTCAGCAGGGAGTCTGCTTCTCCCTCTGACCCTCTCCCCTCTCATGTGCTCTCTCTCTCTCATTCTCTCTCTCAAATAAATAAATAAAATTTAAAAAAAAAAATAACTATACAAGAAAAGAATGTTTTAATCCACCTTTAAGATACCAACCATTTATAAACATAGTTATAGAATTCTTTAAAAGCTCGTGGATTTATTCCCATAGCTAATTTTTAAACAACTCACTAAAAAAAGATCATGTTATTGATGGATTTTTAATTTTTATTTTCCCATTCAACACAACGTGTTGGATATTAAATTTTGTATTGTCCTTTATGGGACCAAATACATTTGTTACAAAGGGACTATTTTCTCTCCTAAGAAATTGAAATTTTATTAGAAATGAGTATAGGGATCTAAGATCAAGTGAAATGAGTATAGGGTTCCTATTTTCCAATATTTTTATGAAAAAAAATATTTTTTATTTTTCCAGTACATTACTGGTACAAACTTAGCTTAAACTGCAATTCAAAATTGTCCAATGGGCTGGTGGGAATAGACACTAGAATTTTGTTAAGATGGTGAAGAAACTTCTGGGACAAACTCATCTTAAAGGGTAAGGAAGCTGGACATAGTGACACTAACCTAACTAAGCCATTGGAGGAAATGGTCATTGTTTCTGTCCTCAAGTTCTTCTCAAGGCCCTATGGCAAATTTAACTAAATTCAGAAAGAACTATTTCCCTAAAATTGTTTTGAGACATTGAGGCAGAAACAGCAAAACTTCAGTATATTTTATGCCAGAATAAATGGTCTATTCTGTCAAAGGCAGCTGAGATTTCTAATATGATATACTAAAAAGGACCCTTTGGACTTAGAAACTAGAGAATTTGTTTTGACATTTGACAAGCTCCTTCAGAATAGAGTGAATATACAAAGGAAGGGAATGATGACGACTCTTCCAAAAAATTTTGTGGTGAAACCAAGAGATAAGCAGGATGATAGCCTCATAGATATTGAATGAGAACATTGAACACAAACTTCTGTTTTGTTTTGTTCAATGTGTGCCTGTTTGTCGTAACAATGGGGAATATTGAGCCATGTTATATGAACAGAGAATTAAAAAGTAGAAAGAGACAAAACAAAGACCTTGAAGAGAAGAAATTAAGTGGCATGATGAGGTGCCAAGAAAGAATGTAGGGATAAAATCCATAGCAGATGTGAAGGGTTGAGTTTTTGTTGCAAGCAGATCCTTCCCCATTGTAATGGGAGAGAAAAAGAAAGATGAGGGCAGATACAAAAATCCTTATAGAACTGGGAGCTGAAATTTGAGGTTGCACCCATCTTATATTTTCAATATTCTCTATAAAGTAAAAGTGAGAGCATTTAGAAAGTTTTGGTGTACAGAGGAGGAAGGAAGCAGGAATGAAGTTCATATATTTGAAGAAATAATAAATAGATGGCAGATAGTTATCTAGAGACACAACAGTATTTCCCATCTTATATGCTCTTCAGCACTGTGGCATTACCCTTTCCCATCAATAATTGAAATCTATTTCTTAACTTTTCTGAATCTGAGCAGACCTACTGAATGCCTTCACCAATAAAATAAAGGCAAAAATATTCTGTGTCAGTTCTTGATGTAGCCTTTAATTGGGCATTCAGCTTCTACTTCCTGTTCTTGGAAGCCAGCTTCTTACAAGAAGTGCCGATAATCCTGAGTCCAGCATGCTTAAGAAAGCAAAGCCATGAGGAGGAAATGAGATACCATGGATGGAGAGATAGGGAAAGAAGCACCAAAGTACCAAACATCTGAGTTAGGTACCCACTTTGAATGTCCAGCACACTTAAGAATTCAGACTGATCTATCCTTAGACATTATCTGTCTGCAACTAAAAGAAATGATTACTCAGTTGAACAGAGGCAACTTGCAGAACTATGAGACATATTAATGAGAAATTATTGATTTAAACCACTAAGTTTTGGGAGTGTTTTTTACATGGGAATAGTTAATTGGAAAAGAATGTAGAATATGTTGTGGTGGAGAGTTCTGGCCTGAGCTAACCAGAAAAATACAGTAGGAGCTGTGAAGAAGTGTTTTTAATGCCTAAATAAGGTGTGAAACTAAACTTATTTTGGAAACTCTATGTGCAGTTGAGTAAATTCAGCCACACGTAATCATGAGCTAAGTATGAGCACTGAACACAAAGAAAAATATTTGTTCAGAATCTAAGGAATGTTTAGCCAGGACAGGTATAAGAAATGAAAGTCATACAAGAGAGTAAAAGGTCATAATAAAGAATTATTTAAATTATTTTTTTATTATTTTTATTATTTTATTTTATTTATTTGAGAGAGAGAGAGATTGAGAGAACAAGTGGAGGGGGGAGGAGCAGAGAGAGAAGCAGACTCCCCATGGAGCAGGGATCCCAACACAGGACTCAATCCCAGGACTCTGTGATCATGACCTGAGCCGAAGGCAGATGCTTAACCGACTGAGCCACCCAGGTGCCCCTTAAATTATTTTTTAAACTAAAATGAATGTTTCATTGTCTTTGTTTTTACCATTTTTACTTAAACTGTTCTGGAGTGCTGTAAGTCTCCATCATCATTACCACTGCTATCACCACCACCACCACCATCATCATCATCATCCTTACCACCTCACAATATGCTTTTCCACTGAATCTAATCACACTTTCTCTCTATAAAAATAGTGGGTGGAAATCACTATACTTTTCCTTTGGGCTGGTGTGTAGTTTCTAATCTTTCTCAAACCATTGGCATTAATTACAGATCATCATTCTTGGGAGGATATGTTCCATTCAATGGCCTGATTTGGCACTGAAGTTTCTTTTTGTTCCTCCTCAAGTCGATGCTTTGTAATTTAAAATCCAGAAGATTGTATTGAATCTTGAAATAGCAGGCAGGCACTCCTAAGCAACGTTTTCCCCCTAAATAAAGTTATTTTCTTTAATATTTTCTTTTTATTTCTTTTTCTTTCTTTCTTTCTTTCTTTCTTTCTTTCTTTCTTTCTTTCTTTCTTTCTTTCTTTCTTTCTTTCTTTCTTTTTCTTTCCTTCCTTCTTTCCTCCTTCCCCTTCCTTTCTCCCATCCTTCCTTCCTCCCTTCCTTCCTTCTTTCCTTTCTCCTTCCTTCCATCTTCCCTTCCTTCTTTCTTTCTTTTTTTAGGAAAGACATCCTGTATTGTTACTTAGGATTATACCTGAAGAAATTAGAGAAACTATCTAGAACAAGAAATGAACTTTCTCTAGGTTTGCTTTTTGTTTTTTTAAGGCAGTCTTGAGTACATGAAATTGTTGATGTTCTTAAGCAAGCAACTTTACAATGATATGTCACATATATGTTACACCTACATTTTCACCACACTCCTGAACTGTGAGTCACAGTTACAACTGCCAAGAAAAAAGAGCACTTTAAATTTTAAGAACTGATTTTCTGTGTTTTCTCTTTCACTGGCTTCCAGAGAGGAACTGCTAGTCCTTTTTTTATGCCAATGGAAACCAAAATAGATTGAGACTCGTTTACACTGATTGTGCCAAAGGGGAATGTTGTGAGAAGCTGATATAAATGAAGTTGAAATGTTCTTTCTAGTTTTATTACTTCTTAGTAAAAGAATTTCCTTAAGAAAATACAATAATCACGTAACAGTAATCATTTTGAATTAACTTTTTAAAATGAATTAAAAATTAGATTCACCATAAATATATTCCCTGTGTCCTTTAGCAATGCACAGGAGTAAACACTTGATGGAAAAATTTTAAAACACCCATTCAAAGAACTATGCAGAACAATAAGCTGGTACTCACTGGATAAAAAAAAATGTGACCCCACTTTTCTATTCAGTCATGCAGCCTACACAAAATTCCCTAGTTCAGCCATTCTATTAGGTACTGCAGTCATGTCCAAAAAAGAATAAAATATAAGGGAGGCAATTTGTCTTCTGAGGTAGTTTAAACACTAGAATTTATCCCCCTCCATTTTATAACACAATCTTGATAGATATTCAAATTTACTTTTATTTACATAATTGGGGATTAGACAAGTCCACATTTATATTCTCTTTCCATTTACAAATGCCTTATTCAGTCATCTATTATTGTCTCATATTCTTCCATAAGGCAAGGACCCCATACATCATTACTATGTGATTTCAATACTACTGTCCATCCTCTAACATGTAGACTTTCATCCATACACGGAAAACACGAGAATCATATTATCTGTGTTGTAGTAAAACCAGAAGTGCCTGATACGCCACTCCTTCCCATTAGTAAATTATCTTTGAAAAATTTTAGACAAACAAATGGATATTTTTTTTATTTTTTATTTTTTTAAAGATATTATTTATTTATTTGACAGAGAGAGACACAGCGAGAGAAGGAACACAAGCAGGGGCAGAAAGAGAGGGAGAAGCAGGCTTCCTGCAGAGCAGGGAGCCCGATGCGGGGCTGGATACCAGGACCGTGGGATCATGACCTGAGCCAAAGGCAGATGCTTAACGACTGAGCTACTCAGGCACTCCCCAAACAAATGGATATTGATTACAGTAGTCTCCCTTTCAAGGTTTCAGTTATCCCCAGTCGACCACAGTCCAGAAGCAGATGATCCTTCTTCTGATGTATCCTCAGTAGGTCAAGAGTAGCCCAGGGCTACATCATAAAGCTTATGCCATTCACCCCATTTCATCTCATTCTGTTGGACTTGTATCATCTCACATCATTACAAAAGAAAGGTGAGTACAGTACAATAAGATATTTTGAGATGGGGCGCCTGGGTGGCTCAGTCATTAGACGTCTGCCTTTGGCTCAGGTCATGATCCCAGGGTCCTGGGATTGAGCCCCACATTGGGCTCCCTGTTTAGCAGGAAGCTTGCTTCTCCCTCTCCCACTCCCCCTGCTTGTGTTCCCTCTCTGGCTGTGTCTCTCTCTGTCAAATAAATAAATAAAATCCTTTTTTTTTAAAAAAAAAGATATTTTGAGAGAGTAAAACCACGTTCTCATAACTTTTATTACAATATCTATTATCTCAATTTTGTATGGAGTTGGATGTCACATTGGTAAAACATTCTGTCTCTCAGATTCACATATTCCCAAAAACCACAATAGATAATATAATCTGAATATTTTACAGCTACTCAGAAGTAAGAGTGTCAGAGAACTTGCAAAAAACAGATAAATACTAATAGAATTAAGATTCGGACTTAGTTAAGACCAAATCCAGTATGACCTCCATGCACAAAGAAGTAGACAGGGAGAAGGAGAGTAATAAAAAGCAGTATGAATTTTATTTTTGAGAGAAAAGAGTTAGACCTTTTTTTTAAAAAAAAGGTAGATAATATGTAATGATACATGATTCATTATGAAGTGCTAAATTTTAGTCAATTCAAGAAATTTATTTTATATAACTATCAATAGTAATAGTTTCTAAAAGTTCTTTTCTTTGAAAAATAAAATAAATTGATATGGTCAAAGCATTGCTCTATCTAAACCTACATTACTTAATTCTTCTTCCAAAATAGCTTTGAGTTTTTTATAAGAATAAAATTTAATGATTAAAAAAATCATCTTAAATGTTGTAGTTTCATCTGTGATGAAACTTGTAAGAAAATACTAAACATATAAGGAAATTTTTAATAATTCAACACTAAATATTTAAACATAATATTGGAGCATTTGGATATTATAATTATTAATGTTTCTCTAAGATATAATAAAACTTTCCCAGTTAAAATTGTGATTATGCACAATAATGATCAATCATTCTATAAATAATATTTAACAAAAGTATCTTTTATTGTTCTACATTTAATCAATTAAATGATAACATTCAGGAAATTATGCTCAGGGAGTATTTTATTTCAGACTTGAATTTATTTACTTTTTCATTTCTCTCTAGTACATCCTGCTTGCTGAATAAGTAATTTGTTGTTTGTTATTGTTTTTCTTGATGGCTTAAATGCCTTAAATGCCTTAGCCAGTTATACTTTTGTGCATATTTAAATCAAGTATATTTCTACATTAAAGCTAATTTTTCAAGAGCCCTTAGTGGCATTATTTAGTTTGCCTTCCTATATTATCTAGAACAGCACTGTACAATAGGAACATACTACAAGTGACATACATAATTTTAAATTTTCTTATAGCCACGTTAAGAAAGTTAAAAGAACAAGGAAAATTTGCATGAACAATATATTCAAAATATCATTTCAACATGCAATCAATATAAAAATTATAAATGAGATATTATACATTTTATACTGTATATGAAATTTATTGTGTATTTACATCTCAATTTACATTAGTCACATTTCAAGTGCTCAATATCCACATGTGACTAGTGGATACCATATTGGACAATGCAGTTCTCATAAGCATAAAGTGTTTCTTTTTTTTTTTTTTTAAGATTTACTTATTTATTTGAGAGTGAGGGAGAAACAGACAGAGAGCATGAACAGGAGGAGTGGCAGAGGGAGAGGGAATCTCAAGCAGACTCCCCTCTGAGCACAGAGCCCGATGGGGCTCAATCCCAGGATCCTGAGATCATGACCTGAGCTGAAATCGAGTTGGCCACTCAACCAACTCAGTGCCCTAGAATGTATCTTAAATTACTCCAAATAAATGCATTAAAAAATTGCTTACTTAAGCTAAGTGCTCAAGCATTCTCACTTTCTCTAAATGTTAAAATTGATTTTAACTTTTATAATGGAAAACTTCCCAACTAATTGAAAAGGAAATTCAAAAAAAAAAGAAAGAAGAAAGAAACAAAGAAGAAAGAAGAAAGAAAGAAAGAAAGAAAGAAAGAAAGAAAGAAAGAAAGAAAGAAAGAAAGAAAGAAAAAGAAAAGAAAAAGAAAGAAAGAAGAAAGAAGAAAGAAAGAAAGAAAGAAAAAGAAAGAAAGAAAAGAAAGAAAGAAAAATAAAGAAAGAAAGAAAAGGAGATTCAATAATGTAACAGATCCCTTGTGTGCATCACTCAGCTGCCAGAGTTATCCACTTACGGTGGTATTTCTTCTCAACTCATGTGTCATCCATATCTCCACCCACTTCCACTACTATTTTTATTATAAAGCAAATTAGATACATCATAACATTTCATTCACAGAGTAAGTATGTATCTTTAAAAAGTAAGCCTTTTAAAAAATATAACCACAGTATCTTTAATACACCTAAAATATATGCAAATACTTTAATATTCAGTGTCATTGTTCAAATTCTAATCATTTTATAAGTGTCACAATTTTTTAACAGAACTTTAAAATATATGTAAATTTCTATTTTTTTTTTTAAGTTTCTTTTCCTTTACAGACTTTCATTCTCTTTCTCTTTCTTTCTTTCTCCTCCTTCCCCTTTTTTTCTCATTTTCGTTCATTTGTTGATTAGACTGTTTTTGGTTTCTGTGTTATTTCCATTTTGTTTTGTTTTTAAATATTTCCTTCCTATAGCATTTTCCATATTCTGGATCTTACAGACTGTATTGTTAAGAAGTAATAAAACTGCTTTCTCTGTTCATGGTATACTCCATATATTGGTAGGTGAATCTGAATTCAGGTTGGATTTTTTTAACAAGATTAAGTTAATATTATATCTATGTTGTTGTTTTTCAACAGAAGACACATGGTTTTCATCAGGCAACACATATGATCTGGTTGTCTTTTTTGTGTATGTGATGTTAACACCTATTGGTGATTAATGCATAGTTCCATTATTTCACTGAGGATTGCAAAATAAAAATTCAAATCCAATTGTTCATTCTTTATATATTACCTGGAAAATGTCTATAAAAAGTAGTTTCCCTTCATTTCCTACTTGATTACACAGTATGTAGCACATACAATTTTTAAGAGAAAAACCTAAATACTCCCTTCTTTCTTTTGATTTTAGGAGCTTTCAACACATTCTTTCCTCAAGCTTCAAAAATGAATTTTTAAAAAAATTAACTTATGGGTGTAAATACATTTGATGGATTTATTTTTGGTGATGTCAAGCATGTGCTACCTTCGGCCTGTGGAAGCTTCTTTTAGGTTCCTGCATTTTTTTTGACATGATCCTAGCACTCTTCAAGAGCTTCCTTGCTATTGGATATTAGGATGTTGCAGACTCATTTTGTATATTATATTATACATATTTAGGGGACCAGATGGCTCAGTCAATTAAGTGTCTGCCTTCTGCTCAGGTTATGATCCCAGGGTCCTGAGATCGAGTCCCACGCAGGGCTCCTTGCTCAACAGGGAGTCTGCTTTTCCTCCCTCAGCCTGCCACTCTCCCTGCTTGTACTCTCTCTCTGTCAAGTGAATAAATAAAACCTTTAAAAAAAAAGATATTATCCAGGGGCACCTGGGTGGCTTAGTCATTAAGCATCTGCCTTCAGCTCAGGTCATGATCCCAGGGTTCTGGAATTGAGCCCCACATAGGGCTCCCTGCTCAGCAGGAAGCCTGCTTCTCCCTCTCCTACTCCCCCTGCTTGTGTTCCCTCTCTCACTGTGTCTCTCTCTGTCAAATAAATAAATAAAATCTTAAAAAAATAAAATAAAATAAATTAAAAAAAAAGATATTATCCATAGATATTAGCCATAGTTAGAGTAAGACATTTCTCCTCTATATCCTGACTCAATTTTTGTGGAAGACCCATCTGGGCACTAGCTACAGATGCTATTACTAGGGGATAGCCCATTTTTCCTAGGTCTTTTCTGTAGTAAGTGCTAGAAAACTTTTGTTGTTGTTTGCTGATTTTGAAGATAAAGCACATAAAGAGTTCATGATAATATTTCCCATTTTAGGCACCTGGGTGGCTCAGGCAGTTAAGCGGCCAACTTTAGATCTCAGGTCATGTCTCGATCTCAGTGTACTTGGGTTCAAGCCCTGCATTGGGCTACATGCTGGTATGGAGCCTAATTAAAAATAAAAATAAATACATACATACATACATACATACAAATAAAATACTAAATTATAGGAATTTTACTTAATCTGCTTTTCTTTATATTTGTATCTCCTTGGAGGAGGAGCAAGATGGTGGAGGAATAGGAGACCTAAATTTCATCTGGTCCCAGGAATTCAGCTAGATAATTATCACACCATTCAGAACACCTACAAACTCAACAGGAGAATGAAGAAAAGAATAGCAGCAATTCTATGAACAGAAAAGCAATCACTTTCTGGAAGTGTATATTTTTCTGGGGTCATTGTTACCCTTTTAGCTTTTTGTTCTCTTATTCTTCTATTCTTCTCTGGACAAAATGACAGGATGGAAAAACTCACCTCAAAAAAAAAAGAACAAGAGGCAGTACTGATTACCAGGGACCTAATCAATATGGACATTAGTAAGGTGTCAGAACTAGAGTTCAGAATGATGATTATAAACATATTAGCTGGGCTTGAAAAAAGCATAGAAGATACTAGAGAATCTCTCTCTGGAGAAATAAAAGAACTAAAATCTAACCAAGTCAAAATAAAAAAGGCTATTAATGAGGTGCAATCAAAAATGGAAGCTTTAACTGCTAGGATAAATGAGGCAGAAGAGAGAATTAGTAATATAGAAGCCCAAATGATGGAAAATAAAGAAGCTGAGAAAAAGAGAGATAAACAACTACTGGATCACAAGGACAGAGTTCGAGAGATAAGTGATACCATAAGATGAAACAATATTAGAATAATTGGGATCCCAGAAGAAGAAGAAAGAGAGAGAGGGGAAGAAGGTATATTGGAGCAAATTATAGCAGGGAACTTCCCTAATTTGGGGAAGGAAACAGGCATCAAGATCAAGGAGGCACAGAGAACCTTGCTCAAAATCAATAAAAATAGGCCAACGCCCTGACATCTAATAGTAAAACTCACAAGTCTCAGAGACAAAGAGAAAATCCTGAAAGCAGCATGGGACAAGAGATCAGTAACCTACAATGGTAGAAACATTAGATTGGCAGCAGACCTATCCACAGAAACCTGGCAGGCCAGAAAGGACTGGCATGATATATTCAGAGCACTAAATGAGAAAAATATGCAACCAAGAATACTGTATCCAGCTAGGCTGTCACTGAAAATAGAAGGAGAGATAAAAAGCTTCCAGGACAAACAAAATCTAAAAGTATTTGCAAACACCAAACCAGCCCTACAAAAAAAAATTGAAAGGAGTCTCTAAGCAAAGAAAGAGCCTAAAAGTAACATAGACCAGAAAGGAACAGAGACAATATACAGTAACAGTCACCTTATAGGCAATACAATGGCACAAAATTCATTATCTTTCAAGAGTTACCCTGAATGTAGATGGGCTAAATGCCCTAATCAAAAGACACAGGGTATCAGATTGGATAAAAAACAAGACCCATTGATATGTTGTCTGCAAGAGACTCATTTTAGACCCAAAGACAACTCCAAATTGAAAGTGAGGGGGTGGAAAATCATTTACCATGCCAATGGACATCAAAAGAAAGCTGAGATGGCAATCCTTATATCAGACAAATTAGATTTTAAACCAAAGACTATAATAAGAGATGAGGAAGGGCACTATATCCCACTTAAAGGGTCTAACAATAAGATCTAACAATTTTAAATATCTATGCCCCTAACATGGGATCAGCCAAATATGTAAGCCAATTAATAACAATATTAAAGAAACACATGGACAATAATACAATAATAGTAGGGGACTTTTAACACCACCCTCACTGAAATGGACAGATCATCTAAGCAAAAGATCAACAAGGAAATAAAAGCTTTAAATGACACACTGGACCAAATGGACTTCACAGATATATTCAGGACATTCCATCCCAAAGCAACAAAATACACATTCTTCTCTAGTGCCCATGGAATATTCTCCAGAATAGATCACATCCTAGGTCAAAAATCAGGTCTCAACCAGTACCAAAAGATTGGGATCATTCCCTGCATATTTTCAGACCACAATGCTTTGAAACTAGAACTCAATTACAAGAGGAAAGTTGGATAGAACTCAAATACATGGAGGCTAAAGAACATCCTACTAACAAGTGAATGGGTCAACCAAAAATTAAAGAAAAATTTAAAAAATTCATGGAAACAAGTGAAAATGAAAACACAACAGTTCAAAATCTTTGGGATGCAGCAAAGGAGGTCCTAAGAGGAAATTATATAGCAATACAAGGCTTTCTCAAGAAACAAAAAAGGTCTCAAATACACCCTAACCTAATCCTATACCTAAAGGAGCTGGAGAGGGAGCAGCAAATAAAGCCTAAACCCAGCAGGAGAAGAGATATAATAAAGATCAGAGCAAAAATCAAGGAAATAGAAACCAAAAGCACAGTAGAACAGATCAACGAAACTAGGAGCTGGTACTTTGAAAGAATTAATAAGATTGATAAACGCCTGATCAGACATATCCAAAACAAAAGAGAAAGGACACAAATAAATAAAATCATGAATGAAAGAGGAGGGATCACAACCAACACCAAAAAAATACAAACAATTATAAGAACATATTATGGACCACTATATGCCAGCAAATTAGATAATCTGGAAGAAATGGATGCATTCCTAGAGATGTATGAACTACCAAAACTGAACCAGGAAGAAATAGAAAACCTGAACAGACCCATAACCACTAAGGAAATTGAAGCAGTAATCAAAAATCTCCCAAAAAACAAGAGCCCAGGGTCAGATGACTTCCCAGGGGAATTCTACCAAACATTTAAAGAAGATTTAATACCTATTCTTCTGAAACTGTTCAAAAAAATAGAAATGGAAGGAAAACTTCCAAACACATTTTATAAGACCAGCATTACCTTGATCCCAAAACCAGACAAAGACCCCATCAAAAAGGAGAATTACAGACCAATATCCCAGATGAACTTGGATGCAAAAATTCTCACCAAAATACTAGCCAATAGGATCCAACAGTACATTAAAAGGATTATTCACCACGACCAAGTGGGATTTATTCCTGGGCTGCAAGGTTGGTTCAACATCCACAAATCAATCAATTGATACAATACATTAATAAAAGAAAGAACAAGAACCATATGAACCTCTCAATAGATGCAGAAAAAGCATTTGACAAAGTACAGCATCCTTTCTTGATTAAAACTCTTCACAGTGTAGGGATAGAGGGTGCATACCTCAGTATCATAAAAGCCATCTATGAAAAACCCACAGTGAATATCATTCTCAATGGGGAAAACCTGAGAGCTAAGGTCAGGAACACGACAGGGATATCCACTATCACCACTGCTATTCAATATAGTACTAGAAGTCCTAGCCTCAGCAATCAGACAACAAAAAGAAATAAATGGCTTCCGAATCAGCAAAGAAGAACTGAAAATCTCACTTTTTGCAGATGATATGATACTTTATGAGGAAAACCCAAAAGACTCCACCCCAAAACTGCTAGAACTCATACAGGAATTCTGTAAAGTGGCAGGATATAAAATCAATGCACAGAAATCCAGTTGCATTTCTATAAACCAACAACAAGACAGAAGAAAGAGAAATTAAGGAGTCAATCCCATTTACAATTGCACCCAAAACCATAAGATACCTAGGAATAAATCTAACCAAAGAGGCAATGAATCTGTACTCAGACTATAGAATACTCATGAAAGAAATTGAAGAAGACACAAAGAAATGGAAAAATGTTCCATGCTCATGGATTGGAAGAACAAATATTAGGATAATGTCTATGCTACTTAGAACAATCTACACATTTAATTCAATCCCTATCAAAATAGCATTAACTTTTTTCAAAGAAATGGAACAAATAATCCTAAAATTTGTATGGAACCAGAAAAGACCCCGAATAGCCAGAGGAATGTTGAAAAAGAAAACCAAAACTAGGGGCACCCCAATTCCGGACTTCCAGCTCTACTACAAAGCTGTCATCATCAAGACAGTACGGTACTGGCACAAAAACAGACACATAGATCAATGGAACAGAATAGAGAGCCCAGAAATGGACCCTCAACTCTATGGTCACTAATCTTCAACAAAGCAGGAAAGAATGTCCATTGGAAAAAAGACAGTCTCTTCAACAAATGGTGTTGGGAAAATTGGACAGCCACAGGAAGAAGAATGAAACTGGACCATTTCCTTACACCACACACAAAAATAGATTCAAAATGGATGAAAGACCTCAATGTGAGACAGGAATCCATCAAAATCCTTGAGGAGACCACATGCAGCAACATCTTCAACCTCAGGTGCAGCAACTTCTTCCTAGAAACAATGCCAAAGGCAAGGGAAGCAAGGGCAAAAATGAACGATTGGGACTTCATCAAGACAAAAAAACTTTTGCACGGCAAAGGAAACAGTCAACAAAACCAAAAGACAACCAACAGAATGGGAGAAGATATTTGCAAATGACGTATCAGATAAAGGGCTAGTATCCAAAATTGATAAGGAACTTAACAAAATCAACACCCAAAGAACAAATAATCCAATGAAGAAATGGGCAGAAGACAGGAACAGACATTTTTCCAAAGAAGACATCCAAATGGCCAACAGACACATGAAAAAGTGCTGAACATGACTCGGCATCAGGGAAATCCAAATCAAAACTTCAATGAGATACCACCTCACACCAGTCAGAATGGTTAAAATTAACAAGTCAGGAAATGACAGATGTTGGTGAGGATGCGGAGAAAGGGGAACCCTCCTACACTGTTGGTGGGAATGCAAGCTGGTGTAGCCACTCTGGAAAACAGTATGGAGGTTCCTCAAAAAGTTGAAAATAGAGCTACCCTACAACCCAGCAATTGCACTACTGGGTATTTACCCCAAAGATACAAATGTAGGGATCCAAAGGGGCACATGCACCCCTATGTTTATAGCAGCAATATCCACAATAGCCAAACTATGGAAAGAGCCTAGATATCCATCAACAGATGTATGGATAAAGAAGAAGTGGTGTATATATATATAATGGAATATTAGGCAGCCATCAAAAAATGAAATCTTGCCATTTGCAATGGCGTGGATGGAGCTAGAGGGCATTATGCTAAGCGAAATAAGTCAATCAGAGAAAGTCAAGTATCATATGATCTCACTGATATGAGGAATTTGAGAAACAAGACAGAGGATCATAGGGGAAGGGAGGGAAAAATGAAATAAAATGAAACCAGAGAGAGAGACACATAAGAGACTCTTAATCTCAGCAAACAAACTGAGGGTTGCTGGAGTGGAGGGGGATGGGAGGGATGATGTGGCTAGGTGAGAGACATTGGGGAGGGTATGTGCTATGGTGAACACTGTGAATTGTGTAAGACTGATGAATCACAGACTTGTACCCCTGAAACAAATAATATGTTATATGTTAATTAAAAAAATTAAAAATAAAATAAAATAAAATAAATGTACCAAGTAAGAAAACAAAGTATGGGAAAGAAAAAAAAAAATTATATCTCCTTTACCTGTGATGGGAAGGTCAATATTCTGGAACATCAGGAGTGATAGAATTAAAAAATTACATAATTACTCAATTTATATACTTTATGATACATACAACTATCTCAGAATGGAAATATCAACACCACATTAAACAATATACATTTTGAAAAATACTAATATTTTCACAATTGTTATTTCGGCTCTACTACAAATTTATAGTCAAATTACTGTATTTTAAATCCATTTGGCATAATTCCCACCTGTGCCAATATGACCAACTTCGTGCATGTTTATACGCATTTGTTACTTTTTACTTTTGTTTGTATTATTTTGGATTTTTAATTTAATTTTGTTTAATAATTATATGAAATATTTGCATAGCTCCAAAGTAAAATTTACAAAACAATGACTATTTAAAGAAGCCTAATTTTTACAGAAGTCCCCTCTACTTTCTTTCTTTCATTGTAGGTAACCCTTATTTTTAATTTTACTCTATATTTTTTCATGCTTTGCTTATTATAAGCAGATATTTTTGTATACTCCATCTTTCTTAGGTGAACTGAACCATACTATAAATCCCTTCATAATATATAAACATGAAATGTTTTGACTTTTTTCAAATTCAGAAATATTTTAACCAAAATAACTTTTTGCATAGAATGAAAGAGTATGAAACTATTTTTTATATTTTGTATTGTCTATTGTATACTTTCTGAAATAAGAACTTCACATATATCCAAAAAGACAAAAACTTTATTGTCTCCTTATGAAGGGAAGGTTTCATGGTTTTTATATATTATAGATTTTTTATTGGGATATATATTTGAATCCAGAGCAATCTTTCAGAGAAGGGGACAAAGATGTGTTAGAGTTGCTTGTCATTTAGAGATGGAAAAAAAAATGGCCATTGTATCTGTTTCATCTTGGAAATTGAAGTGTCGTTTCTAAAAACCTTTCATGTCCTTTGAGTGTGAGAATACACCTTTTCCAGCAGACAGTAAAAATTGCCCTCAGTAAGATGAATCTATCTTCTATAAGTATCTTGTATTCAATTAAGCTTTGCTTTTTATTTTTATTTTTTTTTTTAAGTTTTTTATTTATTTGACAGAGAGAGACACAGCGATAGAGGGAACACAAGCAGGGGGAGTGGGAGAGGGAGAAGCAGGCTTCCCGCTGAGCAGGGAGCCTGATGCCGGGCTCGATCCCAGGACCCTGGGATCATGACCTGAGCCGAAGGCAGACGCTTAACGACTGAGCCACCCAGGCGCCCCTAAGCTTTGCTTTTTAAAATTGCATTTATTAATATGTCTCATTTAATGGATGATAGATCCAAGTGAGAACATTTTGCTTTAAGTAATGTAAACCAATTCAGAATTGCCATTAACTTGTGAATTTGAATTGCTCCAGTCAAGGCTAATTACCAAAGAACTAGTTTTAAATTTTTCCCATTCATCTCTTCTCTTAAATTTTCAAAAGAGAAAAGACGTTGATGGCTGAGGTAGAGTGTCATTTGCTCCAATCAGAGAATTTTGTCAGGTGTTTAGAACTACCTTCTCCAAAGAAAATTTACATGTCCAAAATGCCTGGAAACAAACCTACTAGAAATCATGATTGTCACATTGCACATCTGGGAATTTTAAATGTGTTTGCTTTAACCCAAGATGATATTACACTGAGAGAAAGTTAGAATTCCTATAATAACTCATTATGAAAAGGTCAGAAATAGATCCATCCTTTGCATATATATAATATATATGAGTTTAAAAATCAAATACACTGTCAACTAGACCACATATTTTAAAAGTAAACACCTAGGAAATCAGTTCTCTCTCAACTGAATATTCTTTTATTTATATTTTAGTGCTCAAAAATATGAACAAGGACTTATCAGTTAAAAATAAAGGAAAATTCCTACCAATAGCTTAGTGTTGCTCGGCTGTGAGAAGAACATGTGTGAGCAAAGGTCACTATAGTGTGACAGAGTAAAATGTTTGATAGAGAGACTGAAGGCATAAGAAATGCAACTATTCTTTAAAGATAGATGATATTGATAGATAATATTGGCCTCTATTGAGTATTACATCATCTAGTTACAGAGATATACAATTCATTTAGTAAGCCATCTTCACAAAGCATTAACTTATTGAGACAGGGACCAAAGGATGGCATAGATGATCATGATGAATCATGTTTTGCAAAATCCCATGAGCTTATTGCTTTTGAGATAAGCTGCTTTTCCAACTTCTTGATTTTTGGGAATCCAACCAAAGAATGAAGTTCAAGCTATTAGATAAAAAAGCAGAGCAATGATTAGCTGAAAGTGTATGCATGGGGTCGGCAATTGAATGTTGAACAGAGTCTCTGTATCTAACTGTATTGCAAAAAATATTTACCAATTCCCTCCATATTATAATTGTTAAATTATATGTGACTCTTCCATTACTATGGATAATTCAGAGCTGAATCTAATTCATTTCATTTTTATATGGACCAGCAAATGATTAATTAAAGATTTTATGTATACAAGGAAAAACTACCTTGAGGCTTAAAGATAATCATAACAAAAGATATCCACTGAAATTGAGGAAAAATGCATGGGTCAAATATCTTATTCCTTTCCATTTCCTATTACGCATTGTCCTTCTAGCAATTAAGCTTTTCATTCAGCTCTCCCAGATACCGAATTCTAAATATCGAAGAAACCACATTTCATTGAAAAACGCAACACTTTCATTTTGGGATAAAAGATTTAGTTTATAAGAGATGAAACTTTAATCTGAATTTCCCTTTTAAGGGGTTGCATTCCATTATCTGGAAGCCCTACATATAAATGGGGGTGATAGATTATTTTTTTCAAACTCAGGATGTTTAGAGATCCTTTCAAAAAATGTTAATTTACTTTTTAGATATGGAGATTTGTTTTTTGAACTGACAGATTGTTATTTTAAGGCTGAAATTGTTTATCAGTCAACAGAATGTTCTACTCCTCATCTTTAAATGAGACATCTCCTTCTTTCTTAGCCATTATTTCCAGATGTGTGGTAGGTGGCCAAATTCCTATTTATAGGAACCTTATTATGCCTCACCCAAGGAACACAGAGACATTGACTATTGTCTTCACTGTTTCAGCTTCTAGTCTTTACTAAAGTATCGAGGAAATGCATGGAGTTCATTGGTGACCCAACGCACCTTATCAAAACTGCCTTATAAGTTCCAAGATCAGAGAAAATGTAGTTTGTAGTCAGATCACTCCATAAAATCTATATTTGTATAATCCTGAATTAAGAATTTATGTAAACTGCAGCCTTAATTTTCAAATTACTTTTAGTACAGAAGTGTGGGTATTATATTTCACAAATAAGGAAACTCAAGTCCAAGAAGAGTTATGAGTCATGCTCAAAAAAAAAAAAAAACAGCTGGAGAGAGTGAAGAAAAGATTTAACCTACAATCTCTAGCTCCAAATCCAGGCTTAGTAAAAAGTGAATGCCTTGAAAGATGTATAAACAATTTCTCAAATTCCCTTTTTACTTCCTAGTGTTCAGCAGCTCAAGATTAACTTTAGTCCATTTTTTCCATGCCTATTTATATTCATTCCCCAGGCACTTCACCCCTCCCCCCTCAATGATATCAACAGTGGCCTTTAGACTCATGGAATAAAGAAATCAGTACCTCAGTCCTGTCTTCTCACCTGTTTCTGTTTTGTTTTGTTTGTTTTGTTTTTAATCTTCTTTCCAACTCTCTCAGATGTCTCTTTATAGATGTCCCACTAATGTCTCAAGAGTAAAATCTCAGTTTTTGCTTTTCTTCTTCTTAATTTCTCTGCAGTGCCCAGTAGTTTCACATTGCCATTAAACCTGTGATTGTCCTTTACCCTGAATATCTCCGATATGCTAGTTTCTTGGGTTAAAGGCATTATTAATCTCTTTCACCATTGTCATCCTAAGCTAACCCTTGGGGAAAAATGAAATATGACATAGAGACATTTTCCAAGGCGTGATAAAAATGTACACATTAAAAGTAACTTTAAAAAATACCTTTAATATTTCCTTGCAAAATCTACACCAAAAAATGTCAAAAAAAAAAAAAAATTGTCTTGTGCTAAAAAATTAAAAAAAAAAAAAACTATGTTCAGCTGAACATATTGCTGAAGCAATTGAACTTATTAAGAGGTCTCTTACTCTTAAGGTATTCTCTCTAGATCTTCCAGATTCCTCACTCAGATCCAAAGGCTGTCTGTAAAACAGCTACTTCTTTTAAACAAAGACCAAGGAGGAAAAAAGAGTCTTAGCAACATATTGCATTTCTGGTAACCTCACAATTTTCATCTCTCATTTTGTAGATTTTTCACTTTAATTATAATCATTACTTATCACCCTCACAGCCATCATCCAGGTTATGCAGTCAATCTTTCATAATCTGTATTGGTCACCACACCCACTGATCCTTCCACCCAGCACTCTGTTGTATCTCTGGTTTCTAATTTCCCGAGTGTTCTTATCTCAGACACAAAATGCCCTTAGGTTCATGCTGTATATATTCTTCTATTTTACTTAGGTCATTATTATTTTCTTGATCTGCTTTCAAGTTGTCTTTTCTTATTCACCACATGTTAATTCTCTTGGCCATCTCTTCCTGCTTCCATGATTGGCAAATGAATGGCAGCTCCTTCCAGGAGAGGCTAAAAAGATTGTTAATTGCTTTTATAAATCTCGCTATCACTTATAAGGGAAGATCACACAGAAATCTGACTGAGGAGATTATTTCTCCTTAAATGTTATTGCCAATAATCCATTTTGCTAAGACATTGATATTGAGCACACTTCTTCTGTTTTCCATTGCTTTCTTTTCTGTAGGGCAATGTTGTGTAGTAGACCAATTGGACTTGGAGTCATAAAAATTGTGTGATACTCTCAGTTCTGCCACTGAATAAATTTGTGTCTATTTTTAGGTGAAGTCATTGAAACACTTTGGGCTTTAGTTTTCTCAATTGTGAAATAATACAGTTACTAATATTTAATTTTTCTTCCAGTTTTAAAACATATTAAAAATTTTCATATATCATACTATGTCAGGTCTAGAGTAAATCTCTCAAAATAGAGACAAATTCCATTCTTCTTTCCCTTGTTCATGTGTAGTGCATAAGATAAAACCTCCCATGCTCATTAAATATTTAATAATTCAAAAATTAAGGAAAATATTTCTCACTATTTGTTAAAGTTTATTTAGCTATTTATTTTCAAAACCTGAATAATGTGCAGAAAGACATGTCACTAGATTCAATGTGACATAAGCAGACTAAGTCTTGGACCAATTATGAATATAAAAGTACTGGAAATAATATTAGTTTCTAGAAATTAAAGAAATATTTTTGATAATCTTATTCATTACTTCTAGTACCCAGCTCATAGCCTATGCTCATTACATAATTAATTGTATAGTTAAAGAAAATATGATATTTTGTTGTTACACAGATTTTCTTTATTTTTATTGGTTTTTCTGGAATATGTAGTACTTGCATAAGCAATAATAAATAAACTTTGCCCAACCTGGCAAAAATGTTTGACCAAATATCAGAATTACCAGAATATCAGAATTTTAAAGATTTCTTGTTATAATAGTAATTTCTAGAGATGATCACATTTATCCACCTGGGTTTTTGTGTGTTCATTTCTTAAATGTTCAAAGCATTTGTTGTATTATGTGTAAATTTAAACTATCTGCATGTTACTGAGTGACAAAATAAATCTGTAGCTTTCCCCATTCTATGTTCATATATTTGCATGTTCTACTACCAATTTTTGAAAATACATTTAGCTTTGAATACATTTTACTACTTTTAACCAATTCTGTCCCAAAGATGTTATTTAGTAAATTCAAATAAAAATCAAAACTTCTGGGGTTGAATTTTGTGAAGATAGTATTTATTTCATTTCCTGAAAAACTGTACCTTATAATAAACCTGAAGTACAGAAAAAAAAAAATATTTTCCTGGTGTGCTACCAGAGACCCAGGCATTCTTGTTAAATGTCATATTTTAATTTCCTTTATGGGCCAAAACTAAGGTTGTATTGTGAGTGTGTATTATAAGATCTTTCCCAATCACATAAGATATAAAATTCAGTTAATCTGCTATCAAAGTAAATTTTCAAAAAGTTAAAAATGTGACTCTCATCCAGGTATAGATTTAACCATATCAAAGATTTATAAACTTTTAAATGAGGGAGCCAGTAAGATGGTAAAGCTGCTTCTAAGAGCACTTGAGGAACTGATTATGTATAGACAAAAAACAAAGGCTAATAATGCTAATTTAGATGCAAAATTGGTTAATGTGTGTCTTAGTGGGCAATTAAAGCATATCTTTTGAATTACTTTTTCTTACAGACAGAAGTATATAACTTAGTGTGTAATCCCATAGCTTCTATCCAAATAGCAACATTATACTAGTTATATTCTCCTACAGCTGGATTCCTTAAAATGTTTTTCTCAGTAATCCTTTATGATATTAAAAATTATTGAAAACATACAAAAAGAAAAATTCAAGACACTAATGAGTTTTGTTTTTTTAAGTTCGATCTACTGAAATTTACCATATTAGAAATTAAACCTAACAAATCTTTAAAAATGTTTATTATTTCATTTAAAAATAATAGATCCAATAAGCATTAACATAAATAACATATATTATTCTGAAAAATAAATATATTTCTATAACAAAAAGTAGAAAATGTGACATTATTTTATAGTCATTTATAGTTTATAGATTTATTGCAAATCTTTTAATATTAGAAATAAAACTGCAGGATTTTTATTTCTGCTTCTGCATTAAATATGATGCAATATATTATTTAATTTGAAGTATATGAAGAAAATTTAGCTTTACCCACTACGTAGTAGGGAAAATTAAGGTCTCATAGATGTTTAAAAGAATTCTGGGGACTCCTCAGGACCCCCAGACCATACTTTGAGACTCAAATAGTTCTTCGAAGGGCCTGTTAAAACATGCCCAATTAGGGGTTCCTGGGTGGCTCAGTTGGTTGAGCGTCTGACTCTTGATTTAGGCTCAGGTCATGATCTCAGGGTCCTGAGATCAAGCCCCATGTTGTCAGGCTCCCGGCTCACTGGGGAGTCTGCTAGAGATTCTTTTTGTCCCTTTCCCTCGGCCTCCCCCCAAAATAAATAAATAAATCTAAAAAACCCCAAACATGTTCAATTATAACACTAAGAGAACATTATAGTGAATATTCAATTTTGCTTTATTTCCAAATTTTAGGTAATCTTTCTCAACACTATATTCTTTTGGCAAATCATATTCTGCCATCTTCAATCATGCCTTTTATTTTGTAGACATGTTTTATTATAGCATTAGTCACATAAGGAGAAAGAAAGGAAGACAGGAAGAGAAGAAAGAAAGAAAGTTCATAATCTGTAACAGCATAAAGCTATTAAGAAACAAAACTAGTACTTTCAAAAGGTATTTCTTTCCACTATTAAACAGGAAGATGATGGTGATTCCAATTTCTACCCAAGCCTTATACCCAATTTAAAGGAACCTGTAAGAATGTAAGAAACAAAAAAAAAATATATTTGATTTGATCTGATTTTCAAGTGGTATATATACAAAATCTGTGGACTAGAATAAAAAGAAAATGCTCCAAGGACAATGAAGATGAAGAAATTCCTTACTCAAACCGAGCTTCTGAAGGTCTATAACAGTAGTATTCAAATGACTGGGTTCAGTACCACACTTAGTCCCAGGAAAACTGGAGTAGATAACAAATGACCTTGTGCATCCTCTTTCATACTGTTAATAAGATTTGCATTCCTCATCATCATCAAGGAAGCATGGTAATAACCGCTGAGTCATGAGAAGCCAGTACTAACAAGTGGCACAATGGATGATGCAGCACCGTGAGCAGTGATGTAAACAGCATTAAATAAGTTATGTCAAGAAACTGTGAGGAAAGATTTATATAGTTTGGGTTTTTTTTTAGATTTATATAATTTTAATACAAACAGATTCTGAAGAGCCATGATGTCGTGCTGTCCTTTTTCAATGTTGGTGACAAGATATTAACCAACAATTCTACATTTGATGATGACACACACACACACACACACACACACACACACACACCCATATAGGCATCCCTATACCAACAAAGGAATAGATATGCCTGAACACTGGAAAAATCTTCACAGGAACTTACTGAATAATAAATAAATAAGCCAGTGCCTCTTCTCTACTCATTATTTTAAAACTTCATTGATGAGTTACTATAATTCACATTGGCCATATATACTTAGGGCCCAGCAAATATTTGCCTGGTCCTGTGTATTCTCTATGTGACTTAGACCTAGTCACAGGTCTCATCTTCTACTTCAACTGGCTCCATAAAGTTACATATTAAGATAGCAGGTTCAAGAGGAAAACATCTACAGCCACAAAGCTCACTGTTTACATTACATTGAATTTACTAATTAAAACCTATGTCAGGGGCACCTGGGTGGCTCAGTTGGTTAAGCAGCTGCCTTCGGCTCAGGTCCTGATTCCGGGGTCCTGGGGTCAAGCCCCACATCAGGCTCCCTGCTCAGTGGGGAGTCTGCTTCTCCCTCTCCCTTTGCCCATTTCCCCTCTCATGCTCTCTCTCTCAAATGAATAAATAAAATCTTAAAAAAAAAAAAACCTATGTCAAATTAATTTTACTATTCCAGGACATTTCTCAACCAGAAAGATGAGTTGCAAATAACATTATTGTTTATTTAAGTAGCTTCCTGTATATCTCTTTATTCAAACACTAGTCAAGGTAATAGTCCTCTTCTCAGAGCAATTGATTATTGTATTTTAAAAAAATATTTCAAAACTCTTGATTCATTCTGAGCACTATACTTAAACTATTACATCACAAATCCTAACTGGGAGTCTAATTTTAAAAATCCAATTAAATTAATCCAAAATTTTTGTAAATATCATGACCTTGGTCCCTCCTCATTGTAAATTATCAAGATTATAGTAGTAATAGTGTGTCCTACCATAGTAAACAATAAATTTGAAGTGATTTTATTTTATGTTTTTTAATATTTTATTTATTTATTTATTTCAGAGAGTGAGAGAAAGAGTGTGCACAGGAGAGGGAGAGAAGCCCAAGCAGACTCCGCACTTAGCATGGGGCCTCATGAGGGGCTTAATCTCACAACCCTGAGATCATGACCTCAGCCAAAACCAAGAGTCAAACACTTAACCTACTCAGCCACTCAGGTGCCCCAAATTTGATTTTAGTGTCATCTTTTGGAAGTTGGCTATTGACATACACTCATAGTTGAGGTTTTAAAATAAATATGTGAATGAATAGATCAGGACATATTTATCCTCTCTGAAATAAGACAGTTTTAATAAATATAACCATTATATATTTTAAACTGTATTTTACAATATTTATTAGAGACTGACTACCATGAATGAGCTAATTAAGGGTCTTTGCATTTTAAGGACAGCATTTATAAGAGAGAGGTGTCCTATGTGAATTATAGTTCCATAACCTATATGTAAAAATAATACTGTTTTAAGGCAAAAAGGGCTCTAAGAAATTTACTGCCAAATGACAGAAAAAGAGTTCCAGACAAAATGTAGAGAAAAGACAAAACTCTTTATGGCATAATAAGAAAAAATAGGCCCTTTATCATGCATACCAAATAATTTCAAATACTGATCTCTCTTCTTTGAAGCTATTTTAAGAATTGATTACTAAAGTTCATCTTCCCATTTTAATATCATGTTAATCAACATCTTAAAATGTAAAGCATTCAAAATATCACTTCTTCAATACTAATTTTTCCTCCCTTAGACTTTCTAATTTAAAAAAAAATTTAGTATTCCTATCTCATAGATTGACATGGTTTAGGCTGTCAAATAAATGTATGTGAAATGTCAAGTCTCCCTTTTGCCCACAGAAAGCTCTGTAGCATCCATGATTTTTAGCTTCAGGTTTGGGCAACCAATGTGGATGGAAGGATGAATGAGACTCTTCTGTGCCCTAAAGTAATTTATACTCAAATGAAATTCCAGAAAAGTACACAGGAAATTGTAATATAATTTTCTAAGTATAAAAATTAAAATGGATATTTGGAACTCGATGAGGAACACCTACCCAAGCTTTGGTGATAAAGGGTAGAATCCTCTCTAAAACCTATTAGAAAACTAGATGTGATTTGAATATTTTGTATCACATGCGAGTATAGATAGTTGACAACTATGTTTTTGACTGCTTAACAATGAGGGAAAACTGCCCATTCATAATCAACAGAATATTATGATATCTGTAACTAAACCATCAAAATATATCTTTAACAATTTTTACTTATTCAGTGTCATATTTCCTTTTTATTCTTTTTTACTCTTATTTTCAGAATGACCATGACTCACTTTGTTTTCTTTTTTTTATTACGTTATGTTAATCACCATACATTACATCACTAGTTTTTGATACTCACTTTGTTTTCAAATATGTATTTAAATCTCTCATATGTATACTTTATTTTTCCTGAAATTTTCCTTTTAGGAATGAGTATTTAAATATTTTTTCAGATGTAAATTTACCATGTTGCTTCAGTCCTTTCCCTTTCCAAAATGTACATTTAAACCACTTTCCAAATATGTATTATTAAGCATTGTAATTTCCTTTGTTTTTGAGCACAAGGACTTTTCTTTTCCTTTGTAATCTCAAAACTAGCAATTGGAAATGTGGGAAAATTTTGAATTGCACTCATAATATTAAAGTGTTAAAACTGGTGTGATATCTCCTGCTTTTTCATGGTGCTCAATCCCCCTCATTGTTTCCCACAGAAGATTCTCAGTAAACAACAAAATACATGCTTCAGGACACATGCTTTCATTTCTTTAAAGCCTGTGCTTTCATTTCTTTAAAGCCTGGCTATGCTGGGGGAATTTTCAGACTCCTAAATCCCATCAACTCAAGATTGATCTCAAAAATCCTGAAAGTATCAGCCTCTACTGGAGTCAAGATTCAGATATATAGCATTGGCTTACCAATCAGATACACTCAAGAGAGACTTCATTTGGAAGGGACTATAGTTGACCCTTGAACAACATGTATTTTAACCCTGTGGTTCTACTTACATGTGACATTTTTCGATAGATATAGTATAGTACTCTAAATGTATTTTCTCTTCCTTGGGATTTTCTTAGTAACATTTCCCTTTCTCTAGCTTACTTTATTGTAAGAATACAGTATATAATACACATAATATACAAAATAAGTGTTAATCGACTTTTATCGGTAAGGCTTTCGGTCAATAGTTGGCTGTTGGTAGTTAAATTTTGGGGGAGTCAAAAGTTGCATACATGGATTTTCAATTGCATAGGGGTCAGCACCCCTAAAATCTACATGGTTCCAGGGTCAACTGTAGTTGGAAAAAAGAAGCACGCGTCCAACTCTCAGAAGTGGTAGTGATTGTAAGTTTGAGTCCTTTCCTAATCTGCTTCTGTGACTAGAGGTTAGTAGGGCAGCAGGAGCTTGAGTGGTTTCCTCGACAGCCTGTTGTGTGTTTAAGAAAGCTTTGTTTCAAGCCTGGCTCTCTGGACTCCTCCCTGAGCAATTTCACAGACTATCAAAACAAAAATAAAAACTTCTCTCTCTACTTAGTGTTTAAGCAGTAAGAGTTGTGTCTGCTACCAAAAAAAAAAAAAAAAAAAAAAAAAAAAAAATTATTTTTATGGTTTCTAAATGGTTAAATCATAAAACCTTTGTGATACACAAGCCTATTTTTAAAATCATCCTTGCACTCAAAGAATAAAATTGAAAGACATCAAAAAGTAACCACAAAATAAAAAAAGTTCTAATTGATATCTTAGAACATGTACATTAGTTTTCAATGGCTGAATAACACATCACCCCCAAATTTTGCAATGAACACAACACACACTTATCATATTACAGTTTCTGTGGGTCACCTGAGCCCTCTGCTTCTCTCAGGAGGCGATACTCAAGGTACAGGACCAGGGTGCCTGGTCTCACCTGAATTCTCAATTCAGGATGAAACCATTTACAAGTTCACTTAGTGTTTCTTTTTCAGTCATTTGTGGGATGTTGAATTGAGGGCGTCAGTTCCTTGCAGGCTCTTCACCCGAGGTGGCTCAAAGTTCTTTGCTGGGCTCCTCTCACAGGCAGTATGCTTCATCAAAGAACAAACTGAGAAGGTAATTGGAAAAGTGTAGTAACAATACAGAGGTTACAGTCTATTGTAAAAAATCTGGGAAGTGACATCCCCTCAACTTTACTGTGTACTGTTGGTAGGAAGCAAATGACTAAAGGGGAGGATTTAACTTAAGAACGAATATCAGGAACAGGGATGATTCTTGGCTCTCTTGAAGTCTACCCAAACACAATTAGACTTTAATCAACCTACAGATGATCCTTCTTATGCTTAGTCAAAAAATAGCTTAAAAATAAGTTTTTATGGAGATGCCTGAGTGGCTCAGTTGGTTAAGCGTTTGCCTTCGGCTCTGGTCATGATCCCAGGGTCCTGGGATCAAGTCCCTCATTGGGCTCCCTGCTCCTCAGAGCGCTTGTTTCTCCCTCTTGCCTGCTGCTCCCCCTGCTTGTGCGCTCTCTCTGACAAATAAATAAAATCTTTTAAAAGAAAATAAATAAGTTTTTATGTTAAAAGCTATGGAAGGTATTGACAGGCAGATAAAGTAATTGCATTTGTTAAGGCCTTAACACAGCATTCATTTGGGGGAGGAATTGAACTTCAACCATTTGTGTGGATTGTACAATTAGAAATTAACAACCTAAGAGCTATAACATGAAACTTAAAAAATTAAATCCATGTTGTATAGAGGGAAAAAGACGGTGTGTAAAGTGAGATTTGGAAACCCAAAAGACATTCACAAACAAACTCTCTTTAATTACTGTTTCACCACAGATAAAGACAAATCTTATTCAATTGTGGACTACTGTGAATAATATTTGGCTAAAAATAGATTGCATTGCCAAATGAGACCAAAAGAAGAAAATCTAGACAATAAAAAGGAAAACACTATAGCCTGGTGAAGGATTTGATCACAACTAGGGAAAATTTTAATTTAAGACTGCTTATTATTTGACTGACAAAGGTTTTTTTATTTTTTCATATTTACACATTTTTTCACATTTACTGTGACACAGGCAGCTTAGACTTTTGACTCACCCAAAGATCATCAGAATAGCTTGTTTATCAACCAAAGCTGAGATTACAATCTGCTGTATTAAGGGAAAGTATCAATTTGACAGGGTTATAGTACTGCCTGGGAAAGGGGAAAATAGGGCCAAATAGTAGTGTCATCATTAATAGGACATATTTTTACCAAGTATAAAAATGTGCAAGTCTTATTAAATAATTAAAGAATTATTGAAAGGCATTTCTTATACTTAGGGAAAAAAAAAAAAAACTCAGAATTTGAGAAATAGATGACAGGAAATTGAACAGCAGTGGTAAAGGGACTCATTCTATCTTGCCAGACTTCTATGACTGCTGGCTATAGATCTCCAGAAGATGGCCAGAGTTGATCATGCAGAGTTGAGTTTATTGTCTGCGACTACAAGGCATCAATCTAATGCATCTTAGTGGTGTGGCCATGGGGGAAATATCAATAGGTGTTCAGTGTCTGGGAGTGGGGAGTTTAAGGTAGACATTTCAATGTGGACATCTGATTGAAATGAAACAGTTTTGGGGCACCTGGGTGGCTCAGTCATTAAGCGTCTGCCTTCGGCTCAGGTCATGATCCCGGGGTCCCAGGATTGAGCCCTGCATTGGGCTCCCTGCTCCGTGGGGAGTCTACTTCTCTCTCTCCTTCTCCCTCTGTGTGTGTGCTCTCTTTCTCTAGTTCTCACTCTCTCACAAATAAATAAATAAAATCTTAAAAAAAAAGAAAAGAAATGAGCCAGTTTTATGAAATAATTTTTTTAAGATTAATGGACTCAGTGAGAGTCTTGGAAGTGTCAACAAACAATGGTTTGTTCCAAAATTGAATGGTTTGCCTGTTTGAACAAGTTATTGTCCGTAAAGGGGGCTTTTGGCCCAGATGAACAAATTGCTGCCCTGAAAAGGGAATTATTTGACCAGGTTATTCTTCAGATAAATTGATTTCTGAGAAGTTCCAGAAATAAACAATGAAATTATTTACTGATTTACAGACTTGTTTCCAGGGAAAGAGTTTCCTGGAACAAATAGTAAAATGTAGGCAGCTTTACTTCTTAGCCCTAATAGACATGCTGTGTCTGCAGGGTGCATTAGTTCTCAGTATTGTTTTCCCCACACTTTTAAACGGGGAAAATTAAGCTTTTAGGAGGGTTTAGTAAGTTTCTATCAGTATTCTAGAATAAGACCGAAGGAAAAAAGAGGAGGAAAAAAAAAGAAAGTTTTAATTACTGCTAGCAGGAAGATTATTCTGAAAATAAGAATACTTCGAGTTTCTGATCATGAGTAGACATTTTATATATTACACACATTTAGGTTGGTCATGTGAAAAGGGACAGAAAAGCAAGAATTTGAGTTGTTGGGGAATGGGTATGAGGCAAAAATGAATGAACAACTCCCAGTTCTGAGAAGCACATGTCCTAAGGGTAAATAAATTAGGGATAAGTACATTCTGAAGATTAGGTTTATCAATAAAATGGGTGGTTTAGTCCCCATGACTGTAAACTGGCAATATGAGCTTTGCAGAGAACATCTGAACTATTTGATGGTTATACAGATACAAAGTTATACAATTAGAGAATGGCAAAATCTGGGCACCTTGGTGGCTCTGTTGGTTAAGTGTCTGCCTTCAGCTCTGGTCATGATCCCAGAGTCCTGGGATCGAGTCCCTCATCGGGCTCCCTACTCAGTGGGTAGTCTGCTTCTCCCTCTTCCTCTGCCCCTCCCCCCCACTTGTACTATCTCTCTCTTTCTCTCACATAAATAAGTAAAATCTTCTAAAAAATTTTAAAAATTTTTAAAAAGAAAGACAAAATCTATATGAGCATTCAAGACTACCTTATTAAACAATCTGCGCTTTCAAGTAGGAATCATGTTGTCTTATAGATTATTATATCACGCACACACATAATAGATGTTTAATGTACATATCTAATAGATGTCTGGTGAGAAAATAAATATGCTATGATGTCTCCAGCTTTGTACATTGATGACTTTTCACTAGTTTAGTTGTATCCATTTATTACGTATATGTGCATACGTAAGGGGAAGAGGTAAATATATGGAAGCTTATTTTATATCTTGTGATATTTAGAAGGCAATGTGATAATGGATACATATTCTGATGATATAAAATTATTTCCTATTCTTTTTCCTAATAAGGAAAAATAAAAGACTGTATTATTTCTTAAGGAAAAATGTGCACTGAACATCTGTTCTAGTTATTCTCTATCCAACTTTATTTATTTTTTAAAAGATTTCATTTATTTATTTGAGAGAGAGCAAGAGTGAGAGAGCACAAGCAGAGAAAGCAGCAGAGGGAAAGGGAGAAGCAGGCTCCTGGCTGAGCAGGAAACCTGATGTGGTGCTCAATCCCAGGACCCTGGGATCGTGACCTGAGCCAAAGGCATATGCTTAACCGACTGAGCCACCCATCCACCCTATCTAACTTTATTTAAATATTACTACTTATATACATTGATTGAAAAATTTTATGGCCATAAGCAAAAATGAAGTATTATAGGGGTGTAGGAACCAAGAGACGTAACACATTCTTCTATTGGTTTATTTATTCAATATATTCAATATAATATTTATTAATGATTTTTATGTGCCAAATGCTGTTGAAAAAAACAGTTTAATTTTAGGACCCTTATATTGGCTTAATATCAATGATATATTGTTACATAAAACAAGTTGTAGGACAATCATATATACATTGATTTTATATATACAAAATACATACAGATATGGACATTATGTATGTACATAAAAATGAATACATAAATATTCAATCTATAGTCCATTAATAAGCCTGGAAAATACCTTTTACCTTTGAGCACTAACATTTGGAAAATGGGAGAAATTATTTAGCTTACTATTCGTTCTTAATTGAGAATATTTGTATTATTTTTACTTTTGCAACAAGCATATAGTATTTAAAATGAAAAATAAAGTTAAATATTATTATTGAGCAAAGTTCTTATTTGGCAAGAAATTTCTTTTAAGAAGATGTCAGAAATAACACGAAAATTAGTGTCAGTACTAGCTCTAATACTAGAACAATTATTACATATAACTAATTTTTTATTTAAATGATCTTAAATGTCATTACTTTTAAAGTAAAAGTCATATATTTTCCAAACAGGTTCTTCATTTGTAAATTGAGGCAATTATTTACTTCAGTATAAAGTAATATAATGTCCAATATAAAGTTCTAATGTCCTCTGATTCTAAATAATAATTAAATCAGAATACCCATGAGAGAAAAATACAAAGAGTAGGGAAAATGCAAAATAAACTGATGGCATTATGCTCACTAAAGTTTACATATAAAAGCAAGAATCTTCAGATTTAAAAGTATGCCTTCATTTTTCTTCCTAACTGTATAAGGTTTATTAAATATGTCTGCTGATTGCAATTCACATAGAGGATAGGGAAAAGAGATAATCTTTCATGTTACAGGACCCACCTGAAATTCTTAATTTTTCTCAAACCAAGATCTTTGAAAAACTAGAAGCAGAGTAATTAGGGGGAGCTTATTAAATATACTAATTCCTGGGCTACACCCAAGAGCTATTGAATTAGAAACTTGAGGTGGATCCTAATAATCGTCATTTACAACAAGTTTCTCCAGTTACTCTTATAGCTGATGATATCAGAGAACCACCTAGAATTAGAATTAGGGAAAAATAGTGGCCAGTAATAATGACAAAATAAAAGTAACAGGCTAATTGTAGACTTCATCATGTATGATTTAATTTGTTTTTTCATGGACCTGCCTTGAATCCTCTATTCTGTATCTAGATGACCACTGGCTCTAAGTTATAGGAATCTGAATTGATAACCTTAGAAAGAATATAGCAGTAATATTGCTGGAGTGAAGTTAATGAGAAATTTCCAGGGTAATATAAAAGTAGATTTTAGGCAACGGTAGCCCATCAGTGGCTGTGCGGTGTGTTCAGGTACTTCAGTGGAACCAAGAAGAAGTGTCACAAGTTATAATCACTCCCATATCAACTAATACGAAGTTCCCAAACACAGTGCAATTACACTAACTTTCTTAGCATCGACTGTGAAGGGAAATATGGTTGCCCCACCATATTTCAAGGGAAGATATTAAGGACAATGTGGATATTCCAAAATGCTCCACAGTGAGTTCAATCAAGGGATGACTTATTATTCCCTCAAGCAGAAATGACATGAGTACAAATGTAAGACAAAACCTTTTGTACTTTTGCTCAGCAGCCCACTTAAAGCAAACTATTTCAAAGGATTTCATGTCAATAAACATAGCCAACAATTTTAAGAGATACAAGTGAGTGAGAGAATGGTATCTTTGGGGGGAAAACGAGAAGAACATTTATATTGGATTCTTTCATTGGAATAATACATTTAAAGTGTGTTTTTGGTAGGGTCATTTTGTCATTTGTTCCACAAATGCTCTAAATGCCATTTAAAGTAGTGACCATACTTTACCGAAGTCACAGACAAACTTGAAAATATGATGAAGATTTTGAACTTTTCACAAGCAAAGAGCATATGTATAGGGAATTTTCATATGTTCCAGAATCTCTTGGAATCTCCTTTCTAATCCTGAATTTTTAGTTTAGAGGATGTTTCTGTGAAATCAGTGTAATAAAGTAACAAATATAAATTGATCTTATTGAAGATTCAGCTTTTCAAAGTTGGAAAAGTAAAAGGTGCTTTATGATTTTTTAACTGTCAATCACACCATAACATTAGGTAGGTTGTTCTACATATTAGTCATTTGATTTTATCTGTCAAAAGGGAAAATATGGGAGTAGTCACTTGAAAGTTCAAGCAAATTTAAATGAATTAAAGGTTCAAATAAGTAATTACTGTCATTGGATAAAAGGTTACTTAGGATTAAATCTGACCACTCCATCTATTTTATAGTCTCCAGTCAGTTAGGTGGCTGTATATCATTGCCACTCTTTTTTTAAAAAGCTGACATAGGCATTAGTATGCTGACATTGAAACTAATTTTACAAGATATTTTGAATGTAACTAAGCATGAGACCTGAGCTCTAAAGATATCCTGTTCCTCTTTAATTCTAAGGACAAATGCCTGACAGGTTAAGTGCTGTAAATCTCCTACAGATGCTGTCATGACTGCCTTCAGATGCCACTCAATGTCCTCAAAATGCTGTCAAGAAAGAAAGATCAATTATGGGTAAACATAAAGGGAAGATAGCAAGAGAATCAAATTTTTCAAAGAATTATAATGCTGATTTGAATTTCATAAAATGTAAGTCAAAATTCTTGAAGACGGAATTAATGATAGTTAAGAAGGTCAATTACAAGCGCTAAAGCTTTGACAGCAAAATTTTTAAAATGGGAAGAACAATATAAATTTAAGGAAACTTATAAGTAAATTACATTAAGCCTAATTAATGACATGCAATGAATCAATTAAGTTTGTTGAGCATCTACTATGTGCTGAGTATATTTTATTCACAAAGTTTAATCATCCCAAATAAGCACAACACTCCCTTATATACATTGGGACTAATCTTCTTTTATGCTTATGAACCTGAATTTTGCATTTGTAGAAAATAATTGAGCATAATCAATTTCACTGATGAGCTATATCATCTTCAAAATTTTCCTGAAATTCTTTGCACCAATAAGTATTCATGTGCAGTAAAGTTATCACTTACAGACTAAGTGTAATGATAAAAGTGTTTCATATCACTAGATAAAAAAATCAACTTTGACTTTTATTGCCCATAACTTTCATTTCCTACCCATTTGTAAGTGACACTTACCAGCAACTTAACCTATTCCTTTTAAAAGCTCAGTATTTATCAGCATGTTTGAATCTGTTTTTTCTACAATATTAACTGCTTAATACCTACAATACCAATTTTCACTTTTCCCAGTGTATGTACAGGAGCACTACACTCATAGTATTTCTATGATGACTGATTTTGAATGTTTTCATAATGATTATGAATTATTCCAAGTGAAATAAGGAACTAAGACTTCCCCTGAATTAACTCAGAATAAAAATATTTTCTGAAAGCATAAAATAAAGTTTAAAAGACCTACCTTATGAAAAAAAGTCTCACCTTATTATGTATGTATGTATGTATGTATATTTGTTTGTCTGTATTCATCCATTCATTATTTTATTTTTTCATTAAATGTATAGATAATGTGTTTCAACTTCCTTTTCACTTAGCATCTGCCTGGGAAACTTCAGAATAAAAAAAAAAATCGTTAAACAAATTGCTAGAAGAACATATATATTTGAGTGAAAAAGGGTCACCATGACGCTATCACAAATAGTAAAATAAATAATTCTAGTGTTTTTCCAATACGCTATGTGGGTCTAAATAAAACCAGAAATGGAGAATTTGACTTTATTACCTCTTTCTTACAAATCCTTTTATCGTATCTCAATCCTATCAAATAACTTTTTTCCTAGATGTGGGCTATCTAGATTAAATATGCTAGCTGGGACACTACTTCAGACTCTTTCCTGTTCTATTAAAGGAAATACCTCTGGCTTATTCTCTCACTACTCTCACCAGAGCCAATGACAGTTTTCAAACATATCTCCAAATTCTTTGATACTCATTCTATTAAGACTATTATCTCTATCTCCTTTGCTTAAAATCTGCACTGGCTTGTGCCAGCCTCAGCCAAGAAAGTATGGAGGACGTGGTGCTATAGCACTTCTGAGGCTCATTTATAACAGGTCATGCCACAACCACCTGGTTATCTTGTTTCACTTGCTCTCTGGATGGTCCCTCTTGAGATTTATCCTTTCATAATCCAAATTCCATTCTGGGAGAAGTTCAAGCCTCAAAGACAGGCATCTTTTGGATGCTTTGGTCTATCCTCCTTGCTGACCCCAGCCTTGGAGCCATTCCCACTCAGGCATTAGACATATGAGTAATGGAGCCTCCAGATATTCAATTTTTCCCAGTCATTGGAGTCTTTCCATTAGAAACAAGCCATCCCTTTCGGTTCTAATTCAGAATGTAGAAAATGAGCAGTCATCAGTAAATGGAGGTTATTTAAGCCATTAAGTTCTAGATGGTTTGTTATACTTCAGTAAGTAATTTGAACACTTAACAGCTGCCTCCAACACTGACTGAACTACAGATTATAACTTGTTCTTTTTTAATCAAGATGCGTTTATGAGCAATTCAAAGGTTTGGATTATCATTGACTATTTCATCATGAAAAGAAAAATAGATACTGGTAATCCATCAAGGAAAAAAAAAAAATCTGTAACATTGGTAGATCCCTTAAACCACTCCACTTAACATGGTCCCCATAGCTGACCAGAAAGAAGCACATTCTAGGTCAGCTAGCATGTCAGGGACAAATTGGCTGCACCAGTGTATTCAATAGAGACAACTATACACCATTGCAGAAGAGGAGTCAGGCAAAACCTAAACTGATATTATAGCTATTATAATATAGCAAAAATAATCTCCTGTTAATTAAAATAAAAAGAGAGAAGAAAGACAAGAATTACTGCTACTTTCAATAGATACAGTGAAGCTGACAAGATTTAGTTGGTAAACAAATCATAACTTTCACTTTGGAAAATATTTTGTGATTCTATAAATGCAACTTACATTCATATCAATAAACATATTTATAGGAGAATCTAAGTTGTTCATAGTTATTAAGACACAAATTAATTTTTCAAATAACTATTAAATTAATCCATAAATTAAAAAAAGAAATGATTGAATTTTATTCAGTATGACATCTTTTACAAAAAAAAATATTTGGCTATAATGTCTATAGTTGGGTTTCCACAGGCAAAGGCAAATTATAGCACTAATTAACTAGATTGTCTGTAAATATATTTATTTTAATCAGTTTTACCTAGACTGTTACCTAGACTGGGGATTCTTTATCAATTTTATTAATAATGCATTTCAATAACATTTATTTGCTTATAATCCATGCTCATTTATATTTATTATATGTCTGTTACAAATAATACCTCTATATGTGTATAACTACATTTATATAATTACGCATGATCAACACTAAAGAATATCTTATAATCAATATGTTATTAAAGAGTGTTACATTAAATGCATTACATCTTAAATTCACATTTATAATTAGAAAGGCTTTTTCATTTGCCTACATTCTGTGATGGTTAATTAGAAAGAGCAACTAGAATTATGGCAATATTTCTATAAAAATGAGTCAGCAGTGAAGATGATAGTTATTTATGAAAAACAATTTTCTGGATGTAAAATCCAGAGAACTTTGTCCTTGTCATTTTTTACATTACTCACTAAGATAGCAATCATTTTATTTCATTTACATGTTCAGTTCATTACATATTCCCCCTCCTAAGGAACTTGTTAAAAATTATCTTGGTAGGCTGGATTGAAAGATCTTTCAAGGAATATTCTTCAAAATTGCACTCAAAATCCTCCATTGGCCTTTATAAGCTGCCACTATCCTAATATTCATTCTAATATTTTCTCTTGGGGTTAGGGGTGGAAGAAGAGAAGGGATTCCTTCCAAATTCAATACACTGCTCAGGGTATTAAAGAAGGTCCTTAGTGTCCATGTCTTTCTGAGAGTCTAGGCCTTAAGAGTTGACAGTCTCAACAAGTCTGATCACATGTTTCCCATGAGTTTCATTATCCTCTCAAGCACATTGATGATTTTAATGGACCAAAACCTATGCAGACATATGTGAAATCACAGATTCTACAAATCGGGCTTCTTCTGGTCTCTCACCATATAAGTCACCCTTAGAAAATATACTTAGGGCTATTTACTTAAAGTATTTTACATACAGACTTTAAAATTTTTACATTTATATTGTACATATAATAAAAGCAGCCTAAAATACCTTTTGAGGACATGTTCCTGCTGAAGGTCAAAGGTGAATGAGGCAGCGTTTGAGTTGTGATGTGCAATGCATGCAGATTTTGAATAATATCAAGAGAATAGTTAATCAAGTAAGTGACACTTGGCACTTGCTGCAACTAAGTTCTTGAGTCCAATTCTCATATGGGTCAACTAGCATCACTCTATCTTGTCCCCCAACTGCAACACTAATGTCAACCAGACATTTTAAGAATAAGTGTTTGTTGCTTCCTGGCAGCTAGGCCAAGATAACATGAATGATTTCATGCCAACCATCAACTTCCAAGGGAAAAAATTCAAAGCCTGTACTCTACTAACAGAGGGTATTATACTATATTTCATATGTGACACTCATGCTAGAGATGCTAGCCTACAGATACTATAGATACTAGACTTACAAAGAAGCTTAATTTGTATTCCACATGGCAGGTCAGAGCAAGAAAATATTTATTATAACAAAGTGATTTTATCAAAATGACCCTTTCAATCTAAAAACTATTAAATATATTGAGTTTAGATACACACACACACACACACACACACACGCACACACGAGGAGTTTATTAAACCTAACTGGGAGTAATTCAGCATTCTGCAAGATTAAATGGATGACCAAAATTGATCTTTAGTTCAGCAGTGCAATTAAGTCACAGTCTAGATTACCTGATTTAGTCCTATTAAGTATGAGAATAGGAAGAAAAATCAGGTATCTTGAAAAGTATATATCTTGCCATTTGAAGAAACTGCCAACCTAAATGAAACAAGGTAAGTGTATTAAAATCTGTATGTACATCAATAACATTGCAACCCCCCCTGGACCTTGGAAAATATGTTCACTATTCACATCACTGAGGAATGAACATCAGACATTCATTGGGAAAATTAAAATTAATATTACTCTTACATTCCTAAGAATAAAGTAGTTTTCTATAACTATAGAAATGCCAAAAGTTAATCAAATTTGCAAAGCTGCAAATGACAACACTATTTTAATATTATAGAAACATTTGTTCCCTATTATACAGTGGAAGCTTAATTTTCAAACACGTATGGCGTATATGAGGATAAATTCTCTATTTTAGAATCACAAGGAAACTAACAAAGTTGTTGAATGAATGAGGATTGGAAAAAAGGGAACAACATATATAACACAATACTAGTTAATACCTCCAAATACTATCTCATCACACATGCTGTTTTTTGAGAAGTGATTTGCATTTATTGACTTATTTTATCATACTTTAAAATAGATTCATTCCACCAGTGACATAAACCAAAAGATAATCGTTTACATTTAAAATGGCTGAAAATCAATACTTAGAGTATGCATTAAACATAACTTTAATTTTTTTTAAAAGTCACATGCTATTATTCAAGGGAGAAGAGAAGGGGACAGAATGAGTGTCACATTAGCACAGACACTTGTAGGACTGTGCTTTAGGGTTCTTTACAGTGTGCTCATGTTCACACACTTAAGCTAAAAGAGTATGTGTCATCGGCTGATGAATGGATAAAGAAGAGGTTGTATATATATATATATAATGGAATATGACTCAGCCATCAAAAAGAATGGAATCTTGCCATTTGCAGTGATGTGGATGGAACTGGAGTGTATGACACTAAACAAAATAAGTCAGTCAGAGAAAGACAAATACCATATGACTTCACTTATATGTGGAATCTAAGAAACAAAACAGATGAACATAGGAGAAGGGAAGGAAAAATAAAGTAAGGTAAAAACAGAGAGGGAGCCAAACCATAAGAGACTCTCAACTATAGGGAACAAACAGGGTTGTTGGAGGGAAGGTTGGTGTGGGGGATGGGGTAATTGGGTGATGGGCATTAAGGAGGGCACTCGAAGTAATAAGCACTGGGTATTATATGCAGCTGATGAATCTTTAAATTCTACCTCTGAAACTAATAATATACTTATATGTTAACTAACTTGAATTTAAATAAAGTCTAAATAAAATAAAACAAAATAAATAAAAGAGTATGTGTCCCAGGATTGTGGGCTATTAAAATGAAACATGTGAGGTGGCAAACATAGGTCACTCATACTTAAAAGTCACAGAAATGAATTTGAGATTCATGAGATTAAGATGTATTTATAATATTCTGGATGTTTGGGTGTGTTTGTGCACTTGCACATGGTTCTCAGACAAAAAGCCGCACAGTACCAAATCAGAGGTCTTTAATGTAAAACATTAGAGAGCCTCATCCTACCATAAAATTTCATTTATTTTATTACTCACAAACCTTTATTAGTCACAGCTCCACTCTGTGGCAGGCATTAATTCCAAGTGCCCAATATTATCAGTTAGGTCAAGTCTCTGCTCTCCTAGAGCTCACATTCAAGTGGGATGAGACAGAAAACAAACACACGCTACATCTCTACAAGTTAGCTGGTGGTATTTTTGTAGAGAACAAAAATAAAATAGCATAGGAGGAAAGGGAATTTGGGAATGGAGATGCATATGGGTGTGAGAGGAGGCCTTTTGAATCGGGTGAAAATTAAGCCTGGAGGAGGTCTCAAAACAGTGTGTGCGCAAGCTAGTCCAAAGCTGAGAGAGATGCAAGTGAAAAGATCCTTCAGTAGGAACAAAGTTGGCATGTTTGAGAAAAAAGCAGAGGGCGCCTGGGTGGCTCAGATGGTTAAGCGTCTGCCTTCGGCTCAGGTGATGATCCCAGTGTCCTGGGATCGAGTCCCGCATCGGGCTCCCTGCTCCTTGGGAACCTGCTTCTCTCTCTCTCTCTCTTTGTCTCTCATGAATAAATAAATAAATAAATAAATAAATAAATAAATAAATAGAAAGAAAAAAGCAGAGAGGCCAGCAAGGCAGAGCAGAGCAGGGAAGGGGAAGAGTCAGAGGGAAGGGGCAGACTTGCACCTGACATGAGGGGATCCAGAGTAAGAATACAAGTGAGGCTCAAGAATCCCATGCCCAGTATATAAAATGAATAAGTCAGACAGCCAACTCCCGAATAAAATACAGAGAAGCTTCCTACATTGACAAATTTACTTTTCAAACAACCGAGAAGTCTATTTGCATTTAGAATTCTTGGACTCCTTAGTGTTATCACAAAAATACAGTGACACAGAGAGAGCCCGATAGGGAGACCAGTTAGGATCTACAGCATAATCCCCATGGGATGATGGTGTGATAGGCCTGGGTTGTATCGATGAACAGTGAGACTTGATAAGATTCTGAGCATGTTTCGAAGGTAGATTAGATAGGATTTACTGGTGGGCAAGATAGGTGACATCAGGGGTGCCCGGGTGGCTCAGGGCATGATCCCAGGGTCCTGGGATTGAGCCCATCACATTGGGCTCCCTGCTCAGCGGGGAGATTGCTTCTCCCCCTCCCCCCCCCCCATTGCCTTTGCCTCCCTCCTTTCAAAAAAAAAAAAAAAAAAAAGATAGGTGACTTCAGATAAAAAGAGAGACCATGGATAAATGCAAGATTTGGAACATAAGGAATTGGAAGAATAAAACTATCCCCTACCTTTTTAGGACACACTAAAATTTGGATGCCTCTTTAGACATCCAAGTGGGTATCACGACTAAGCTCCCAGATATATTAGTCTGGAGTTCAGGGGAAAGTTTAGGGCCAAGGTTAGGTATTTGGGAGTGCTCAGTGAACAGGTGATATTTAAACCTGGTGTACTCACCCTGTGAGCAGGTGGGTGAATTTGGTGTCAGAACATGTGGAAGTTCTCTTCAGTTTTCTCATATTCTCTCAGTGAAATAGGAAGCAAGATTACCTCCTGTGAGTAAGGATGGTGGAGGAGCTTTGGAAAGTTTGAGAAGATGGGAAAAAGTATCCAGGAAATCATCCAGGAACATGGATCGGAACAGAATAGAGAAATGTAGAATTCCCATATAGCACCAGAGGCTTATATCTACAAACAAATGCATCTCCCTGAGGACATACGATATGTATTCACTTCCTTTGTATGCCCATAATATTAATAGAGTACCATATTTCATTTACTAAGATTTTGTGGACTAAAATTGAATGAAAATGAATGCTGCATCATGAGACTTATCCCTCACCTATTAGATGGTACCTCAAGCTTCTCTAGGATTCTTTCACAAAGAGAAAACCTTTACATTTGATTTCCTGATTTTCCTTCACCACTAATGCTGGGACTTAGATAAAGAGCCCGGTGTCTGACAGTGTTGCACTCCCTTGTATATGATTTTTGTTGTATTTGTTGCTAATCATCCTTAGAGAGAGATTTACAAGCTTAGAGTATTGGAGAACTGCCTTTGCTTACATCATCAGCATGGAAGTCACCCGAGGTGATTCTAGGGAAGAAAGCTCAGCAATTTTAGAGGCTTCTTCCTGTGATTGCACTGATGGTCTTAATCTTTCCGGCCCGTTCTAGTATTCCACTTTCTCTTCCCTCTTTAAAATGTTCTTCCTTTCTAAATATCCTTGAAAATTGAAATGTCCCTCTTCTGTAGACAACTTCAGCTGAGAGAAAGCAAAAATAATAAAGAGAAGCTTCTACCCTTCTGTTTCCTTTTTTCCTCTCCTCCCTTGAATCACCTCAAGAACTCATTGTGTGGTACCAGAAACCTGAGAGCAGCTTGCCTAGGGGTGAAGGTATTGTAATTATCCTTTATATGTACCCTGGGGTTGTTGGTTTTTTTTTTTTTTTTTTTTTTTTTTTCTGAACACCCCTGGTGATGCTAGCTCATGGCCATTGAATCAAATTGAATTGTAATTTTAAATGTCACACTGAACTTAATTTAATGTAGTAATTAAAATGACTTATAGCTCAATCATTTTTCACTGTTCAATTTAGATACCCTGCTTTGCTCTCCCTTTCACTGAATACCTCACACACTGTGCTGTGCTTAGCAGAGAGAACAGTATTGAGAAGTATCATCCTAGATCCTTTCCTCAGGACATTTACAATGTTAATGGGGAGACAAGAAATGTATGCTTAAGATTTTTAAAACCACTGTCAAATTTCTGTATAATAATGAAGTCTGGAGAATTACATTTTCGGTGTAGAAGAATTTAGTTTAAATGGTGTCAGTTAAATGGTGTCAGATGATGGAAATGCATTCAAGTGGAAAAGTCCCGCCGGCGGTTGAAAATGTAGGACGGATGCTCAGAGAATGGCAAAAATGAGAGATAAAGATGAATTATTCTATTGCATAGAAGTGGGTGGGTTTCTCAAGACACTTAACTATATAGACAAAAAAGTAGTACAGCATTGAAGTGACTGGGCACATTGGAGAACTTTGAGTCAAGCCAGGGATTAGAACCTGACTCTATGTCTCTGACTTCCATATTATGGTACAAATCACTTACCTTCTCAGAGCCTCTATTTCTTCTTTAAGTGGTAAAATAAAACATTTTTACATTTGCAGTGTATAAAATGGGTGCAAGTTGCCATAAAACAAGTGTCGACTGCTGATACCATACAAAAAGCAACAGAATAATCTGTTCATTGCAGAGAGTCTTTGCAGTGTCTCAGAAGGGAATTGTCAGAGGAGGACATTATTAGGGTGTTGGGGTCTGAGATAAAGTAGGTATTTCAGATTACTTTAGATTATTTCCCTTCTTCAAAGAGGAAAATTAACTGGGTTTGGGCAAAGATTGTGACATAATAATTTAGGACTAATGGAAACAGTGAGAGTTGAGGGTCTTGAAAGTAACAAGCAAGGTGTGTGGCCAGGTTACAACCGACTGTCTGAGGGAAATTTCTTTGCCCAAGTGAGCTAACTCTTTGCTTGGAAAAAAATAGCTTGTAAGAATTTCCTGAATAAAAGTAAAATTGTTCATTGATTTACGGCTTTATTTATCTGGGAAAAAATTTTGTAGACAAAATAGATAAGTCATGCAACTTCCTTTAGCTCAGTGAGACCGATTTTGGACGTCTGACCTCCAGAAATGTAAGATAATAAATTTGTGCTATTGGAAGCCACTATGTTTGTAAAAACTTGTTACAGCAGCAATGGGAATGTAATACAGCTTCTGAGCTCTTCATATGTCAGAGCTTAAACCAGAAGTCCCAGAGAGATTTTTAAATTTCTCCCCATACTGGGTATACTCGGCTCTTGTAGAGGGATGGAAGTGTTTGAAATGAGATAGGAAGGTAGGAGGGATGCATCCCTACCAATATTTTTCAACTCTGACTGCACTATAGAATTACTCAGATAACCTAAAACAAAATGGAGCAGGCAGAATTCTAAAGATATTCCCACGGAATTCTCATCCCCTGGTTATTCAACCAAACACCAATCTAGGTACTTCTATGAAGGGATGTGACAGGGGAAAGTAAGGTTATTAGCTTACCTTAAAATAAGGAGATGGCATTGAATTATCCAGGTGGGTTCAATGTAATTGCATGGCCCTTCTGATGAGAAGAGGAATGACAAGAGTCAGATGGATGTGGAAGAACAGGCAGGAGAGATGAGGCAGAAGGCTGCTCAGAGGGATTTGATACATGAAAAGGACTCAATCCAAGGATGGAGTTCAGTGGGTCATGAGCCAGGCAACATGAGAGGACTCTAGGATCTGATAATAGTTCACAGTTTATAGCCAGCAAGGACACAAGAAACTCAGTCCTACCTATGCAGGGAATTGAATTCTGCCAACAATCTGGACGAGCAAGGAATTCATCCCCAAATCTTCCAGATATGAGCACATACCTGCTGACACCTTACTTTTGGTCTTTTGAAATTCTAACCAGAGGGACCAGTCAAGTCATGCTGTACCTGACCATCTGACATATAGAACTGTGAAGTAATAGATTTGTATTGTTTTAAATCACTAAGCGTGTGGTCATCTATTATGGCAGGAGTAGAAAAGTAATAAACAAACAAAACAATACTTGAGACCCATCCCAGATAAATTTAAATAGAATCTGTTAGTAGGAGCTTGGGCGTATATTTTTCTTGCAAAAATTCCAAGATAGTTTGTACAGTCAGAACCAAAACTAGGGTGACCCCCGCTAGTCCCGACCTGGCCATGGATTTTCCTGGTTTGAGCACACCCTTTGTCCTGAGAAAGACCTTGTGTTGGACAACAGAGACATTTGGTCAACCTAGAAGTCTTCCTAAATGAAGCTACAGCCATATGGAGTATATAAGAGATGCTTTTGGAATTGTACCTTTTAAACTCACTGCAAATTCCTGTGCAAATAATTTCTTTCAAAACCATTTCAAGAATTCTTGCCCCATCTTCCTAGAAAATGGTCCTCTGCATGTTGAACTTCTGTATCTTCCAACATTTTTGTGTAGCTGCCTGGAGCTGAACTAAAAGTTTCACCCAATATACTTGGTGTCCTTGCAGGGAGCTTAGTATTGTCATTCACACACTTTTTATCAGCCATTATAGGTTGAAAGTGTTCCTGAAATTTTACTATGCTATAATTATACCATGCTGGGCATTTCCACAAAGAATATCTCAATCATAAAATTATGTTAAGAAGCAATATTCTTTCACATTACAGTGAATCCCGGGTCATACTTTCATGAACTGTTTTTACATGATTAGAAAGAAAATCAATATTTGGTCTTAGTATACACATGTATGGAATATCTCTATAGTACAATATAAATGTATTATCTTTTTCAATTCTTAGTGACTAAACTCTTATTGTAGTTAATCTTAAATATAAATACTTGTCCATTTGTATTTGATTTGTCCTCAAAAAAAATTATTTTCTATTATGGACAACACAATATTATAAAAGCAGCTATTTCCAGCTATGCATACCATAAGTCCTCCCAATAGTATCATTCTTCACATTTTATATTAAATTTTTTTGCTAGGGGCGCCTGGGTGGCTCAGTTGGTTAAGCGTCTGCCGTCGGCTCAGGTCATTATCCCAGGGTCCTGGGGTAGAGTCCCACATCGTGCTCTCTGCTCAGTGAGGAGCCTGCTTGTCTCTTGCCCTCTGTCTGCCTCTCTGCCTACTTGTGCTCTCACTGTCAGATAAATAAATAAAATCTTTAATTTTTTTTTTTTTGCTAACCCATATTCAAAGAGGCAAAAAAATTATTTAGCTTTAATGCAGATTTTTCAAGGGAAAAAATACACACACTCACACACACACATATTTTAAGGCAAAATTACCAGATATTTGCATATCAAGTAATGCTTGATAAATGCATCCTTAGCATAAAAATGACATATATATTGATTTAAAAGTTTACATGTTTACATACTAAAATAAAATCCAGGGGAAAAATCATAAATTAAAATAATTCGTATGTCAAATTGCTGACTTTGAGTTGTAAAATCTAAATAAAATAAAAATATAAAACTAAGCTCTACAAGATGTACTGTCAGAATTTTTCCATTTAAAAATGACAATAGTTAAGTAAAGAAAATTAGAAAGTCAAGTTATTTTTGCTAGAGCCACCAAATAAAACTTTGATTAGAGAAATTATAGGCACTAAAATTAATATATCAACCTCCATTTTTCTTTGAGTATACCTCATCCTATTCTTGCTTTATCACATTCTCAGCTAGATCTCAATAATTATTAAGTTTTGTATTTTACACAAGTCCTTAAGGCAGAATATCTGCTTCAAAAATTGTTATACTTCTTATTAAATATTAACTTTTTCAAATTTATGTTCCATTTGTATATTTTATGCATACTCTGAAAAAATGAAACATGAGGTTAGGAATTATATTTGTCTTTATGTCATATCCTTCTTCATGTATAAATAAACATGATCCTTTTGGCTAAATTGATTTTTAGCTCAGGGAAATATAAATATAGAATGGATATGAATATCCTGTATTATTTTAACCAAAATCTCTCTCTAGCCTCAAGTAAGATTGATTGAATCTTGTCTTTTTTCAAACTACTTCCAAAAATAACTCAAAATTTCTTTTTTTGAAGGACATTTATTCATTGTACACTCAAATCAAAGATTTTCTGAGCAATTCAAGAGGGTTTTTTTTCTCACCTTAAAGAGGATCATGCAAAGTTAATATCCTCAGATCAAGACAGTTCACACTTTTGAACACTCTAAATTTAGTATTTTATATTAAGTTGGATTCTCCATGCATGTTTCCACAATGACATGTTCAAATGACCTGAAAATATTTAATTTGTTCTTTGTGATCAGCATGGTCAAATTGCAAGACTGAATCTAATATGAATAAGTTGGACTTTGTTAACCCCATCCCCCAATATGGTTATTTTAAAAGCAGGGCTAGTGAGATGTTGAAACAAGGAATTATAAAGTAACTCATGGTGGACTTACACAAAGTGACCCCCTATGGGATACCCCCTTGGAAAATCCACTCACCTTGAGTGTGATGGAAACTCTGACTTGATTGTGCCAATAGAATATAGCAAAGATGATGGGATAGTCACTCCTATGACTATGTTATGTTATATAAGACCCCATCTTAGCAGAGTAAATTCAGAGAGTCTGCTAGTCTTTAAGAAGTAAACTGCCATTATGAGAGGGCCTTGGGAAAAGTCACATGACAGAAAACTTTGGATGGTCTCTGGGAGCTAAGAGCAGCTCCCAATAGACAGTCAGCAAGAAAAGCAATACTGTACTCATATAGTAACAAAGAGATGAATTCTACTAATAATCACATGAGCTTGGAAAAAGATCCCAAGATCCAGAAAGGAATTCAGCCTTATTGACACTTTGATTGTAGCCTTGTGAAACCCTGAGCAGAGGACCTATCTATTAAACTGGTACACACACACTAGAAAATAACACTCTTACCAACTCTAGGTTTCAAACTTTACTATTTTGCCAATCTATTATGTATAATATGGTCCCTTCCTATTTTAATTTGCATTTATCTATTTATAAATGAATTTGGACACCTCTTATATACTTATAAGGTATTTTAATAGAAACTTTTATTGAGATAATTGTATATTCAAATATAATTATTGGACCTATAATGTCCAATATGTATTATGTTTTAAACCAAATATATTAAGCATATATTGTTATTATTTATATTTTATTAGTTAAATATATTAGTTATATTTTACTAGTTAAATATTAAAATGTGCTTGTTTATTTGGAAAGCAAATATACTGAAAAGGAAAAAAAAATATAATCACATGACTATGTTGTGTTGAGGTTTCTTTCTCTAATCACCAATATTGGTGACCAATTTCCTCAGTAAATATATCTAATTTATTTCAAGTCCTCTGGTAGCAAGCAACAGCAACCATCTAGGGTACATTAAGCAAGCAATAATCTCAAGTATATGGACTGGCTCATAGAACTTACAGAGAAGCTAAAAAAACACCATATTTAGGACAAAAAATGGATAAGCTTCAAGGTATAACTAACAGAGACCAAGGGACAGTCAATCCTAGGTGTCTCTGTCAGGATTAATCAGCTCTAAGTGCTGGGTGCCTGTGTCACTCCACTCAAGATCCAGGAGAGTATAGGGCATCTTGACATTTCTCATGAGGACTGTCCATTCTGTGTGTGGCAAGGAAAGGGGGTGGTAGTCCACAAAGGCTAATTAGTATGAGTACCCAAAAAAAGGTCAAACTGATGTGATTCCAGCAGCTAAAAATGTGATTTTAATGACTTATTAGTATTCCACTTAATAGATTATCTAATCAATCACTTTCTGCTGGACATTAACTGCTTTCTAATTTTTGTCATTGTATTCAACATTGTGATTATTAAACTGGCAGCCAAGGCTTTCTAAGACATCTCCAATGTGCTGGTTCAATGCAACATAAAACTTTTTTCAGCTAACTGCCCATCAGAAAGTTTATACCCACTTAAACTTGAACCCCTAGTTGAAGGGAATATTTTCTAAACATATGAAACATTTGATTTGTTGTCTTATTTCATTGCTATTTTATTTGTAGCTCTTGGGCCACCAATCAGATTTTTTTTAAAAACTGGATGAGCTCTTCATGATAGGTTTTTCTTTTGTGTATTGTCTGGCCTAAACATAGCTCAGTTTTTTCACTAGAAAATTTGTCTATTATTTATTGATTTATAAGAGGTCTTTAAATGTTTTGTTTGTTAACTCTTTGTATCTTATGTGTACAGCAATTATTTTTTTAAGAGATTTTATTTATTTATTTATTTATTTGGCAGACAGATCACAAGCAGGGGGAACTGCAAGCAGAGAAAGAGGGAGAAGCAGGCTCCCGCTGAGCAAGGAGACTGATGTGGGGCTCTATCCCAGGACCCTGGGATCATGACCTGAGCCAAAGGCAGACCGTTAACTGACTGAGCCACCCAGGCGCCCCCATACAGCACTTATTTTTTAAGAATTTGTTGTTGTTTACCACTTCTTACGTGTATTTCATTATACAGAGTTTTTATATTTATATACAGTCAAACTATTAAGCTTTCCTTTTATAATTTCTGCCTTTTAGTTTCTGGGTGAAATGGAGTTTGTCTTTCTTTGTTTTTAATGATTAATCACTTGTGCCTGTATGACGTAGTGATTAATCTATTCTTACATTATTTAGTTGAAATATTCTGTTCATCGTTTTATAATGTGTATGCTTGATGTTGGTAATGAAAATTATCAGGTAGCTGAACACACAGAGGATCCAGAATATTCACCTTGGAACTCCCTCTTCTGCCTAAATTGCTTACAAAAAGGGCTTTTCCCCTAATTTGTGCTTAATTGCCCTCCAGGGTTCCTTCCTACCACCACATTGAGATGCGAGGGAAATCTGATTCTTTACGTACCTCCTCCTGAGCGCCTTGCCTGAAATACACAGACTTTGCCACAAGGTGATCCGATAGGAATTTCAAACTCAAATGTCCCAAACAGGACCCTTGATTAACCAACTCTGTCCTCACAAAATCACTCCACTCTTTTAAAAAATATTTTATCAAGGAGCCATTCCCATAGGTTCTCCGTCCACTGCTCCGTCCACTGCTCTGAGCTGCAAACTAAACCGGAGATGATATTTTGAATCTCTTCAATGGCATTTTGATTTTCCCACAGTAATAGTTTCTGTTTCAAAACTTCTTATTCAAATTGAGGCTCAAAATTGGATAATATGTAATAAGAATAAATTCATAGTGTCCACTCCAAATCCAGCCTAATTTATGTATCACCAAAAAATCTCCATGTAGATCCGAGAATATGCAGCACGCTTCCTCCAGTCTGGACTTGCCACCTCCGCGGGCGGTGCGTGGTCCTGCCTCCCACTGGAAATGCCAGTCTGGGGAGGTGGAAAAAAGTGTCCGGGCTGTGGGAGAACCGTGTACCACACGGAAGACGTGCAGTGGGATGGGAGAAGCTTCCACCGCTGCTGCTTTTTGTGCATGGTTTGCAGGAAAAATTTAGATAGCACAGCAGTAGCAACACATGATGAAGAGATCTGCCATGGAAAGAAGTATATGCGCAAAGGCTACGGTTATGGCCAGGGACCGGGTGAGAGGCTGGGCATCAAGCCAGAGAGTGTTCAACCTCACAGGCCTACAGCAAACAGATTACACACTGAGAATCTGACCATCACCTAGGCACAGATAATATAACACGGACTACTTAGAAATTCTGCACGCACATTAAGTACTGTCTACCGCCCTATACGTGGGTAGGCTGGCTGAGGAGGAAGAAGAGGGCACTCTATCATTTGCTTTATTAGTATATGAACATTTTCAAGAATTGTTTCTTTTACATTTTAAATAAAACTTCAGCTTGAAAAAGAAAATCTCCACGTAGCTTTACTTTAATATAAAATCTACGTCTCAATATTTAGAGTATACATAAAATTGAAGTTTCATAGGTTAAACATTAGGTGATCAAAATATTCACTCTTTTTACTGATTTTTGTTATATATTCAAAGGCAAAGTAGATGACAAATTTAAAATGACCATCATAGATATTATTTTGCAATGATTTAGCATGATAAAACTACTGTATTTTGGCTCTTTATCCCCTTAAACTTTTTTTAAAAATTTCTTTAAGTTCAGTTAGCCAACATAGTATGTCATTAGTTTCAGATATAATGTTCCATAATTTATCAGTTGCATATAACACCCAGTGCTCATCACATCACGCACCCTCCTTAATGCTCATCACCCAGTTACCCTATCCCTTCACCCTCTCCCCTCCAGCAACCCTCACTTTGTTTCCTAGAGTTGAGTCTCTCATGCTTTTTCTCCCTCTCCCATAAACCCTTAATCTGAATTTGGATATGCTACAAAAAGTTCTACAAAACTGTGTATCTGTCACCTGCAGGTGAGATACTGACAGAGTACTATTAGCAAAGCAAACTGCATTCCAGAACTGATTTATATAGAGATTTAAAAGTACCCGAAGCACAACAGCCACAGTCAAACCAACATATGAACTCCTTTGAATGGTATTTACTTTAAAAAAATATGGATGTCTTAATTTCCCTTGTTGAAATAAAATAGAAATTCTGACATTTAAGTGTTAATGGAAAGTTCTCATATAGAGTTTAGACACAATTTATGTAATACCAGGTATCACAGAATGAACAATTGTTTTTTTAAGTTATTTCTTGATATTGTAATACGGAAATAATAGGCAGTGTTTTTAAACATTTACTTCTAAAAGATCACTTAAACAATAAGATCAGGAATTTCTAACAAAATTCATTTCCATATATTTTCACAAATGAGAGAAAATACATGGAATCACAGATGTCAATACAAAATATATGTTTTTTCATACAGTTTTCTGAATAAACACAAAGGTATAATTTTTATCTCACAAACCTGCATTAATGCCAATACATTTTTAAAAGTAAATATTGTCTCATTTCTTTCTCTAGACTAATCTGATATCTCTATTGTCCTAAAGCTTGGGAAATTCATTAAATAGGTCAGGGTTTTACTATATTTAATGGTTGGATTTGGCTTTCATGATTTCTTATCACTCTAACAGCAGTGGTATTTCTTCAGGCTACACTCTAGTCTTGATAAAAAGCATGGAACATGGACCTTTTTTTTTTTTTTTTTTTTAAATCCTTGCTCATTCTTTTCTTCCTTTACTCTCACAAAACACAATAGTACTTGGTTCAGGGTGTGAACTATGAAGCAGCAAGTCAACCAGTTTTGGTAGGTCTAGATTTATGCCCCAGCACTTTTTACTAAAGAAGTGACCTATGGAGAAAGGAGTGTGGTACAGTGCATTGGATAGGAGCTTTGGAAGCAGTAGAAATGCATTCAAAACCAGGTCATATCTCTTTACAGCTGCATAAACTTGGCAGGTTACTTAATCTCCTTGAACCTTGGTTATTTTTCTGTAGAACAGTGATTGATGTTTTATGCACATCATTGCTCTGCATCTTAACCAAGAAAACTTTCTAAAAGATTGGACCCAGAGAAAAGTTCTCAAAAAATTGTAGGTGTTAGCCCTACCCCTCACTCCCTGTGGTCCAACTGCTCATCTGTATATAACGCTTCTCTCTGCTTATGTCACTGTACCCAACTGCCCCATTTCTAGCCCCTCAATATTTTGACCCCAATTTTGTTCCCTATAGCACAGGCAGTACCTCTTGAATTCTCGTTTTCTAAAAAGGAGACAGTTGTGCTCCCATTTGTCCCCCTTACAACTTTCCCCTAGTTACAGTTGTCAAACTTTGCTGGCTCTACTCTCATTTCTAACTCATTAACATTGGTAAGGTTTATACTCTGTACTAAAGCCGTAGTTACGTCTATTAGAGTGTCCATGAAATGATTCTAAAGAATGCATATTAACAGGAAATGTTCCCTTTCCCTGTGACTCTGAATATTCGTCAGAACTGAGCAAAGGGTGAGCAAGGGTTTTACTCGTTACACTTTGGGTTTAATGTCACAACTCCTGTGCCTCTCAGGGAGAATGTTGATGACACCAAGTGTAAGTTATATCTCCGCTTTTAATTTATCCCCAAGATTTTTAGAGTGTCCAGCCATATATCCTTTCCATCAATGCCTGACTTAGCTATCTGAGGATTTAGAAATAAATGAAAAAAATGGCTGATGTCTTTATTTGGACTCAGAATTCCACAATTTGATACTTTGCAATGACACTTAGTGAAAGATGAGGTCATATCATAACTGCCTGGAAAGCTATAACACATATGTCCAGGTCCTCTTCGCTTTTACTATGCCCTCCAAGAGAGGGCACACCATTAGTTCCAGGAAGATGACTCCAACAAGAATTGAATTAAAACAAAACAAGATAAGACTTGTCCAGGAACCTCAGATAACATTCCTCAAACTTGAAAATCATGGAATATGGGCTCCTGGGTGGCTCAGTCAGTTAAGTGTCTACCTTCAGCTTAGGTCATGATCCGGGGTCCTAGGATCGAGTCCTGCATCTGGCTCCCTGCTCAGTGGGGAGTCTGCTTCTCCCTCTACCCTTGTCCCCTGTTCATGATCTCTCTCTCTCACTCTCTCTCTCAAATAAATAAATAAAATCTTAAAAATAAAGAAAAAATCACTGAATGCAAAGATTGTTTTTATCTTATCTGTTCAATCTTATCTAAATACATTCCATCATAACCTCCACTGTTTTCTCTAATATTTAGTCTGTTGGCACTTTTTCAGAGTTCTAATATCAAACCAAATGGAAAGGGTTATGCTGATAGGTGGGTGTTTAGTATTTCTGCTGCCTCCCTTCCATTATGCCATAATCACAGACCTGTTGAAGAGTAAACCAATTTGCTGCTTCCAGTTAAGAACCTCTGTGGCTAATCTCTCTCACCCTGCTTCCCTTGCTTCCATTTTAAGGTCCATAGCATTTCTCACTTGTTACTATGTGGAGACAGTAATCACTTTTAGGACAAGTTTTAATAATTGCTAAAAGAAACTCATTTAAAATAGACTCTTTCCTTGTATTTGTTAGCTGGTGTTGCTATTAAAAAACTGTTTACAAACTGCTTTTTAATTCCAGAAATATTCCATGAAACCTCGGACTGAACTACCTGATACAAAATGATTGAGAAAGAGCCTGTAGAAATGTCATAGCAATGGAAATTCACAAAAGACCAAGCCAGCAGTGAGCTGCCCCCTTAACACTTAGAAACACAACATAGATATCATTTCCAAACTTGGAAACAGCAAAGTAAGGATTCTGGAAACCTACACCCATGGTAAGTTATAATGGCAAAACTTGAAAGAGAAGCATAATGGGAGGCCGAAAGGAGAGGAGAGATCAGATCCATGGGCAATGACAAGGTGTTAGTGTAGAATAGGGAACTTATTTTCTTCTCTCAGTACTTCAGGAGGTGAGTATTTGACTCCATGATCAAATCACAAGCTTATCATGAAATCTGAAACTTTGTTTCTGATGCTTTCTTTGTTCATTTACATCATAATTTTTTTATGAACGTATTCTTTAATGCCCATTTTATTCTGTAGAGTCTCCCTCAATTATTTTGACACACAATTAAACACATGTCCTCTGAAGGCCTATAATTCTTATTAAACTTAGTAAAAATTACTTGTTTCTGTATATGTTTCATATTTTTAGAATCACATATGCTTACTCTTCTAAACTAAATTATAGATTCCTTAAGGAGAAGTATTTTTCAATGTGTTTTTTGTAGTATATATATATATATATATATATATAAAATATGGAAGCTAAATGTTGAAAACACAAATGCATCAAATCCAAGGCCTGCTTATCTTCATATCGAGCATAATACTAGGTGCTGGATAAGCTGTAATTGTTAAAACAAGTGAAAGTTTAACTTCAAAGCCCTTCTATTTGTGTTTCTGTATACTTCTTTAATGTTCTGGTTCCTGTTTACATTCAGTTCCTTACTTCACCAAATGTCAAAATCCATCACTAAATGCCCAGGTTAGACTGATTTAGTGAAACGTGAAGAAGAATGTAGGCTTTGGAAACTTGCATAGAGTAAGAGAAATGCATGGTATGGCCTCAATTAAGCCTCAATTCTTGGTCTTCTCTATTTCTCTATATGCTCAATACAGGAGAGAACACAAACTTTTGACTTCATCTCTGACTTCTTGGCTACCTACAGCCAATTCCTTATCTGTTTCACTCTTTCTCAAAAACCAATTCCATATTCCCAACTACTCCAAGTTGGATGTATTATCTTAGAGACAAATACATGTAAAATAAAATTTACACATTAATTTCCTAACCATTTTTTTAGCTTATTTATTTGAAACAAGGCCATAAAATTGAAATTAGAGATATAGAACTTGAATAATATTTTTAGTCCTTTGTCTTGTGTTTTTTTTTCAATTAAGATTCTTCCCATACTCTTTTATAAATTATCTGTACATTCTAGAAATATTTAAGCATATCCACAAATGGAAAGACCAGCATAATTAATAGTACAATAAACTCCCCTTTTTGTCAAAATTTTTCCCCCTCCTGTTCTGGCTTGTGTGTTCTGTGAGTATATGATTTATGACTCTACATCCCAGCTCTGGTTATCACTAGGTCTAGAGGGAGCCATCACATCTACCAGCATCCATAGACTTCGTTTACCTAATTTTCCTATCGGTAAACCCTAGAGAGATTATTGAAACCTCAGACCTAGCATTCTTATTATCATATCCAATACTGACAGAGCAAGTCTGGGAATTTGCACATAACCAATCCAAACAAGAGTGTAGACAGACATACACTAAAATAAACCAGTAAGGGAAACTGAGCATGAAAGCAGAGCTTTCATTACATGCCTTATATAGTCTCCTCATTTCCCACACCAGTCTTTCATCATTTCAACATTGCTTTCATCATTATCCATTCTTGTTCATTCTACACATTCACTGTCAAAATATTTCTACCTAGGTGTCAATGTCTTGGGATTCCAACCTCCACTTTCTTATATAACATAGTTTTGCTACTATCCAGTAAGCTTTAGCCAGACCAGACATCTCTCCTTGACACATATACACAGGATATAGCAAAGAGAACAGAGTGGTGGCTTCAAATTTATCCTAAATTCTTTAGGAAAGTCTTGGAACTATTTAAGAATTATATAAAGAATCTTTATATGAAATATTTTATGTGGTTCTAACAATAGATGAGGAAAATTATTAGTGAGATTTTAATTTCAGCTTTATTGGACATCTAGAGCAAAATAAATGCATTGTAGAAAAAAATGCATTGTAGAAAGCTGATATATTTTTTATTTTTATTTTTTTATTTTTTTTTAAGATTTTATTTATTTATTTGACAGAGAGAGCAAGAGAGCACAAGCAGGGGGAGCAGCAGAAGGAGAGGGAGAAACAGGCTTCCCACTGAGCAAGGAGCCCGATGCGGGGCTCGATCCCAGGACCCTGGGATCACGACCTGAGCCGAAGGCAGACGCCTAACCATCTGAGCCACCCAGGCGCCCCGCTGATATATTCTTTAAAGATTTTATTTATTTATTTTAGAGAGAGAGAAAGAGAGAGAGAGAGAGAGAGAGCGACCGTGCATGCACATGCATTTGAGTAGGGAGGAGCAGAGGGAGAGAATCTCAAGCAGACTCTGCACTGAGCATGTCTGGCTCCAATCCCAGGATCCTGAGATCATGACCAGAGCAGAAACCAAGAGTCAGACGCTAAACCAACTGAGCCACCCAGGCACCCTGAAAGCTGATATTTTAGAACTACTTGTTACCTGTTTGAAAAGGATTATCTTTTCACAAATTCCATATAATCACATTTTTTTAAAATTTTTTTTCACATTTTATTTTTATGATCTCAACAAAAATACATTTATCTGAGTGTGCCAATACGTTCGTTTCCTCTCATTTCTTTTTCGATCCAGTTGTGCTTGCAGTATCAGTAGCTATACCAATCGGGCTAAAATGGTAATTATATAAACATAACAAAACTGCAAAAAAACCCATACTTTAATAAATCATCACTAAATAGTTAAATTTCTTAAGCAATTAGTAAACGCTTAATAACTCAAGTATGTCTGGATTTTTTTCAAGGAAAAAATCACACTACCATTAATCTAAATTATGTAAGGTTTTAATGACATCAATTAAAAAAATTCTGGAAAAAAATCAAGTTAAGTCTCTTCAAATACGATTATAAACCCACAGCATTTCTCTCTTGGTGGAGTGATCTGCAATTTCATAGCAACCATGTTCTGCTCTATAACTTTTCTTCTTTGAATCACTCATAGCAAAATTGGTACAGCAGAAGGGATTTTGTTTATCTCTACAGTATTGTTGTCTCCTGCTTCAGGTCATGTTTAATTTCTTCACACCACTGTTTGAAAAATCAGCTTCTGACTTCAAGGGTAGAAGAACAACCCTGAAGGATTCTGTTTGTTTTACAGCTCTGTAAGACATGCTTAATCTTCAGATTCCTACAAGTTCAAGATGACAATGGAGTACGAAACAAGGGTTTTAGGTCTTAATAAAAGTGTTGATATTATAAAACCCTTGTTTTTCTGAATAACATAAAATATTTATTAAAATCAGTTTTTAATTTTTGTATTAGCCAGTGTGGTTCTACAAGATAGAGTTTCCATACCAAATTTATCTTTTAGTTTATTCTCTTTTCCCAAAGGCAGCTCTGAAAAACTACCCTGCCCTTAAAAGTCAGCCTACATAATTGGAGACAAGTGACGTAAATAATTTGCCCTGCATAAGTAAAACTAAAAGACAGCATGTTAAATCTTTTTAGTTCCAATTACTAGGTAACACCATTATTAAATTGTTCAGCTCAAGGTTCCTGGAATAAATTTAGAATTTATATTGGTATGCAATACCGTTTTTGAAATGTGAAATCTATATCATTATTCTGTCAAGATGTAAGTTTAGTGATTGAACATGTATATGATCAATTTCTTGCTCTGGTTGAACTTCAACCTTATGAGAATTATGGTATTGGCTTAGGTTTCTCCTAGAACTATAGTGTGAAACTCTGGGCCAAAATTAATAATCACCCTAATTTTTAACTTCTCCACAGACCCATCTATCTCATCTTGCATGAAACACCCTTTAACTTCAAGGGATTCTCAAAGTTTAAAAAAGATATATGTATGCACAAAAAAGGATTATAGGGGACATAAAAGCATGTGGCATTAATGCAGCATCTGAATTAAAATAACTTGTCTTTCTTTTCCTTTTCAATAATATCTTGATATATTCAGGGTCATTTTTAAAAATTGTAGGGTGGGATAAATGAATGAATGTAGATTTTATATAATGGTTGCATGGTGAAACTATTGGGCATAGGAACCAGGTAAGAGCAAACCTATGTAAATGTGTGTTGTTGGTTGTCTGTATACAGAGAGAATTCTTGCATAACAATATTTGCACTATCCCATATTTCTCTACAAGAGATAAATTAATAAGGCAGTAAATTATAGGTCAGTGGAAGAGAATGGATTCTGAAGTCAAACTTGTATGTGATCACTGGATCCATCAGTGCTAGCCTTTTATATAACTTCTTAAGAGTCTTTGAACTAAACTGTTTAGGGTGGAGTTAAATCATAATTTGCCTATATTGTGGACAGCAGGGTAGGTTTCAGTATAATTTATGTTTCTTTCTTGCTAAACCCTCATTTGCTGAATAACAACTGTCAGTTACCCTTAAAACAGCTTGGCTAATTCACTCAAAAACCAGTGGCAGAGCCTTACTGAGTCTGGTTTTGAATTACATATGATTATGGTCTGATCTTGGATACCAACAGTCCCTACTGTGTCTGGTCTTGAATTAAATATGAACTTGATTTGATCTTTGGCACCAAAGCTCACAGTGAAATAGCTGTTAGTATTTTCTTATCAGATCATCTCTGAAATGGGGTAACAAACAAAAAGTAAGGTGTTTGGGGAAAGAAACATTGGATATCTTTTCACTAGAAACACTAATCCACCATTTGTATTAAGTATTTTTATGCAGAAAATGTTGTTTTAAATATTTTGAAGGACAATAAAATAGCTGTGTGTAAAAGCTTTCTTTGTAAAATGATAAGTAGGTTACATATTTAGGAGGGCAGAGGCTTTGCTTATAGTTTTGCCTTGTGTGATACTTAGTGAGTATTGATTGTGTGATTGACCGTCCCAAGTCAAGAACTAAAATGGAGTTAGATGTTTTTGATGAGGAATGGGTTCTGGCATAGTGCTTTACTGATTGTGTTTTTAGTACTAATGAATTTCCACAGTGTCTGTCTCTGTTAGTCTTGTTCTTTACAGAAATAATACCCATGTTAAAGTCTCGTAAACTCTTCTCTGTGCCAAGAGTTTCCTTCACATGCATATAGAGTCCCAACCTTGCAGCCATCATGACTAGCAAATCATCAACTTTATCCCAACCAGGTAAGATTATGGCTTCATGAATAGAAAGAAACTGCCCCAAATCCTAACCCAACTGAGTGGATAAATTTGACTGACCTCCAAGAAAAATATCTAAAAGAATTGTCACTGTTATAAATCAACAAATCATGATGGGGGATAGAGTTCTCAAGGAAAAGATTTAGTCAACATTTACTCTCTATTGTTAGTTTTGCTTTCAAAGATAATGTATTTTCGTTTTTCTCTTTCATCAGGGTTGATACAAACTTTCAAAAGTGCAACGTCTTACTGAATCACCACAACATTGAATTTGTGATGAAGCAAATGCTACCCAGACCTCTTATGCCCTGCTACTAGAAATCAAGTTAGCAGCTCAGGAAGGATCTATTGTCCCCACCAATAAAACATGGGAAGAAAAAAAATAAGCATACTCATTTTAATTGTACTATTTACCTCTTCTCCTTTCTATTTAAATTCCTTTTTCCCTTTTTAATGGAAGTATAATTAACATACAATGTTGTATTAGATTCAGGTATACACCACATTGATTCAACAATTCTATACTTTACTCAGTGCTCACCATGATAAGTACAGTTACCATCGGTCACCAAACATCATTATCACAATATTATTGACTATATTCCCTATGCTGTAATTTTCATCTCTGTGACATAATTTATTTTATAACTGAAAGTTCGTATGTCTTAATCCCCTTTATTTATTTCATCCTAACTATTTATCTTCCCTTTGAATATTAGGCTATCTAAAGAGAATAAACTTTGTCTCCTTTTCAGAGAGATACCAAAGGCTTTTGAGCACAGATCTCAGAGTCATGTAGGTTGAAGGTCTAAACCTGGATTTATCTATATCTTGTAAACCTCAGTTTACACGTGCCAATTAAAAAATGCATGCTTCATGGAGTTGCTTTGATTAAATGGTATAACATAGTTAAAATTCTTAGTCTAGAGCCAAAATATAATAAATGCTTGGTTAATCCTAATTATTGTTCAGTATTATTCCACAATACACATGAAAATTGAAAGTGCAGTTATTCAGATTGCCACGGTTATGGCTATTTTCTTTATGATCTGATATTATGACTTGGATCTTTTCATGATATATAATCAGGATTTTTTTTTTAATAGAAAGCCCTTGAAGATTTTTTTTTAAGATGTTATTTATTTTGAGAGAGAGAAAGAGAGAACACAAGCAAGGGGTGAGGGAGAGAGAGAATCGCAAGCAGACTCCCCACTGAGTGCCCTGAGACCATGACCTGAGCTAAAACCAAGAGTCAGACACTTAACCAACTGAGCCACCCAGGCACAAGTAAATATATCAGGATTTTAATCTACATATGACTGCTTAAAATTTTCCCTTTTCAGTAACAGTAATAAAAATTCCAACCCCCTTAGACATGTAAAACATAATGTTTGTGCAAAGTATCAGAATCTAGTCCCTCAAAACAGTGAGGTTCTCTTTAAGTTTTATTTTTAGAGGAGATCTTGGACTGTGGTGTTTCAACTACTACCTACCCCTTTTGACAGATACCCAATTGAATGAAAACTAATCTGTCCACAAATACAGTACAGGTCTTGGGACAAGGGAACTACCTCTTTCTTTTAGAAACGGACCATGAATTTTTGATTTTATCAGCTGTATGCAACTTTCACTTGATAAAAAATGCAGCTGATGTTTAAAAATTGCCCTAGATGAAAGGCGTTAGTGTGGGCAAGGTGAAAATCAAGAGCTTGTGAATACATTAAAGGCTTAAAGAATTTTTGGAAACTATTTCCAAGTATGTATAACACACAATTTCTAAAATGAATAAAAGTTTGAAATAAGCTTTAAATAAGATGTTGAGAAGATGTAAGAAGTGTAGCTACTTTCATCTTAATCAATGCAACTTGTGATGAGGCAATCAGTCAGAACCCAATCTACCCAAATGAAATCTCAAACAACAACAGAGGTTATTTTCTTACTTTAGTTTGTGTTAAGAGAAATGGGCAATGTAAGTGCTGTGCAGATTTAATGTGCTAATGAAATCAATTCATCAAGTTTTAAATTATGTAGGAAATTAAAATAAGAAACTGTTCTGTACACAAAAGAGACTATGCCCCAAGAGAATATCCAGCCTTGATAAAAAAAAAAAAAAAAAAACCTAACAAATTTAGGTAAGACTAAAAAAAAAAAAAAGTTATACATCTGCTTTTAAAGACTTTTTTTTTTTTTTTAAGTTCCCTTGTAAGTCTCCAGAATTTCTACTTAGAAGGGAGCCTAAGAATGGAAATCCGAAAGAAGCAGCCAGAAGATCCTTTGTGAAGTTGGTTAACCAGTGTGGTGGTGTTCCTCAGATCAGTGGACTACCACTTGGCTATGGGGTGCCTCTGAAGTATCTGGAGGCATTCAAGGGTATGTGGCTACAGGCAGTTTAAGGGAATTGATTTTCAAATTAAAGAATTACATATTTTATATTAAATCTTTCCTAAGAGTCTTCGATGGAACTTTACGTCCAGTTTTCCACCACCCTGTATGAAAATTCTCCAACTTTAAAAATCAAATACCTCCTTCCCAACACTAAACTTATAATGATAATTGTTCAGGATATTAGAATTTATTATTGATTTTGAGAAAATAAAGAATTCTAGTGACAAGATAAAAATAAAATTGGCTGGGATGCCTGGGGGCTCAGTTGGTTAAACATCTGCCTTCAGCTCAGGTCATGATCCCAGGTCCTGGCATCCTGTCCCACACAGGGCTCCTTGCTCGGTGGGGAGCCTGCCGCTCCCCCTGCTTGTGCGTTCTCCCCCTCTCTCTCTCTGACAAATAAATAAATAAAATATTTTTAAAAAGTAAAAAATAAATAAATTTGGAAGGCCAATGGTTTTCAACTAACTCTTTTAAACCAAATTGAAGGAATATTTACATGAACTCTAAGCTGATAGCTCATTTAAAAAGGATATTTGTTGAAGAATTAGAACAAGACTTTTTTTTTTTTTTAAGATTTTATTTATTTATTTGACAGAGACAGAGACAGCGAGAGCGGGAACACAAGCAGGGGGAGTGGGAGAGGGAGAAGCAGGCTTTCCGCTGAGCAGGGAGCCCCATGTGGGGCTCGATCCCAGGACTCTGGGATCATGACCTGAGCCCAAGGCAGCCGCTTAACGGCTGAGCCACCCAGGCGCCCCTAGAACAAGACTTTTGCATACAATCTAAGAGGAGTTCAAATAATTCAATGAGATTGCTAGAATAATACTCTTTTTATAGTAATTTTTCTTTTCTTTCTTTCTTTTTCCTTTTTATTTTTTATTTTAATTCCAGTACAATGTTATATTAGTTTCAGGTGTACAATATAGTCATTCAACAATTCTCTATTACTCAGTACTCATCATGGTAAGTGTACTCTTATTCCTCTCTATTTATTTATGTGAACAAGGTATTTCAATACCTACATGTATAAAAATGAACCAAAAAATAAGGAGAACAGAATTTATGGTAAACTCTGTCTCATTCTAACAATAAGTGATTCATTCATAGATATTAGATTTAATATAATAAAAAAGTCCAACATATTTCATAAAGTGATATGTTTTACATAAAAATCACTTTAATGTGTAAAAGTTATTTATGAAAATATGAATGCATTTATATTGTCTATATCAATTATGTACTAATAATTATCGTCATAACCTATAAGCAGTAATAATTACTACAATAATAATACTCCTAGGGATGCCTGGGTGGCTCAGTCGTTGGGCGTCTGCTTTCGGCTCAAGTCATGATCCCAGGGTCCTGGGATCGAGTCCCACATCGGGCTCCCTCCTCAGCGGGAAGCCTGCTCTCCCTCTCCCACTCCCCCTGCTTGTGTTCCTGCTCTCACTGTCTCTGTCTCTGTCAAATAAATAAATAAAATCTTTAAAAATAAATAAATAAAATAAATAAATAAATAAGAAATCTATTCTCTAAGAATATTCAAAATATTCAAGATATTCAGAATATTAAGACTATTCAAATAATTATTGGAATTGAGAAATTTTATTACTTCCTATGAAATATTTATTATATTTGAAAGATCTTATTTTTCACAAAATTGCTTTATGAAGACAGATGTCAATACAATGAGATACGTAAATTTAATTGTTTAAATTTATCACTCACCCTGTTGATGAATGATGAAAATTTGAAAGGAATTCACGTCGACTAACAAGTTTGGAATATTACAAATTCTAACTGCAAAAGATTGAATGTGTCTCTCCCCCACCGAATTCATATGTTGAAATCCTAACCTCCACCGTGATTTTATTAGGAGGTAGGACACTGCAGAGGTGATTGGGTCATGAGGGTGGAGCCCTTATGAATGGGATTAGTGCCCTTATAATAAGGACTCCCCAGAGAGCTCTTTCATCCTCTTTTCACCATATGAGGATTCAAGAAGATGGCAATCTGCAATCTGGAAAAGGACCTTTCCCAGTACCTGACCACGCACCCTGAGCTAGACCTTTCAGCATCCAGAACTATGAAAAAATAAATTTCTATTATTTAAAAGCCACCCTTGGGGCGCCTGGGTGGCTCAGTTGGTTAAGCGACTGCCTTCGGCTCAGGTCATGATCCTGGAGTCCCAGGATCGAGTCCCGCATCGGGCTCCCTGCTCAGCAGGGAGTCTGCTTCTCCCTCTGACCCTCCCCCTCTCATGCTCTCTCTCTATCTCATTCTCTCTCTCAAATAAATAAATAAAATCTTTAAAAAAAAAATAAATAAATAAAAGCCACCCAGTCCATAGTAGTTCTCTAGAGCAGCAGCAACTGACTAAGACAGTAATAATATAAAAAGAAAGGTAACAGAAGCATCAAAGTCTGTACAATTTTCCATCTTTAGCTTAACAATTACTCTATTATAGATCTGGTTTGTTTTAATTTGCTTCATTAGAGCTAGATACCCAGATTTTATATATATATATTATATATATATCTATATAAATGTGGATATTCTGAGCACTAATTTGGGCTAAATAAATTACTAAAGATGATTTGGTAATTTTGAGCCTAGAAAATAAATTAAACTCACAATTTTTGACTTACCATCTGTAACTTCAGCTATCATCAGACACAAAAGGTATGAAGAAATTAATAAATCTTGGTTAAGTTCAGCAGTTCACATAGCCTGTGAAAGAAAATGATTTCTAGTTAATGCTCTTTGATCTGTTCAGAAATTATTGACCAATTTGTCTCCAATCCATATTCCTCACATTTAGTATATCCTAGAAAGCACTAGATCACGGAGGAAGACCAAGAGAAACAAATGTTCTTGTCACAATCTATATATAGTAGGCACATGTATATATGTATTGTGTGCATGTGCGTATGTGCACATGTTTGCATACGTGGATATATGTATATGTATACATATATTTGCATGCAACAGTGTGTGCATAAATATGCATGTGCCTATGCATATATACACATGTAACTTCATACACCTATATACTTAAACACACAAACAGTGATTAATTGATGACAAAGAGGATGCTGTAATTTTCTTAGACATTGCTAAAGAACATTGCATTAAATCCAATCAGGTAGTTTTTTTTTGTTTTTTGGTTTTTTTTTTAGCAAAGGACAGCTGTTCTTTTGACTTGCTCAGACTGCCAGGCCTCTTCCTCACCACCATATCCTATTAACCACAAACACCACACTGAAAAATATTTACTTATCTATCTCGCTTTTTCATTCCGATTACTATTTACTAGCTTCAGGCCCTTAACACTAGCTCCTCACCCCTCAAACCAGAGTCTCCCTTCAACCCAGAGGCTTCACTAGTGCCAGATAGCTTTCTAGCATAGATACGATAACAACATTCAACCTTACATCTTTTACTGACTGTCCGTTGCTTTTGGCACCATGTTGTATAATATTAATTACATAGGCAGACAAAAAATAATAATTTGGAGGAAGGAAACCAGTTATTGGGTTACTGCTATAATCTAGGTAAGAAGTGATAATAACTTGAACCCCAAAAGGTGTGAAACATTTAGAAAACAGTATATTGTAAAGATATTTATTGAGTAAAATAAATAGAACTTGATCATCAATTAGATAAAGAGAGTAAGAAAGAAGACAGCTAGAAAAATCTAGCTCTTCTGAATTTGATCATTGGAAGGCCAATGAGGACACTTTAAATCTGGGCTACAAAAAATTGCAGATGGGAATTCATGGGTTCACTTTTGAATGGATTGAATTAAAGGTGTCTGGAAATAACATGGAGATATGAAGCAAGTGTCTGAACATAGGAGTATGGGTATTTGAGGAGAAGGCAGTGCTGGAAGGTAGAACAAGGGGGAGAAAAAAGCAGTTAATATGGAAAAATTGCCTTGAAAATGTGCAGAATTAACAGATTAAAGGACCGAGTTGTAAAGTCCAGGTAGAAGATGTATAAAACTGGGTAAATAAGGGGGAGAAGTGAGAGGAAAACCAGAAGAGAGATGTTGTCATAAAAGACAAGGAAAAAAGGAGGACTTTAGGGAGGCTCAAACATGGAACCCTATCTCCAACATTTGCTAACAATTAATAGTATCTTTTGCAAACTTAAAAAAAATGAGGAGATAAAGAATATGAGAAAGACCAGGGCATATATAAATATCAGTTGTAAAGAGCTGATTGGGATGGGTAAGTTACTTGAGTTCTCATGATCAAAATTGAAATAAAAGAAGTAATTAATAAGCTTTGGGCAGTGGGTCAAATTTCACTTTCTCCACATTTCACTTGTTTCTAGTGCCCACTTTCTATTTTAGTTGAACTTTGTGGAATACATCAGGAAGTTCTTAAAATGTGTAGACCACTCTCAGTCTTTTGAGAAAGAAAGACAATTTGAAAAACATCACTGATTAAATGCAGATACCTCAATGCAAATAGAATGAAGCAGAAACACAAGGGTTGGACATTTTTGCATCATTTTTACAGAGTTTTTGTCAAATAATGTTAGCACAGGTAAATAACTAAGGTTATTTGCTTATGTTAACCACTAGTTGTTACTCTCACCCATTAATTACCCAAGCACACACCCACACATACATATGTCTGCCTGCTTCTACAGCAATAAAATAGTAAAACAATGAAAATGATACATAAGCACATTATGAAACAGCTTTCAGTAATGTGTGGCACTTATATTCAAACTTTCATTCTAAATGATTGGTATGTTCTTTACATAATATATGCACAGCAGGTGTTTCAACCTCAAAAACAGAAGCTCCACTGAGGTAGAAATAAAGTAATTTTTCTGCTTCAGCAACTAGGAAGATATTTTCTAAAGAAAAAAAAAAATTTTTGCAACTAAAGCAGAAATAGGGAGGCAAGATAGGGTCAGTCATACCTTAATTATTGATAATAGACTGACAAGCTAACTTTCAAAGGCTTGTGCTATTGGCAAGGGTCATTTAATCAAATAATTTCATGTAGAGTTACAAAAAAAGAGACTCTGATTTGAATGTATACAAGTACATAAATATTCAAAGTAACATAAAAAAACGCACATGACTGTATAAATCACTAACTTATTACCTATATATTAGGCTGTAGTTTATTTTGCTGCAGCTGTAATTCCTAGTGAGGAAAAAAATCAGAGCATAGCAAAATAATTTGAAACATTCATTTATAGCTTACTTTGTTTTAACTGAAATGATCACTTGGATATTGCAGATGAATTATGATAGCTAAATGCACTCAGTTTTGTGAAGGATTAGCATCAATTAATAATGTATTTTACATTCAATATGTGATTCTATAGAACTTAGAACTAAGATTTTAGAATTTTTCAAGAAAAGGACTGAAATATTATAAGGGTTTAATTGGTTTTACCAGGCAGGTAACTCAGAACCCCTCACTGAAGCCGATAAACAACATAGTATTTTGGGTTTAGAAGTTCAGATATTGCTATAATTACAAGTATCAAGAAACAAAAGACATAAATTTGAAAGTAAATTAATATGAAAGACAATTTAAGATTATATACATGTTCTTGCCATAAACAAAAGAAGAAAAAAAAAACAGCTTTGCCTTTACAAAGTACTTGAGTCATTTTTTTTTTTTTTCTTTTCCTATGGTCCATAGAAATGTTGAGATAACTTTCTAGGCCCAAGATGGAGCTGCTCTTGAACTGAAAGTCAGATAACTTTCATGTCCCTATAGATAACTTTGCTTGACGAGAAATGTAGTACTATAATCCAGTCAGCCAGGTCCCAAACACAAAGCCGACTCTGCACTCCATACTTACTTCCTGGTTCCTTCTCACCCCAAACAAGGCTGACTATGTGGCCCCAGCCAATCAGATATTTTCTATTTGTCTCTTCCTTGTTCATTATTCTTTATCTTATAAAAGCTTCCTGCCTTCCACCCCTTTTGCAGTTCTCAGAATGAGACTGCAGTTTCCTGAATTACTTAATAAATTTTGTTTATATCACCTATTGTTTTGTTTAATCATTTTTGGAACAAAAGTGAAAAAATGCAAATGAAAATAGAACTATTAACTTCGTTATCTTGAGTCTTAGTATAATAGTAAAACTAGCCAAGGCCAACTTATTTATCCATCCTTGACTTGAAATCTGCCTCATGGATTTACCTCAAGATTTTCCAATTAGAGGGGCGCCTGGGTGGCTCAGTTGGTTGGGCGACTGCCTTCGGCTCAGGTCATGATCCTGGAGTCCCGGGATCGAGTCCTGCATCGGGCTACCTGCTCAGCAGGGAGTCTGCTTCTCCCTCTCCCACTCCCCCCTCTTGTGCTCTCTCTCTCTCTCAAATAAATAAATAAAATTAAAAAAAAAAAAAAAAAAAGATTTTCCAATTAGAATAGGCATCCATGGGGTTAATAAGTAAATACAGTCTGTCCTCATTACTCTTGATAATTATGTTTTACAAAGTTTCTGTGAACACTGGTGTAGCAAGTACGGAACCATTGTTCCTAGGGAAAATACAGAGTTAAGTACTGTGAGACTCTGGTCACAAAATGTGCATCAACCTTATCCACAACCTTTTTTTTTTTTATGTGTGTCCGTTTAAGAACACTTTATTTAATATATAGTGCTGATTGATTAACACTGAACTCAGGGCCAAAAACAGCATATCTCATGCCTGAGTGAAGGTTATCTAACACATGTATTTTATCAGTAAGGCATATCATAATCTTCTTGCGTTTAGGAAATTCAGACCACACTTTAACACCAGCGAGGGGGCCATTTTAAACAGCTAAATCATCATCAACAACAACAAAAACAAAAATGCAGAAAACATAGCACTAAATAGACTGCAAAAAGGATGCTCCTTTAGATATGAGAGCTGACGCTAAAAGCCAGAGCGGCCTTGCTCCATGTCAGCTGGGGAGGTGTGCTCTGGGCAAATCACATTTTTTGCTGCTCTTGGCATGTCTGTGAATAACCTTGAAAGTGCTGGGAATACTGATCTGGGGGTTATATATAAATTTTAGCAAGGAGGCTAATTTGCAAATACGAAATCTAAGAATAATGAGGATTGACTAAATCTCTCCCTTTCTACTACCAGTCCCTGATAAATGGTTCCAATGGGTATGGGCAGCTAGAATTTACCCTGATAAATGGTTTCAATGGGCACGGACAGCTAGAACTTAGGTAATTGTCAAAAGCGCCTGAAAGACTTCAAAACTTTAAAAATTAAACACATACAGGTTAAGAGGAATTTACTGAGAGCTATTATCATTGAATAAAGACATACAAGACCATAGTTAGGAGCCAAAAATAAGCTGTACATCTAACAACTTTTTCTCTAAATTAAATGTGAGATTTTTTGGTGTTTGTTTTATTTTTGTTTTTGCTTTCATTGGGGAGAAAAAGACGTATGGAAGGACTGTTCTAAAATTTGCATTTCCAGAAAAAATGAATAAATAAAAATAAAATTTGCATTTCTGGCCCATAGCAGGTTTGTGGGTGAAATCAATGCCTATTGTATTGAACTGGGGTTGCCATCTCCAGTTGATTGATAGTGAACCTATCCGATAGCATGGGACCATCAGGGAGACTGCAAAAAAAGCTTTGGAACCGATTATTACTCAAGTTTTCATGTTTCAAACTGCCAATAGCTAAAGTTATAATATACCACAGTCTTCTGGGGTGACTGTTTTCTAAGGGTAAATGCCTATTAACTTATTAAGATACCTGTGTATATTTGCAGGCCACTGATTTTAAGGAGATTCTTAAAGTATAGGCATTATTCTATAATCAGTTTTCAAAGTGATTGATGTACCCTTATATGTGACTATAAAGCAAGTCAGGGATGTTACTAAAATCTATTAGCAGAAGCATGGGGACCTGAAAATCATTTCTGAGTTATTTATAATTCTTAATAAAAAGTGAAATGTGGGGACTCTGGGGAATATAAATGGTGAATTTAAGGGATAAAACTGAGTGCGTTTGGGGATAACACTAAATACCAAGAAGTGACTTTAAGAGATAAAAGAAGCTTTTAAAAATTTTTCAAAGATTCTTTGGGAAAAAAAAAAAAAAACCTTTTCATATTCCAAAGAGAATACAGAATATAAAATTCAGAGATATGGAGACAGGAACAAAAGAGATTAAAGTGAATGGGGCAATTTCTAGATAATCAAGGTAGTTTGACCATATGTGGTTATCTCCTCTCCTATTCAAAACTAAAACATAGAAAAGAAGTTTTAAAAAAAGTGAAAGTCAATATGTGCAAACCATAATGTGATTTCAACATGTTTTTGTAAAAGTCAGCAGACAGAAATGCAGTAGCTGACTTACCAGAGAAAGGGGAGGAACAATTCCAGAGTAAAATGACCCCATCAAAGCCTAGAAAGTTAGCACTTGGAGCCCTCAGATATCTTGAAAACAGGCCTGAAGACATGAAGTTTGAAGTTGAGATTAAAAAGAGAAGAGGGAGAGCTCAAGAAAGATCAAGAAAGAAAATTGAAATTGATAGGTTATCATGATATTTTTGAGCATTTGGAAAACAATATTCCTAAAAATTATTTGACAGGTTTGATGGAGCAGAAAAGTAAAACCTATTCGATTAAAAAAATGCATTATCACATGTACAATTTTACAGGGCCAGTAGCAGGACAAAACCCATATTCCAGATATATATACAGATATAGATGATGATAGATGATAGATAGATAGATGATAGGGATATATATATATACATATATAGAGATATATCTATAAAACATACATATTTTTTCCTTCTCTATTGGTTATTTGGATTCTTTTTTATAGGCTTCCTTCATTAATTTCAGTTCTGTGTTCCATTGCTTAAATATGAGTGCCCCTAAAACCATCTACCAGCTGCTACCCTTGCTAAATTGAGTCCTTTCCCTTTCATAAAACTTTGCATCTCTTTCCATACATGAAGCCACCCTATATTACACAAAATTAGACTTTAAACTTCCCACTATGGATTTTTGCGCTTTGTATTTTCCTTATCTTAAATATTCTTTTTTCATCCTTCCCTCTCAATTGAGTCTTAAACAGCATTCAGGATTCTGTTTAAATCATTCCAAAAAGACCTCTTGGGCCATGTCAGTCTTTTTTTTTTTTTTTTTTTTAAGATTTTATTTATTTATTTGGGAGAGAGAAAGTGAGAGAGGACCATTTCAGTCTTCAAGTGATTATTCCTCCTGTGTGAATCAGGACTCATTTAGTGGCTGGTTTCATGAATTCAACTCAAACTGATTTAAGAATAAGAATTTTTTGGCCAACATCCCTTGAAAAGTCCAGGGGTAGAAGAAACTCTAGGTATAACTACATCCAGGAATACCCCTCTTTCTGCATCTCTCAATCCTGCTTTCTTTGACATAAGCTTTATTCCCAGAAAGCTCTTCTAATTGAGTAGCAAAGATGGTCAGGAGGACTCCCATGATTTAATACTACTAGCCTATGACTTGCACAAAAATAGTCCCATGGCATTAGCCCAGTAAATCAGGAAGCAGGATTTTCATTGGTCCAGCTTGAGGCAGTGTGGCTAGCAAGAAGAATATGCTAATTAACCAGGCAGGAGTCACGTATACACCATTGGGGTTCATTGTGCTCTTATTATATCACATGGTCTGAGGGGGAAGAGATATATTCTTAAAAAAACTGAGTTGATAAAAACAGATTTCCACCAGAGATCCTTCCTCTATCCTCCTATATTTCTGGTCGGTAGCACCTGACATTTAGCATTTACCTTACATCATTATAACTACACTGTACCCACCCACATATGTTTATGAATGCATGTGTTTTCTCATCAAGACCATGATAAGCCTTTATGGAAGATTACATTTTATATTATTTTTTATACCCAGCAATCAGTCTAGTGATCTGTGCAAAATAGGAATTCAATAAACATTTGTGGGTAATGCAGAATTACAGGAAAGGATATCCAATAATTAATCAGCATATCCTATGCTAACTTGTGTGTGAAAGCCTGTGATAGGGAGATGTTTCAATACATATAGCACATCGCTCACTATAAGGATCCCTTATGAAAAACTGCTATGCACACAAAGTCTAACCTATTAGCTGTGGCTCTATTCTCCTAAAGACCAAAAATTGATTTAGTTTGTCAAACTGCATATAAACAGGCAGAAAATAATTCTGACCTTATGCAACAATAGAGCTTGGTATTTGTGAAACCAAAAGTTTTAAGGAAACACATCATCTAATAAACTGGAAATGGTGGTGACATTTTATAGCTTAAATGTGAAATGAAAGGGCATTTCATCGACATCCGTGATGTTTTAAAAACAAAGGAAATTACCTTGTATAAACTGCATTAAGTAGCCAACCAGTGTTTCTCCACATTGTTGATTATTCATGAAGCCTCTGCATGGGTCTCAGCTGGCTCATACACTGCCCTGCCCTGCTCAACTCTACACCTCATTCTGTGGCCTCCTCCCACTTGGTTACGTTAAAGCAGCCACTTCATCCTCCAGCTTGGCCTGGGCCACCTCTGTGGCTTCTGAAGCCTGCTCACAGCTCAGGGTTCTCTTGTTCTTTAGCTAAGACCAGAGCTGCTTCTTATCCCAGGCTCTGCTGTGCAGGAATTGAGCTGAGAGTTTCATACAGGCAGAAAGCTTTTAGATTCTAAGGCCTTCTCCCCCAAGGGAGCATACACCTACAGGAAAGGTATCAATGGACATGGAGGGGACAGAGACTCAGAAGCTGTCCGGTGTGAAATTAATGATCAGGGTGAAGGATGATTGGCAGAATATGGAAAAGCTCCCTCTACAGAGCAGGGAGATTGTGAGGTAGCTGAGGATGGGGACGGCCATGTATGAAGTAGTCTCACGACATACCATATGTTGCAGTCATTCTTAAACTGTGGTTTGGGACTGCTAGGTGTTCCAAGACCTTTTCATTGGCATCTAAAAGGTCAAACTGACTTATTTTCATTAAAAAAAAAAAAAAAAAAGACTAAGATTTTATTTGCCTTTATTCTTATTCTCTTGGGAACATACAGTGCAATTTTCTTATTAGTGTCATCAGTCTGAAGACTAATGAATTGCATTCTTATGTGTCTTGGATTTTTACCCTTTTCAGTTTAAATATCTAATAAGGTAAACATCAAGAGATATAAGCTACATAAACAAGTTCTTTGGGTTCCTCAATGCAGGCATTCTTTGCTTTGCATGGTTCTCATATGCATGAATTTTCCATTAACACTGTACTATGAAGAGTGGCCTGTAATTTTAAGAGTGTAAAGGTGTCCTTAGACAAAGTGTGTAATGGGAAAAGGATTGTTCTAAGAGACAGAAGGTCTACTTTCAGTCTGACCTATGATACTATGATATTTATTTGAATTCTTACCTTTGTTTCCTGATGTAAAGAAGGGCTAAGAATTTCTGTTTAGTCTACTTCATAGATTAAGTGTGGGTGGTTGGTGACTGTGAAGAACAAAGAAAAGTATTTCTGTGGTGTTGGTTGTGAACTCTCCTCTTTCATTCATGATTTTATTTTTTGGGTCCTTCCTCTTTTCTTTTTGAAAAGTCTAATGAGGGATTTATCAATTTTGTTAATTCGTTCAAAGAACCAGCTCCTAGTTTCATTGATCTGTTCTGTGTTTTTGTTTTGTTTTGTTTTTAATTTCTATATCATTTATTTCTGCTCTAATTTTTATTATTTCCCTTCGGCTGGATTTAGGCTTTATATGCTGTTCTTTTCCAGCTCCTTTAGGTATAAGGTGAAGTTGTGTATTTGAGACTTTTCTTGCTTCTTGAGGAAGGCCTGTATTGCTATATATTTCCCTCTTAGGACTGCCTCTGCAGCATCCCAAAGGTTTCAGACTGTATGACCAAGTGGGATTTATTCCTGGGCCGCAGGGGTGGTTCAACATATGCAAATCAATGAACATGATACACCAGATTAATAAAAGAAAGTGTAAGAACCATATGATCCTCTCAATAGATGCAGAAAAAAAATTGACAAAATACAGCATCATTTCTTGATAAAAACCCTCAAGAAATTAGGGATAGAAGGAACATACCTCAACATCATAAAGACCATATATGCAAGACCCACAGCTAATACCATCCTCAATTGGAAAAAACTGAGAGCTTTTCCCCTAAAGTCAGGAACACAACAGGGATGTCCACTCTCACCACTACCGTTCCACATAGTACTAGTAGTCCTAGCCTCAGCAATCAGACAACAGAAGGAAATAAAAGACATCCAGATCAGCAAAGAAGAAATCAAACTTTCACTCTTCACAGATGTCATGATACCCTATGTGGAAAAACGGAAATACTCTACCAAAAAATTACTAGAACTGATACAGGAATTCAGCACGGTCACAGGATACAAATCAATGCACTGAAGTCTGTTGCATTTCTATACACTAATAATGAAGCAACAGAAAGAGAAATCAAAGAATTGATCCCATTTACAATTGCAACAAAAACCATAAAATACATAGGAATAAACCTAACCAAAGATGTAAAATATTTGTACTCTGAAAACCATTGAACCCTTATGAAGGAAATTGAGGAAGACACAAACAAATGGAAAACCATTCCATGCTCATGGATTGGAAGAATAAATACTGTTAAAATGTCTATACTAGCCAAAGCAATCTAGAAATTCAATGCAACCCCTACCAAGATAACACCAGCATTTTTCAGAGTTGGAACAAACAGTTCTAAAATTTATATGGAACCAAAAAAGACCCTGAATAGCCAAAGTAATGTTGAAAAAAGAAATCAAAGCTGGAGGCATCACAATTCCAGATTTCAGGCTGTATTACAAAGCTGTAATCATCAAGGCAGTATGGTACTGGCATAAAAACAAAGACATAGATCAATGGAACAGAATAGAAAACCCAGAAATGTACCCTCAACTATATGGTCAACTAATCTCCAACAAAGCAGGAAAGAATATCCAAAGGAAAAAAGTCTCTTCAATAAATGGTGTTGGGAAAATTGGACAGCAACATGTAGAAGAATGAAACTGGACCACTTTCTTACACCAAACACAAAAAATTAATTCACAATTGATGAAAGACCTAAATGTTCAACAGGAATCCATCAAAATCCTGGAAGAGAACAGAGGCAGTAGCCTCTTTGACCTCAGCTGCAGCAATTTCTTATTAAACACATCTCCAGAGGCAAGGGAAACAGAAGCAAAAATGAGCTATTGGGACTTCATCAAGATAAAAAGCTTCTGCATAGCAAAGGAAATAATCAACGAAATTAAAAGGCAACCTATGGAAATGGGAGAAGATATTTGCAAATGACATATCTGGTAAAGGGTTAGTATTCAAAATCTATAAAGAACCTCACAAACTCAACACCCCAAAAAAACAGTCAAGAAATGTGTAGAAGACATGAACAAACATTTCTCCAAAGAAGACATTCAGATGGCCAACAGACTGATGAAAAGATATTCAACATCACTCATCATCAGGGAAATACAAATCAAAAATACAATGAGATATCACCTCACACCTTTCAGAATGGCCAAAATCAACAACACAAGAAACAACAGGTGTTGGGGAGGATGTGGAGAAAAAGGAAAACTTGTGCACCGTTGGTAGGAATGCAAACTGGTGCAGCCACTCTGGAAAACAGTATGGAGGTTCCTCAAAAAGGTAAGAATAGAACTACCCTGTGACCCAGCAATTGCACTACTAGGTAGTTATCCAAAGATTACAAGCATATTGATTTGAAGGGTCACATGCACCCCAATGTTTATAGCAACAATGTCCACAGTAGCCAAAATATGGAAAGAGCCCAAATGTCCATCAACTGATGAATGGATAAAGAAGATGTGGTATAAATATACAATGGAATATTACCCAGCCATCAAAAAGAATGAAATCTTGCCATTTTCAATAATGTGGATGGAAGTAGAGTGTATTAGAGAAATAAGTCAGTCAGAGAAAGACAAATACCATATGATTTCACTCATGTGTGGAATTTAAGATGCAAAACATGAACATGGGGGAAGGAAGGAAAAATAAAATAATACAGAGAGGGAAGCAAACCATAATTAACCCTTAAATGTAGGGAAAAAATACAGGGAACAAACTGAGGATTGCTGGAGGGTAGGTGGGTGGGGGAATGGGGTAATTGGGTGAAGGGCATTAAGAAGGGCACATGATATAAGGAGCACTGGGTGTTATATGCAAGTAATGAATCACTAAATTCTACTCCTGAAACCAATACTACACTCACTATATGTGAACTAACTTGAATTTAAATAAAATTTTGAAAGAAAAAAAAATCATAGAAATGGAAAAGATGTAATGATAAATCTAAATGATAGACTACCACTAATAACAGCCAACACGTGGGTACTAAAAGACAAGCACTGTTATAAGCAAATGATATTTGCTGATTTAGCCTTATAACTACTGTTGAAATAGACGTGATTATTACCTACAGTCCACATTTGATAAAACTGAAGTTGAGAGAGGTTAAGTACTTTCTTTTAATTCATAAATTTAACTTAGAGAAGATTTATTCATAGAAAAATTGAGAAGAAAGTACAGAGAATTGCCATATACCCCCTGCCTCACACATGCATAGCCTCACCCACTATCTACATCCCCCAGCACAGAGGTACATTTGTAGAAAAATGAACCTACATTGACACATCATTATCACTTAAGGTCCATAGTTCACATTTGGGATCATCCGTAGTGTTGTGCATTCTATGGGTTTTGACAAATGTATAAATACATTTGTTCACCATTTCAGAATCATACAGAATAGCTTCACTGCATTAAAAATCTTCTGTGTTCTGCCTATCCATCCTTCCCTCTCCCCTAGAAAACACTAATCTTTTTATCTTCTCCACAGTTTTATCTTTTCCAAAATACCATACATAAGGTATATATAACCTTTTCAGATTGTTTTTTTTCACTTAGTGATGTGTTGTGTGCTGGCTTCTCACTCTCTGAAAGAAATGGGAGGTAAAGGACAATGTTTCATCCCCAAGATTTCTGTGCCACCCTAGGTACTAAGTTTGGATCACTTACACCCACATTTCCCCATGTCTTTTCATGGCTTGATATCTTTTTTCTTTTTAGCACTCAATAACAGCTCACTGTCTGTATGTAGTACAGTTTCACTCACCTACTGAAGGACATCTTGGTTGCTTCCAAGTTTTGGCAATTATGAAGAAAGTTGCTATAGACATTCACTTTCAGGTTTTTGTGTGGATATACCTTTTCAATTCCTTTAGGTAGTTAAATACCAAGAAGCATGTTTGTTGGCTCATACAGTAAGAGTATGTTTAGGTTTGTCGGAAACAGTCAAAATGTCTTCTAAAGTGGCTGTGTTGGGGCTCCTGGGTGGCTCAGTCGGTTAAGTGGCTGCCTTTGGCTCAGGTCATGATCCCAGGGTCCTGGGATCAAGCCCCCATCGGGCTCCCTGCTCTGCAGGAAGTCTGCTTCTCCCTCTCCCACTCCCCCTGCTTGTGTTCCCTCTCTCGCTGTGTCTCTGTCAAATAAATAAATAAAATATTTTAAAAATAAATAAATAAAATAAAGTGGCTGTGTCATTTTGCATTCCCAGTAGTAATTAATGAGAGTTCTTGTTGTTAAGTAACTTTTTAACTTGCCCAAAGTCACACAGCTAAATAGTGGTTGATGCAGTATTTGAATCTAGTAGTAGATCAGCAAGCTTCAGAGTTCAAAATCCTTTAAAATAAAAATAAAAATAAAATAAATAAAATAAAATAAAATAAAGCGATTTATATGCCTTTAGTTCTCCACCTGCAAAAATTTTTGCATTTTGCATTTATGTTTTTGACTTGTCAGTAACATATTACATGAAAATTGAGCAAGGTCCCTGTCTTCTCTCGTTTCTTCTTCTCTTTCCCAACACAGACACATAGATAGAATCTGCAAGAGAAAAATTTAACAAAAAACATATTTCTGTTACAATATTTGAAGAAACAAATAGTAACTTTTGAATGTAGCCCTGTTAGCTCCACCCTCTCTCGTTAATCACTGCACTAAACTTGGATGGCTCTTTGTCTACTGACTTAGTACAATATGATTGTGGGTGTCTAATGGCTGTTTCTAGCTTGTGCTAGTTGAGTTTTGTGCTGGCTTCTCACTCTCTGAAAGAAATGGGAGGTAAAGGACAATGTTTCATTCCCAAGATTTCTGTGCCACCCTAGGTTCTTAGTTTGGATCACTTTTGGGTTAAACCTGTGCCCCAATGTTTATATTGGATTTTTCAGTTTTTAATAAATCAGTTATATTAAAATAAGTGTCATTATAATAAGGCAAAGAGGTTTTGGTAGAACTTTACTTGCATTCCAGTTCCTGCTAAGCTCTCCTTTAGTAATATTAAGGTATATATACAGTGAACAGAGGTAATTGTGGTTAAATCTCACCTTGACCATTAATAACCCATCAAGAACTCTTTTGTCAGAACTTTCTAATGAGGCATACCTAAAGTCTCCTTTTTAAGGTGGCAAACAACACAATTGCTTACAAATTGTCTTTAAAAAATGTACCACACAGATTTAAATAGGCAAGGAATACTTTATTCAAGACTGTTACAGTAGGGGAGAGAGAGTGAACTTAACTCCATGGAAACAAAAGGTCGAGAGCATTTCTAAGCACTGAGGACAGCTAATGAAAAAGTACTGGAGGGCATGAGGGGGCAGGTCTCTCAATGTGATAAGGGCATCTGTGTTTGCTAATTGCTCCTTATTGGTAGACTCCTACTTTCCCAGAAAGACAGGGAGATAGGGACACTGTCTTTCTTGATAATTACATTTCAAGGAAATGGCTCCCCTCCCAGGTCCTTGAGAAAAACATTCCTGGGTTGTAAAACTGACAGGAGGCTGGGAAAAGGTTTACATCTCAAAGAGGTAGGGATAGGATTACAATCGAAAATTTGCAAAAGAAAGCAAAGGAAAGAAAGAAAGAAAGAAAGAAAGAAAGAAAGAAAGAAAGAAAGAAAGAAAGAAAGAAAGAAAGAA